>NW_017731824.1:651177-666786 GCF_001890085.2 Hipposideros armiger
TAGTTTTGAATTATCGATTGAGAGCTTTTTCTGGTCTCTCTCTTTAATTGACAGAGCTTTAAAGATCATACATAGCTTTACTTAAAACAATGAAAAGAACCACAAGAGGACAGGGTTACTGGGTAGGCAGGGGGACCAGTAGAATTTTATCACTGACTGTTTAGAATTGCCAGCACATGGTGATAATAAAAAGCAGAGGGTTTTAATTGGTTTATTTAAAATCTTTATAACCCAAACCACTCCTTATTGTTTGCACCCAAGCCGATGACTCCTTCCCCTTAACACACTACTGCTCGGCGGTTTTAGCTGAGGTTGCTGGGGAAAAAGTCTTGTAGAGTGATGTGGAGATTTTAGATTTCAGGCAGAAAATGGAAAGTTTCTGGGTTTCAGAAATTTTAAAACTTTAGAAATTGTAAAAACTCTTTGTAGCTCTGCATATTATTCCATCTCTATAAAATTCCATATGTGTGTTAAAAAACAAAATTCAACCAAGTAAATCAGAAGACCTAATTGGCTTCATTGAAGAATTCCCGAATAGGGCAACATCCCATCCAATAAACAGAGGTGCTGTGAGGGGTTTTGCAAAATAAGAAGGTCTTAGAGGAAACTGGACTGGACAATAAAATTATCAGCAAAAGAAAAAAAAAAGAAAGGATTGTTTCAGGCAAGCTTGCCTGACTTTGGGGGAAAGGCACAAGGGTCTTATCAGGCAGATTGTCTCACCAGCCGTTGGTCAGGAAATTCCAGTTTAAAATTCCACTCCTGGGAGGAGCTGAAACTGCAATTAAGTCTTGGTTTGCTGTCCTGGGGGTAAATGACCCCACCTTGGTTGGGCCTATAGTTTCTTTTTCTCTAACATGTGGAAATCATTTGTTTTCTTATATTCTTCTTCAGTCAGTCATGCATTTAACACATATTTATTAAGAAACGATTATGTGCCAGCCCTGTGCTGGAAGTTGAAGGATTCAAAGCCGGGGCCCCGTGGTAGTTGGAATGGAAAGGATTGAACTTCACAGCACATGTGGCTGTAGAGAAAGGAGAGGAGTGCCTCGATGACTCCCAGGCTTCTGACTCCCACGGTAGCAGGGCAGACAGTGGTACAACCAAACCATCAAGATGTGAAATCAGGAGAGGATCAGGAATGAAATACTTCCGGGCATAATGAGTTTTCACTCTCAGTAGGCAAGTGTGTAAATGGATGTAAGATTTGGGGGTTTTGCCACTTGGGGTGGGTATTTGACACCATAGGAATAAGTAAGTTGCTTGGATCGAGTGTGAAGAGTAGAGAAGGAAAGAGAAGATTGCTTTCAATCTTGAAGGCAGATAGAACAGTGAGTGTGGGGGTGGGAGAAGGTGGAGGAGACAGGAAACCTGGCCAGAAGGAGGGCAGTGTCCCTCAAACAGAGGGAGGACAGACTTTAAAGAAGGGTGTGGTCAACCATGCCCATTTCTTCCTGGAAAGCCACCTCTCATGCCGCACAAGGCATGCTGGGAGCAGGCAGCCACATGCCCAGAGGGGAAGGCAAGGAGCAAAGCGTGGATCTCGTTCAATTATTTTTAATCTCCTTGCAGATTTCATTGGTGCTCAGCAGCATTTTCTCCCAGAGACAAAGCTGGAGGCTGCTTGGGGCCTGGGTGGGTGTAGCTCCAGCAGCCTTAATTGCTGAGTGAGAAGCTTCTCCAGAGCTTTGGTGTCCCAGCTTTGGAGGAGCAGAGCCATCCACCCTTCAGGAAAAGGCTAACTCTGAGCTGGCCATTGCTTTGTGCATGTCTTCTGATTTGGGCAGCATCCACCTGTCACTCAGAAATCATTCTAGACACTGCAAAAAAGAGAAACCACATAAGTGTTTTCCCCTTATTCTATGTTCTTCACTTTTTGTGTATGAATTTGAGTTTAAGTGAGATATTATGCTTATAAAGGAGAGTATTTAAGGCCCTATTACAAGGTGAAATATATTTTGTAAGATTTTTTTTTTTTTTCCCCAGCCAGCAAGATTTAGTGTTTTTCAACCAAAGATCTCACTGGAGACACAAATCTATTCAACACTCCCGGTAAAGTAAGAAAGAGCAGTTATCTCTTATTTTGTGGAGCTATGTTTTGGACAGGTGGTTTTGGATAGATAACCAGGTGCTATGAGTACATTCATTCACTTATTCATTCAACAGATATTTATTGGCTGCCTACTCTGTACAAAATAGTGTGTGTGAAACTATGTCCTGCCCATAGGGACATAGCCAGCTGAGAGACAAGATAAAACATGCACATGAAGTTTAAAAACACTGCAAAGAACAAGGGCCGATGCCACGGCTTGCTAAATGAAATGTGGAGGGTAAGAGCTGTTGTCAGGAGCCATCACTTAGGCCTATGTGATCTGGGAGGCTGGTGGAGGAGGTGGGCCTCCAAGTGAGTGGAGCAGAGGGGCCAGCCGCACGTAGCCCTCTGCCACTTGCTGGCTCTCAGCCTCTCCCTCTCTAGAATGGGGAGACCTGTACCTACAACAGTTGTTGAAAGCACTCAGCGGGTGTGGCCAGTGCTACTCTCCCCCATCCTCCCCACCCTCAGCTGGTTGACTCCAGAACCCTGCTCTCCACTCCCACCCGTCTTCTCACTGTTAGAACTGCCTGATGCCTTCCTTGTCTGCTGCCCTCACTCTCCCTGCCACTGTGAAGTCCCACCTCTTGGCACACAGTGGGGACTTTGTAAATACTTGTTGAATAAGGGAAGAAAGAGCCTTATAGACAGAGAGTAGAGAGTGTGGTCTGAGCCAAGGCCAGAATGTGCTTGGGGTGTTCAGAGGAGAGTCAACACGTTTGGTTGAAGTAGAGGGTGTGTGTGAGAGCAGTGTTAGATAGATGGGGACCCAAAGGTGACACATCTTATGTGTCCATGCAACAGGCTAAGAATTGGGACTTTGTCCTGCTCGTACCAGGGAGACATGGAATGGTTTAGAACAGGTGTCTGACTGACAGAGGAATGTGGGAGAAGCATCACTGTAGGATGACAGCACAGGGCAAGGGGAGAGGAGAGAGCAACTAACACTGGTGTGATAGTTCAGGTGAGACATGCTGCTGTCCATTCCCAGAGTGGGAATATAAAGGCAAAGATACAGTTAAAAAATACATGTATCTATATTCCATGAAAGAGCATTTTAGTCAATGATAGGACAATGACATCTATAATTTAAAAATCCAAACAAGTTTCATTCAGGCTGTAGCAGAATGACCTCAGTTCCTGAGCAAGGACTGATCTAAACCTCTGACCTTTCTTTCACTCCTAAGGATTCACTCTTTTTTTTTTTTTTAAGATTTTTATTGGGGAATCGGGGGAAGGGGAACAGAGAAGTTGCTGTTGGTTTTGTTCTTCAGTCTAGTTGTGGAGGACGTTGCTTCACTGGCCCAAGTTGGCACCATCATTGCGCTCTTCCCGGGCGAGGCAGATCCATGGCAACCCACTGCCATAGGGACTGCCATAGGGACTGCAGCCTCCGCCGTCGCCAGCAACTCATGGCAGCCCAGCTCCAAGTCGAGCTGTTGTTCAGCATCTTAGCTGTAGAGGGCAGTGTCACTGGCCCTCATATGTGGGATCCGAACCGGGGCCCTCTAGCATCCCAAGCCAGCTCTTAACCAACGCGCCACTCGGCCGGCCCCTAAGGATCCACTCTTGTAAATAAGACCTGTTCTTCACACTCGGAGAGAATTTTCTCTGGAGCCTGGATGAACTGAGATAGCAGCAGAAGAATCTGAGCTCTTATCTTTTGTGTTTACTCTGACCCTCAGAAAACTCCAGGCAAAAAGGTTTCTCTGGAGAGAGAGAGAGAGAGAGAGAGAGAGAGAGAGAGAGAGAGAGAGAGAGAGAGAGAGTGTGTGTGTGTGTGTGTGTGCGCGCGCGTTACTTCCATGGTGCTTCTCCAGATCTTATCTGGAGCTGCTATTCCTAATTTCTGTTAAGAGAGTCTCTGGGGCTCAGTCAACCTGGGTTTAAAAAATACCAGAGTTTTGGCCGGCCAGGTGGGTCATTTGGTTAAGAGTTGGCTTGAGAACGTGAGCTCTGAGCAGCGGGGCCACCGGTTCGATTCCCACACGGGCCACTGACACCACCCCAGCTGAGCTGTCGCTGAGCTGCCAACAGGTGGCAGGATGGCTCAGCTGGTGTAACAAGATTGCCTGTTCGATGGTGGGCTATGCCCACCCGCAACTAAGACTGAACTTGGCACCGTGAGCTGAGCTGCCGTGGATATCACATGGCTCAGTGGATAGAGCATGGACTCTTAACAACAAGGCTGCTGGTTCGACTCCCGCATGGGATGGTGGCTACGCCCACCCGCAACTAATTGAACACAGCACCTTGAGCTTAGAGGCCATGAGCTGCCGACTGGCAGCCAGATGACGACTGGCGCCCTCCACAACGAAGATTGAAGAACAATAACTTGGCTGGTTCCCTTCCCCAATTCCCCAACACTGTTCCCCTCCCCCAATTCCCCAATAAATCTTTAAAAAAAAACAAAAAACCAGAGTTTCATGTTTGCAGGAGAAGTGGGGCAGGGCGAGTTTCAACAAACCTCTTGGCATACAGGCAAAGAGCTAATGGCAAAAATGACTATTCAAAGAAAGTTCGGGTGTGTCAGTTTTTTAATTTTTTCCAGGATGAATTAATTTGGCAATGAGGATTATAGATGTTGGCAAACAGAGGAGGAATGAAAAATGCACGGAAAAGGAAAAAAGGGGGGTGGTGACCGGGCCTGCACAGAGGGAGAGGGCATCAGACAGAGAAGAGAGGAAAAGCTGAGAAGAAACAAGGAAGGTGGGTGAGAGGTGCCTGGGATGGAAAAGGAAAGATTTGACTTAAATGAACATTTGACTTTTTCATAGTTGGACCAGAATGCATTTAAATGCATTTGAAAATGTGTACAGAAAATATCCATACTGTGGTAGTACATGCTGCCCGATTCTTGTTTTGAGTATTAGGAAATCTTGAAATCGATGTGGATGAAAAATGTGCATTTCTGCAGCATTATTCATAGTAGCCCATAACTGGAAACAACCCAACTGTCCATCAACTGATAAACAAAATGGGTACATACATCCATACAATGGAATATTTTTCATCCATTAAAAAAAAAAATTCTGACATGCTATAACACGGATGAAACTTAAAAACATTATGCTGAGTGAAGGAAGTCAGTTGCAAAGAATCACATACTGTATGATTCCATTTATATAAAATGTCCAGAATAGGCAAATTTATAGAGACAGAAAGCAGATTAATGGTTAGCTGGGACTAGTGGGACCTGGGGAGTGACCACGAACATATATGGGGTTTCCCTTTGGAGTGATGAAATATTCTAGAATTAGACAGTGGTGATGGTTGCACAGCTTTTTTGTATATACTAAAAGCCATTGAACTGTATACTTTAAAATGATGAATTTCATGATATCTGAATTATATCTCAATTTTGAATATAGGAAAAGAATTTTGCACGTCCATGATTTCACTTCTTAATTTTGGGCCTACTCATTTTGTTTTGTTTTGTTTTTATTTAAACTTTCCCCTGTCCTGGAATTAGTATTTTAGTCACATGTTTCAAAATTCAAAAGATGTAAAAGGAGATAAAGTGAAAAGTCTTTGTCTCACCCTCCTTCATCTCCCAGCTACTCAGTTCCGCTCCCCAAATGAAAGCAATATTACCAGTTTCTTGTGTGACTTCCACAGATTTTGTGTACACAGGCAGATATATGTGTAAATATTCATGTCCCTCCTCCTTTTAAACAAATAGTGACATTCACATGGCTCTTACTTTGCTTATTTCACTAGACAACATATCGGTTGAAATCTTTCCCACATCAGTGCATACAGATCTCTGCCATTCTTCTAACTTGTGCATAATATTACACGTTTCATTTAAATAGTCCACTATTGATGGACATTTGGATCTTTTTAATTCTTTGGAATTTCAGTGAATAATTTACTTCATATGTGATGTGACATGTCGGGGCCCAAGACAGTTCACCCCAAAATATCCCACAATGGCATGTTGATTACTTTGAATAAAAATTACTTGACCAGCAGCCAGTGCCATGATGCAACTGACCCTCCCTGTCTTCTTGAATGCAGCAAATAAATTCCCCATGTGAAAGGTGTCCTGTACCTGGAAGAAACCCCTTATTGCTAGAATTAACTCAGGGCCAGAGTCTATATAATGAAATCTTATTACCTTTTCTAATTTACTACTTTGTTTAAATTCCTCATTAGTCAATATCCAACCTTGGTTAGATTCCTTTCAAATAAGCACTAACTTTTTTTGTTGTTCTGTCAATTTTTTACAAATTTATTCTTTTTTAAAAAAAAAATTGCCTAAATAGCATAAAAAGGTGCCTGGTTCAATCATTTCTTTGAGCCTCATTTTATGATCTGAGCATTGTATTGTGATTCTCCCATGCATATGTATTAAATTAGTTTTTCTCCTGTTAACTTAGTCTTGTGTCAATTTTTATTATTTTATTATTAGTCCAGCCGTAAGAACTAAAGGGATGGGGGATTCTCTCCTCTCCGACACATACATATAAGAGTATATTTGTAGGTTAATTTTTTAAAAGTGCATTTGTAATTTTGATAGATATTTTCAAGTATCTCTCCATAGATTTGGGCATTGGTTTACACTCCTACCGGCAGCATATAAATGTACCCATCCCCAGATACTTGTCAGCACATTGTTCACATTTTGATCTTGCCAAACTACATAGTGAAAAAAGTTACCTCACTGGGTTTTTGCTTGGCTTTTTCTTATTATGAGAGAGTTTGACAAATTTTCTAATGTGAAGAGCCTTTTCTATGAGCTGTCTTTGCCCATTATTTTATGGAATTTGGTCTGATTCTCAGTAATTTAAAAAAAATCCTTGTCTATATCTTTGTCTGTGATATGAGTTGCAAATATTTTTCCCCCAGTTTGTACTTTGTTTCACTTTGATAGGTTTTCTCATGAAGTTTTTTGTTTTTTTTAATGATGTTAGATTGATAGAATCTTCTGTTCTATGGTTTCTGGGAGTCACACTTAGAAACTATTTCAAGCTAATAAAATATTTTTCTCACTTTTTATTCTAGTTACTAGATAGTACTTCCATGTTTGTCTGTTTTTAACTTAAATCTATGCTCCATGAGGGGTTAATTTTGTTGACATAGCAACCCAACTTTTTCTTTTCCAACTAGTTCTGCCACTTTCCCAATACCAATCTGCTGAATATTGTACATTTTCTCCAAAGATTTTAAATGCTGCCTTTATCATATATTTAAATTCTTATAATTTGATCTTTTTGTGGATTTTATATTCTGATTTATTATCTATTCATGCAACATCATCACACTTAAAAAATTATTGTCACTTTGAAATATGTTTTAATATTTATTGGGCTAGTCTGCCCTCATTGCTCTTCGTGTCCAGAATTTAAAAAAATTATTTCTTTTTTATTTCCCATATGAACCAGTATCTAATCACTGTGGGTTTGTGACCCCAGAACAGTGGGTTATCTGGGTGCCTCCTTGGAACATTTCATGAAGTCTTTGATTGATAGCTCTGTCCTGTAATACTGTCAGCTATGCTCCTCAGTGTTTTCTATAAAGACTCCTGCCAGTGATTTATTTGAGATCCCTTCATAACCTTGAAATTGACCTCTAAGGACCTAACCAAAATCTGGCATAAGTCATAACTTCGCCTTAACTGGTGCTTTGGGGTCCCAGCTTCACTGCTGGGCCTGTTTGCCCTTCTACTCTCAGCAGCCCCTCCATTTCTGCTTTCTCTTCCTCTTCTGTCTGCATGACAGAGCAGTCTCTGTGGTGCCCACAGATTCACTGATGCCCTCTCTTTAAGAAGTGGAGCTTAATTCCCCTCTTCTTGAGTTTGGACTGGACCATGGACTCACCTCTATTGAACAGAGTGCTGAAGTGATAGTATGTGGCTTCCCAAACTGAGTCACAAAAAACATGGTGGCTTCTTTCTCGCTCTCTCTTGAACCCCTTGCTCTAAAGTAAGCCAGCTACCATATTGTGAGGACATTCAAGCAGCCTTATGAGGAGATTCACTTGGTGAAAAAAATGAGGTCTTCTGCCCTAGTCATATCACTGAGCCTTCTTGAAAGTGGATCCTTCGTCTCCAGTCAGCCTTCAGATGACTACAGGCCTGGTTGACATCTTAACTACAACCCCATGAGAGACCCTGAGCCAGAACTGCCTACGCAAGCTGTTCCCAGCTTCCTGATACACAGAAGCTATGTGAGATAAGTGTGCATTGTTGTTTCTGCTATTGAGTTTGCAGTAATTTGTTATAGAGTAATACAGTCTTTATTCTTAGAAATTACAATTGAAGTTTGTAATTTCAAATCACCTGTAGCTCATCACCTGTAGCTCATGTGCCTATGGCATCACCCATGGTTGGGCATCAATGTGTCAGAATTACAATAGTACCCCAAATTTTAAAGCTTTGAACTAACACCTAATTGATTAGCTTGGAATACTGGTATTTCCTATATGTCCCCTCTTCCCCAGTTATTCCCTTTAGGAGTTAGTGTATGTCTTAGGAGTCAGTTTTATTCACTCACATAATGGAAGCTGCTGCCAGCAGCTCTTGGTCTGTCAGGGGATGTTGACTAGCTGCTCTTGTGCTATAACGACCATTGCTCTTAGCAACAGAAACAGCTATATCCCCTGCCCCTAGCCTGTTCAAACCCATTCTTTGGACTCTTTCTTCCTCATCCCTCAGAGGAAATTTAAATTTAGGGCAGATCCTGTCTTCTCTGGTCACTGTAAGATGATAACGCCTCCAGTTACTTCAAGTCTTGCAAATCAGTTTCATTTTAGTAATTCAACAGTCCAATTTTGTGTAACAGTCAAAACTCAAAATCTTTGCACCCCATTGAAAACAAAAGCCTCTTTTCAGCCACAGTTTTGGTCTAATTTAGACTGGTTGCCACTAGTAGGAAAGAGAGCTTGGGAAATATTGTTACGACTTCCTCACCTGGAGATTCAACCCTTCTTTCTACAACTTGTTAACCATGGGTTCTGACCCTTCCAGGATTAAAGCAAGGTGGGGAGGAGATAGTAGGCTGGAAAGGTAAGAGTGTTGGGAACAAGAAAAGTCTTCCTGGAATAGTTCTATCTTGAGCTGGCATCGAAGTTCTCTAAGCTTGGCAAATGTTTATACAATAGTTGATTCTATCTTGTAAAACACTTTCATGAGATTTTCAATGATGCTTAATCTGTAAAAATGCTGGAGGAGGGATCCCTGAGGGTCTGTCACCTGAACTTTCTCTAACACAGGTGAATGCATTTCTGTCAGTTGGTCATGGCAGCTTCTGTCCGGTGGTCTCTTCTTGTCTCTTCTGGTAACTCTCTTGGGCAGATTTCGTGACAACTTCAGGCCAGCGTTCTCTAGACAGGTCCATGTCTTATCCATAGGAACAGCTCACAGACTCTGGAAGTGCAAGCTGTTCCCAGTGTCATCTGTGGCTTCTTGCCTTGAGGGGTTCTGAGACACGAGTCCTAGTCCAGCATCAGTCCATTGTGTCCCATAAACTTGAGGGGACATAGGTCAAGCTCTCCAACTGGTCCTCTTGAAAGTCCTCCCACTGGTCTTGAAGCAAGGGCGAGGTTCCCTTCCCCTCACCTTCCCCCATTGTGGGGAGGGAGTGAGAAATGCCAAAGCACTTCAAGAATTATTCCAAAGAAATTCTCTCTTCGGTCTCTAACTTCCTTTTAGAGTCTTTAACCTCTTGTATAGAATTTAGAGTGGTGGTCAGCCAAGGAGCACAAAGATGGTCTTTGACTGCTTTCTTATGAAAGGTCACTTTAGCTAATTTGAAACAAATAATAACAACTATTACTGTAATGTACTGAGGGTTTTCTACAGGGCAAGGCATTGTTTTCAGTGCATTAGCACACTTAATCCTCATTACAATGGTAAGAAACATGTGCCATTCTTATCACCTCCATTTAGTTCTGAAGCCTGAGCACTTCACACAGCGAATAAGTGATAGAACTCGGATCTGAACCCAAATAGGCTGGATCCAAAGCTCACTAGCTTAGTCAGCACCTGATCTGTGTGCACCCTTTCTATGTTTTCAGTCTGTTAACAAGTCCATTGAGGGGCATGTAAAATAGACTTCTCTTAGATTTCAAAGGAAAAACACTTTTAGTTATGGCAGAATCCCTAGTGTAATACGTGGCAAGAAATGGGCTTGAGGCTTATCTCCTTTCATATACCCCATCCTAGGAAGAAGCCCTTATTGTGTCATTTATAGATTGAGGAATCTTAGAGGTGTTGATGAAAAATATCCAGCCTAAGAGAAAACTTATAAAAGTTTATTTGAGCCAAACTGTCGACAATTGCCGGGAAGCAAAATCTCAACGGATTGAAAAAATGCTCCACAAAATGGCAGTTTGCAGTTTATTTTATACATAAAATCAAAGGAGGAAGGTTACATGAAATCCATTGGTGATAGATTAAGGGGGTGGGAGAAAGCAAAGCGGGAAAATCTTGGGATTGGATAAAAGTACATTGGAGAGACAGGTACTTCTCCCACACAGGTGGGTGCAGGATAGCTAACAGTTCACTCTTTACAGCACATAGACATGGTAATCAGGAGAAGACAAGCATGATAATGAGGAATTTTGCAGTTTCCAGCTCTGGTGGGAGGGGGCATGGGGAAAGGAAAGGATTAAAGATGTTATCTTAGGTACAAAAAGACAAAGAACAGGCCCACTGAAAAGGCACAGATTAACTTAATGTGGAAACTCAAGACTGACTTCCTGCCATGGCCCACCTTAGTTGGGAATTTTTATGTTCACACCATCCTCTGTGGTTATTTTCAGTCTCCTGAGCTTGTCAGGTTTAACATGTGGCCTCTTTTCCGTCCACAGAGGGAAGTAATTTGCCAAATGTTGCATTGCTAATAAGTTTCAGAGCCTGGATTCAGACCCCTGTCTGTCTGACTTCAGACCTCTTCCCATTCTTTCCTTTCCACTACTTGTCCATCTGCCCTTGGGGCAAGCTCAGACTCAGAGGCATTTGCAGGATGGATGCTGCACAGGTGACTTCTGGGGCTGAGTAGGTAGGTTTCCAATCATTTCCCTTCTCTTCCCCTCCTGCCTTCTCAACATCTCAGTAGTGTGTTCTAGCCTCTTGTTACTCAAATATGCTTCCCAGAGCAGCAGCACCCAGATTACCAGGGAGGGAGCTTGTTGGAAACACAAGATTTCAGGCTCCACTCACCTACACAATCGAAATCTACCTTTCGACATGATCCCCAGGAGGTTCACATTTATACCAAAGTTTGGGAACCACTGGTCTAGTCACAACTCCAAACCCTCCTATTCAGGAACTGGTAAGGCAGCTCCTACAAAGAGAGTTATTGGAGTTATTGTGTAGTTTCTTTTCTTTCTTTCTTCCTCTCTTTCTTTTCTTTTCTTTTTTTTTTCTCACCCAATCTAGAGTATGAACCCAACTTCCAGGAATCAAGTTTCAGTAGAGGGAGGGGGGTTGGGTAGGAGTTATCAGATCATTAACCCAATTAACTCTACAATGGACATCTCCCTTCGAGATTAACAATTAAAGAAGGTTTTACTTAGTGAACCAGTACTAGACTTGTATTATAAATTAATGGATACCCTGTTGGCTTCTCTATTTCAACCAGTTTAAATCTGAACTGCTCAGCTTCCCCTCAATATATTCCTCTTCTTACATTTTATCTTCCTGTGGGAACTATCACCGCCCTTCCCCCATCCTGGGCATTCCTCTGCCTCCACTTCCTCCTGGGTGTCTCGCATCAACTATTTGTTAGGGTCCCACCATGGCCTTTCTCTCTATGCTCCCTTCCACTACTGGCTCACCTAAACAATGGTGTTAGCTCTCAGAATTTCCCCCCAGCCTCTGTGCTCTCTCTAGCATATGCTACCAGACCGTTGGCATCTTCTGCCTTTCATATCGCGAGGGAGGAAAATGAATTTTCCTTTTTACCTTTCTAAGTTCTTTTGGCTGGTCTAATAATTAAACTAACATGAGATAGATTAAAAGGAGAAAGTAACCAAATATATTATGTATGGGGGTTCCATGAGAGTACTCGACAGAAAAACAAATCAGGCAGCTGAGGCTTATATGCCATTCTGGGCCAGGGAGAGGGAGGCAGGTGTTCTGGACTTCAAAAGGAAAGCAGGCAAATCCACAGGGAGATGAGAAAGAGGAAACCTGTGGTAAACCAGTTCTTGCCGGGCCACCCAGAAACAATAGGACACAGAGGGGAGTACAACAAACAAACTTTGCTGTAATAGGTTCTTCCCTGTCTGCCACACTTAGTTCATATTATGATGCTAAGGTGATGCTCCCTTCTTTTAAGCAGGTTTTTATCTCTGAATTTCTTTAGGCAGGTAAAGGGGGAGGTTCAAAGTTTCTTTCTGAGCCTTTTGTTTCTTAAAATAACCAACTTAAAATAATCAGTATCCCAAAAAGTATATTTTGGGGTGGCAAACTCTGCTTCCCCCTAGTGTGAGTTAGATTCCTTCCTTTTCCTGCTTAAAAACCATTAGCAGCTCCCCTTGGCCTCCAGAGCAAAATCAAGGCCTGATTTGGTTTTCTGCTCCCTTTCAAAATTTCCTTCTGGCAAGCTCCTTTCGGATTGAATCTTTCCAGCTCCCACCAGATGGAAGTACCTGCTGTGGCCTGAGCACTGCTTTGCTTTCTCACCTTGGAGCTTTGGCCCCTTACGTTCTTGGAATGCTCTTCTCCATGTATCTCTATGAAAGCTTTCCTGATTTCTGTCCCCCTCCCCGTTCTGCCACTAGAAGCAACTGTCCCTCCTCCGAACACCCCCAGACCCTTTTCTGTACCTCAGATATGGCACTTTCACTATCTTCCTCAGATGTCAAATTTCTTTCACTAGAAGGCAAGCTCTTTGAATAAAAGCCCTGTCTACTTTATTTTTTTAAGTAAAATTTTTCCCCTATGACCTTTAAATTTTAACTGTGGTAAAATACACATAACATATAACATACAATCTTAACCACGTTTAAATGTATAGTTGTCAAAGATAAACAAAGCTGGATACTAGTTAAAACAGAAAAAACAAATGTGATTCAGTAACTACTGCGGTAGGGGAAACAGCTCAGCTCTTTTCCGATTTGCCAGAAGTGACTGGGCATTTTAAAGGGAGACCTACGGAGTAGAGAGTAGGCAGGAGCAGGGGTCAAGCAGGGGAGGAAAGTGAATGAAACATGACAAAAAGCTGAAAGAAGGTTGGTCAGTGTATATGCAGCTAGGCCAGCTGTGTTAACTGGCCTTTATCAAAGTTCGGCTTCTCCCCTCCCCCAGACATTGGGGGCCAGAGGCCTAGCTTTCGTGACAATTACATGAAAAGGAATGGTTTTCAGTTCCTTCAGAAAGACACCTGGGTTGTAGCAGAAACATACACATCTCAAAGGAGAGAAGATGTACAATTAAAAGCTTTTTAAAATAAATGCTCTAAGAAACGGATTAATTCCGTGTTGGCTGGGAACAAAGGGTAAATTCTTTTGTCAGCCTTGAGTTTTTCCAGACAGGATCTCCAGGTGGGAGTGAGTATACCCAGTGATCAGGCCTTAGGCTGTTAGAAGCCATGCTTCAGTTTGGTCAAGTCTCTTAGTGCACGGGTTGGAATGGACTCTTTCATGTGAAGGGTTTATGGCGTTCTCACAGTTCAGTGACATTAAGTACATTCATGTTGTTGTGGAAACATCACCATTTTCCATCTCCAGAACATTTTTTATTTTGCAAAATTAAACTCTGTCCCCATTATAAAGTAACTCCCCATTCCTTTCTTTCCTCAATCCCTGGAAACCAACATTCTACTTTCTGTCTCTGAATTTTACTACTCTATGTACAGTTAGAATCATATAGTTTTTGTCTTTGTGACTGGCTTAATTCACTTAGTGTAATATTCTCTGTTGACCTTAAAAATAAAAGTTATTTTACCGACAAAAATGGATTTATTCAAGCATAGCAGAAAATTGCAGTTTGGGACATGCAAGCTATATGACCAAACCATTAAGCAAGTCTGGAGAAATGGACTGTTCTTTTACAGAGGAAAAGGGAAGTTGGGAGGAGCTGTTATAAACAGAGTCTGATAGGGTAGGTAGGTAGATAGATAGAAATGAGCAGGAGAAGGAGAAATTTAGCCTCGGTTAGAAAGCCCCTTGCTGCAGCTCCTACTTGGGTCAAGACCCCTGGCAGCTGCCCAGGAGGATTCCAGGTTCTCACATACCCCAAGGAGATGTGTTTAGACATGCCCCTAAATCAAAGAAATGCATTCCCAAATGCCAGAGGACTAGACCCCTCAGAGGGAGAAAGAGAGATAAGAGAAGGGAGAAGGGGAGGCAATTTTCCCCTAGAAATAAAAGCCTTCATGCAATATAAGGCAGAGCTGCTTCCCTCTCTTGGGTCGACTTGCTCCAGGTCTCAGAGTGTACTTTCTTTAACTAATAAATTTCTGGCTGTTTTATTCTGCATAAAATTCTGTCTCTTCATTGAATTCGATTATTCAAGAAGATGAAGAGCCAAGGTTCAACATCATTTCCCAGTGACAAGTCCACTGGAGGAAACTGGGAATTTGAAGTGCAGTGGCTTTTTATTTATTTATTTATTTTGGCTGGGCTGTTGTCAGGGGGAGGAGAAAAATCTTCCTTCCTCCTGCTGTAATAGAGTAGAAAACATTTCCCGTTGGCGATGTTAGGCATACTTACCATTTGGGGCAAACTTTGATGAATGGTAGGGCGTGAGAGCTCCCCCTACAGTCCTTCCCAACACCAATCTTGGTTGAGGTCTTTACTAATTTTCACATTTTCAAGGCTTATCCAACTTGTATCACATGCCAGAATTTCCTTCCTTTCAAAGTCAAAACAAAATATATACCACATTTTGTTTATCCATTCATCCACCGATGGACCCGTGGATATTTTCCACCTTTTGGCTTTTGTGAAGAGTGCTGTTATAAGGATGCAAATATTGCTTCAAGACTCTGATTTCAATTATTCTGCTTATTTACTTTTGCTACTTTGGGCTGTCCAAGTGTTAGCTACTCAATAAATGCTTATTTAAAATCTTGTTACACGCGTTTCTTGGCAGTGGGAATGGCCACAGCAGCTTGGCTGAGGGCCACAACTGAGAGATTCTGGGAGGTCCAAGTGGAGAGGAGGGATCCTGGACCAGGCAACACAGTCAGTGCCCTGGAGGTCACAGAGCTGGTTGCTGAGATGCGGGGCCCAGCGGGAGAGTTGGGGCTCCTCAGCTGAGGCTCCATCCCAGGCAGCAGTGTGTTGACTCTCTTCCTGGCATGTGAATCCTGCAGCTGTGGTCAGTCTCTGTCTAGCATACTTCTTCTCCAGCTCTTTTACCTTCAGGTCTCAGTTCGCTAGCTCCTCCTCCAAGAGGCCTTCCCTAACCATCATAGGAGCAGCATCCTCATGGCCAAGTTACCCTCCAGGATAACACCCTGTTTATAACCTTTAGAGCCTTATCATAGGTTCTAAGTGTTTCATTTGTTCACAGGTTTTCTTATTTATTGTCTGCTACCCAACTGCCCTGTAAGCACTATGAG
>NW_017731824.1:667906-673346 GCF_001890085.2 Hipposideros armiger
TATTATTATTTTTGTCAAAAGACAGAATAAACAAGGAGGTACTCAAACAGACATTTGCACACCCATGTTCATAGCAGCATTATTCATAACAGCCAAAAGGTAGAAACAACCCAAGTGCCCATCAATGGATGGATGGATAAACAAAATGTGTTATATATACACGTTGGATATAAAATTATTCAGCCTTAAAAAGGAATGAGTTTGGGGGAGGGGGAAATTGCAAGTTATTGTTAATAGGTACAGAGTTTCAGTTTGGCAAGATGAAAAGAGTTCTGTGGATGGATGGTGGTGATAGCAAAACAAGGTGAATCTACTTAATTCCACTCAACTGTACACTTAAAAATCTTTAAGATGCTAAATTTTATGTTATGTGTATTTTACTGCAATTAAAATAAAAGGAAGGAAATTCTGATACATGCTACTACAACATGGATGAACCTTGAAGATATCATGCTAACTGGAATAAGCCATCCACAAAAGAATAAATATTGCATGATTTCACTTATATGAGGTCTCTAGAGTAATCAAATTTGTAGAGACAGAAAGTAGAATAGTGGTTTCAATGGGCTGGGGTAGGGGGATGGGAAGTTAGTGTTTAATGGGGGCAGAGTTTCAGTTTGGGAAGATGAAAAAGTCCTGGGAATGATAGTCTTGATAGTTGCATAACATTGTGAATATATTGATGCCATTGAATTGTACACTAAAAAATGGTTGAAATGGTAAATTTTATGTATGTATATTTTGCGAAAATGAAAAAAAGATAGCATAAACAAAGAGAGATGACAAGTTACAGACTAAGAGAAGATATCTAAGTTTTTATATCTATATATATTTACCCTGGGTATATCTGTATACCCTGATTGAAAACATGAAGTTTCTGGATCAGAGAACAGACCAATTATGTCTTCACATATTGGTCTTACTGCCAATTACCAACAGGCAACATGGTGAGGGGCAGATGTACCCAGCATGCACAGGGCTTGTTACACAGGGAAGGGCTCTGAAATTGTGGCTCTCAGAACATGCATAGATACTGTGGGCACATCTGTCTCTCCCACTTTGGCGGAGAGAGAGACCTTTGCTCTGTAGTGTAAACAAATCCACTCTGGGGAAAGGAGAAGAAGGTCTCTGGGTTTTTATAACCATTTGGAATGTAAACAAATGGCTATGGGTTTATTGCCTTTAGAAAATGATGAGTAAAGGGGCCTTGGAAGAAAGGAGGCATTCTCTACCTTTGTAGCATGTCCATATCTGTGGCTCTGAAAGGTTTGGACAGTGCAGGAACACTGAGAAATCCAAGGAGGATTGCCTTCCCAAACATCTATAACATATACAACCAAAAAAGGATTCATATACAGAATATGTAACTCCTACAAATACCCAAGGAGAAGATAAGCAACCCCATTTAAAAATGGATGAAAAAATTTCAATTGGAAATTTTGAGAAGAGGAATAGAAATGCATATATAAACCTTGTGAGACGCACTAGTAGTTAGAGAAATTCAAATTAAAATGGGCACCAACCACTTACTGAAATGTTTTCCAATATGAAAGACATGAAGTGAATTGTTATGTTGTAGGAATTCATGAAGAGAATGAAAGTATGATTTCACTTATATGAAATGTCCAGAATAGATAGACACATCTATAGGGACAGAAAGTAGGTCAGTGGTTGCTGAGAGAGTGAGATATGGGGGAGGGGGAGGAATGGGGGTGATGACTAAGAGGAACTGGATTTCTTTCTAGGGTAATGATAATATTCTAAAATCGATTATGGTGATAGAGGCACAACTGTGTGACTACACTAAAAACCATTGAATTGTACACTTTAAATGGGCGAATTTTATGATATATGAGCTATATGTCAATAAGGCTGTTCTTAAAAGAGGATGGAGGGCCGGCCGAGTGGCTTGGTTGGTTACGAACTAGCTTGGGAGCACCAGCTCTGAGTAGCAGGGCAGCGGTTCAGATCCCACATTAAGGGCCAGTGACGCTGCGCCCTCTACAGCTAAGATGATGAACAACAGCTCGACCTGGAGCTGGGCTGCTGTGAGTCACTGGCGCAGGCTGCAGTGGGGCTGCAGTGGGCTGCTGTGAACTACATGAGCGGCCGCCACCCAGCGAGAGCTGCCTTGAGCCGCTGTGAGCGGCCGACCAATGACCCTGCGACCGATTGCCTCACCCGAGAAGAGCGCAATGATCATACCAACATGGGGCAGTGAAGCGATGTCCTCCACAACTAGACTGAAGAACAAAACAGCAATTTGCCAACCTGTCTGTTCTCTTTCCCCGATTCCCCAATGCTGTACCCCTCCAATTCCCCAATAAAATCTTTAAAAAAAAAGAGGATGGGGATACCATTTTCTTCCTACCAGACTACCAGAAAGTAAGAAGTCTGACTATTCTGTGTTGGCAAAGATGTGGAGAGGTAGGAACTCCCACTGCTAGCGGGACTGTAAGCTGGTACACTTTGGAACAGCAAATGGCAGCATCCAGGAAAGTTGTAGATACGTTTACTGTGGCCCAGTAATTCCACTCCTAGGTAAAGAACCCAGGACACGTGCACAAGGAGACTTTATAAGTATGTTCATGGCAACTATATTTGTAAGAGTGGGAATGAAGCGACTTCAATGCCGATGAACAGGAGAATGGATAATAAGTTGTTTTAAATCCATGCGGTACAATACTATACAGCAAATTAAAATGAGTGAACTAGAGTTGTATGTATCTGCATGGACACATCTCACAAAGATAATGTTCAGTGAAAAAAAATCAAGTTTTCAAGAAGATACATACAGTGGGATACCATCTATTTATAGACAGGGAAAACAATAACGTATTTTTATCATCACGTAACATATGAAGTAATAGTGTAAGATATACATGAGAATGACAAAAGCAAAGTCGTGATAAAAGTTAGCTCTGGAAAGAGGAAAAGAAGGGAAGATGGGGAGGATTACACAGGGAGTATTAACTGCACCTGTACGTTTGTTTATTATGTTGTCAGGCTGAAGGAATCTGTGAAGAGAATGAAAATCCGCTGTGTAACAGAAGCCAGAGCTGGAGGAGCTGCTCCCTCCCACCTCCCTCCAGCCAGCCTCCTCCCCCCACTGGGACGGAAGCGTGCTAGGTGGCCTGTCAGTGCTGTCTCAGCCATGTTCCCCGCACCAGGCATGGGAGTGGGGGTGGGGAGAGGGTGGGGCGTGAGGTGGGGGAGGAGGAAGGTGCTGGTGGGCAATAGATGTTACCAGATGTACCCTCCTTGATGTCTGGGTCAGGGGAGCCCAGGCAAAGCTTTTGCTACGGTGATCATTTCCTGTTGTGGGCCAGCCACGGGTTGAAGTCTCCCGTCTGGGAAGGACCTAGACTTTGCAGTACACCTTATTATTTAGAAATTGTGCCCCAGAGCCTCAACCGCCTCTTACAGGGTAACAGGCTGGAAGACTTTAAAAATTAGACTGCCTGGATGACTCTGGCATTCTGTGGGTGTTGAGAAGCCCAGCTACTTATCAGTGTTGTCATGACAACAGCTCAGCATATGAACTACATGGAGGAGGTGAAAGGTCAGGTCAGACATTGATAAATTTATGTAGTAAAACCTCTTCTGTGCTTGGATTATGTACTTAACATGCATCAGATTGTTGGTTTGAAAGTAATTTTTTCTTTTCACCCCAAGTGACCTCCTATGAAGTTTACAATTTTTTCAGTCTAATGTGTTGGAATGTTGCTGAGCAAACAATTATACCTGGTCCTACCCTTTAAAGAAGCATGTCTATTAACTATGTTAAATACGATCTGAGATAGCACCGTCTCCCTAGTTTGGATAGTCTTTAAACAACCACAACTTTCTTACCTCCTTCCAGCGCTATGATATGCTTAACATTAGCACTGTTTGCAAATCAGACTCTGACGAGTCAGAATAATTAAAGACTCGGAATAATTAAGCTCCCAGAGAGCTGCTGTTAAGGAAAGGAATGAATAGGCCTCAAGTGTTATTTTTCAAGAGGGATTATTGTCCCCAGATGACTTTCTCTGTCTAGCTACTTGCTACTCAAAGTGTGGTCCTTGGACCACCACCAGCAGCTGAGAGTTTATTAGAAATCCAGAATCTCAGGCCCCACTCAGAACTATTGGATCAGGCTCTGCAGTTTAATAAGTCCCAACTGATTTTTCTGCACATTGCCGTTTGGAAAACACTAAGTCTAATAGCCTGAGGTGACTACCTTACAAAAAGGCTGGCATAGTAAGAAATAAAGCTTTCAGAAAGGAGAGACACTCATGATAGTTCAGGAAGAAAAGCTTTTCTAAAAAACCATGCAAACATAGATTCTCTGGGCTGTCCCAAAGTACTGGATTGCTATTTGTGGATTATATTTTGTGCGAGGTTGTTATTTCCTTTCTCCATCCTTTGAAAACATGAATTTGATTCCAGAAAAGAGCAGGTAAAAGTGTGTGTGTGTGTGGGGGGGGGGCAGTAAAGATAACATGGAAGTCCAGAGTTCTCATTGGATCATCCTCTTGTGTGATATTCATTACAACTGTGACACCCTTGTGCATTAGTTTCCCAAACTTTGAAATAGCCCTATCTCAGGCCTGCATGAGGATTCATAGTCAATGCTTTTAAGGGCTTTGAGGTCCTCAGAAGAAAGGCATGGCCCAGGCAGGAGGCGTTATTGGGGCCCATGCTGCAAGGTTCAAGTGGGCTCCTGATTCCACTGCCTCCTTGCACTTGGGGGACAGCGTGTCTGCCCACTTTCATCTCAATCCCAGGCTTCTTTGGAGGAAAGGACAGGGAAGGCATATGGGTGGGACCCGGGAGATAAAGCAGCTTTGTGCATGGATGAGTAAGAGGAAGCCTCATTTGTGGTTGTCAGGTCCATTACTCACCCAGCCTGGCACACCCACTGATTGCTGAGAGAAACAGGAGTTTCTCATTGCACTTTTGTGATGTTAGGGGGAAACACGTATCCATCTACCCCAGTTTTCCTATGGTGGGGCAATTACAGAATGACATTATTAAGCAGCAGGTTGGTTGTCATACACATGTCAGCACATAGTAATGGAGGTGAGTAAATGGCTTGGACTCTCAAAGTAATTTTTAGACACAAGCGTGAAATAAAATGTCTGTCAATGAGTGACTGCCACAGAATCTCCTTGAAGAAGTGGTTGCAATTAGGCAGCTCCCAGAGCAAAAGTATCTCAGGTGTGTGTGGCAATAGGAAATTCAATACACATAAATCTGAATTTCCAAAACAAATTAGGTGGGGAAGGAGGTGAGTTTCCTCCCATCACACAAAAGACTTGCTTTACAAAGGCACTCACTCAGCTATGAGCTCTTTTTTTTCAATTGTGGAAAACATACATAACATAAGTTGTACTTACCATTAAGTGTACAGTTCTGTGGCATTAAATACATTCACATTGTTGTGCAACCATCACCC
>NW_017731824.1:674596-676487 GCF_001890085.2 Hipposideros armiger
CTACTGTCCCCCTCTTCTCCCACCACAGACAATGTAATGTGACTGCTGAAATATTAACACAAGATTATAATCAAGGGTCACAACTGTCCTCAAAATACTTCACAAATAGCTCTTTGTCAATAATCTCACTATTCATCTGTTGCTTTTCTCACTCAGGCCACTGTGCTAGGATTGAAAGTCTGTTCTTGAGCTCTCAAGAATTGTGTGGTATCATCTGGTGGACACCCACTGGCTAATGAGGGCTGTGACTGAGGGCTGGATGAAGGATGTGTGGTACAATGGAAACCCCAGAAAGGCCCCCAGTTCTACTTGTCAGGGAATTGAGGACTCATAGTAGCTTCCTGGAAGAGGGATTCCTGAGCTGGGTCCTACAGATCACATGGGGGGGGGGGCTGGGCAGAGGGGAAGGGAGGAGGGGCACGTGCAAAGGCTCAGAGCCACACTAGAGCCTGGCTTGTGGGAAGAGCCAAGACTGGTCAATAGAGCTGGGGTTAATTTTTGGTTGGGGGAGGGGTGGTGAGAAAGGAGGTAAAGTAGGAGCTAAATCGTAAGAGGCCTTAAAACCATGCTAAAGCCTGCACTTCATCCTGTGAGAAATGCACAGTCATTGATTTTAAACCAGGACATGACATGATTAGGGATTCTTTTTACAATGATAATTTGAACGTAAATGTGGAAAATAAATTGGATTGAAGTGTGTGTGTTTGGGGTCTGTTAGAAATCTGCTTTATCCTGGCAAGAGATGAAAGGGCATCAACAAAAGAGAGAAACACATTTATTTAGTCATCCCTTCATTTATTCACTAATTTGACATTCACTCAACACTTTTGCTGAGCATCTATCTACTACTATGTGCTAGCATTGTGCTGTGTTGTATGCAGGGAACACAATAATAAGCAAGGTTTAAGTTTAGTGCCTGCCTCCCAGTGCTTACACCTGCTTGGCAGCTCAGGCAAGTACAAAGGTATTCACAGCCAGGGTTTAAGTGCTAAGATGGTACAGAGCATTTTTGGAGCTTACATACCAGAAGCATGTTCCAAGAGATTTGGAGCTTCAGGAAGACTTTCTTAAAAACCTCCCTAAAGATGATGTCCAAGCTAAGACCTAAAAGAGGAGCAGGGGATGGCCAGATGACAAAAGCGGTAGAGTGGGTTCCGGGTAAATGGAACAGGAGTGCAATTACCTGGAGGTGGGAGACATCAGGGCTTTCTGAATGAATGAAAGGAAGGTGAGTATGACTGGAACACAGGAACTATTAAGGTATGAGGCCAATGAGGTAAGCAGGGACCCGATTCCAAAGGGCCTGTGAAGGAGGCTTGGCCCTATTATAGGAGGAATGGGATGTTATAGAGTGAAAGGGTCAGATGGACATCTTAGAAAGATCACAGTCTGGAGAACAACTGGATAAATAGTAAAAAGGTAGAAGCGACAGGACTTGGTGAATCATTTGTTCTGGGGTTGCAGAAGAGCATGGACTCTCCCAGGTTTCTGACTTGGGTTCCATAAAACAAAAAGAAGATGGGAGGTTTGCGGGGGAAGATATATAAGGTTCATTTGGACATGTTGATTTTGAGGGACATCCAAGTGGAATTATTCAGCAAGCAGTTGATATTCCCCTCATAGATGGCATGTAGGATCTACAGATGGTGAATAAACATGGGGGTGAGTGAGATCAGATAGGCGAGTCTGCAGGGTGAGAAGACAAGAGAGCTGAAGAGGAAAACTCAGGGAATTTTCACATTTACGGCTCAGGCAGAGGCAGACTCTGCAAAACAGGCTGGGAAGGGGCAGCCAGAGGTATGAGGAGATCTCAGAGGCAGAAATCGTGCACTTCAAAAACAGAGTTTCAAGGAGGGCCAGGTCAAGTGTGGCAAATGACTTGGAGAGGTTA
>NW_017731824.1:680442-686115 GCF_001890085.2 Hipposideros armiger
TAGCTTTTACATTTAGGCCTATGATCCATTCTGAATTACTTTTTGTATATGTACACATTGGAAGGGAGGGGTCCCAAATCATTCATTTGCATGTAGATATCCAGTTGTCCCGGCATCATTTGTTGAAAAGACTATTCTTTCCCTACTGAATGATCTTGGCACACTTGTTGAAAATCACTTCACTGTAACTGTTAAGGGTTTATTTCTGGATTCTCAATTCTGATCAATTGATCTATATGTCTTCCTTATGCCATACTACGCTATCTTGATTACTGTAACTTTGTAGTAAATTTTAAAATCAGCACATATGGGTTCGACAATTTTGTTCTTTTTCAATACTGTTTTGGCTAATTGAGGTCTCCTATTTCCTAAAGTCCTTTTTATCTTGACCTCACCTGGGAAGAATTGCCTTCAATCAGTTGTGATTTAGGTTATGCACCATACCAGTGGCACATCAGGTTGACAATACATAAGAACTACCTGGGGAGCTTTGTAAATGCTGCCAATAAATGGGGCCTGTTCAGGGCCAGTTAAATCAGCACCTCTGGAATGTGAGGCCTGAGCTTTGGTAGAGCTGCCCAGCTGAGCTCAGCACAATTTGCTGACCCTCCAAATCATGAGCAAATAAAATGGTTTTTGTTTTAAATTTTGGGGTGATTTGTTACACAGCAATAGGTAACTGATACGAAATGTGTATTCCAGCTTGAGAACCTCTTTATTAACCTTTACTAGAGGGTTTTACTTTACTTACTGCTTTTGCTATAGGAATGCCTGATTGGGATGGTGTCTAGTCTATCATTAGGTAGGGAGGGTAGAAGCTAATGTGAAACTGTGCATAAGGTATGTATTTTAGAACTAAGTGTTTAGAAAAGCTAAGCTTCCCCTGAGGAAGTTTCTTTTCTTCTTTAACAAGTAGACTATGTAACTGACCACGTTTCCCTTTTTAATGTGGCTGCTAGTGAGAAAAAATAAAAATTCAGGCTTAATTATAGCAACTATATAATTCCTTATAGCCTGTGTGTTTATGATTTTTCTTTCCCTCTTCTGCTGTTAACTTATGTTTATGTTATCCATTGTCCTGTTATTTTATTCTTATTTATATTGTTATGTTATTTTTATAGTAAATCACCTTAAATCCTTTGTGGGAAAAAGTGGGGTATAAATAAATGCATATAAGACTTTGACTTTCCTTTAGAGAGCCTAATATAGTATGCAGAACTTTTTGTTCTCCACCAATATGTTTTGAGTACTGAAATAAAGCACGATAATAGGCTAGGGGTGCGATGGCAGGAAAAACTAGGTAAACTAGTTGAAAAACTAGTTAAACAAGTTGAAAAACTTTATCAACTTGATCAGGGACAAGGATGGAATGGAGCCCATCTATCATTTATCAGTCATCTACTGTGCTAGATACTTGCCTAGTCCATTGGGCTCAAAACTGGGCTGAGTAAGGATGGTTGCTAGAGTTCCCAAGAATATGGACTTGGTGATTATATTCACACTCGTAAAATGGGTTGAACAAGCCTCCCTCACAGGAATGTTCACAGGATTAAATGAGATTACATACTTAGAGCACCCACCACAGGAGTCAAGTACATAGTGTGTTTATAAATATTATAATATCTTCCTTCCTCATCCCTTTCCTCAATTAGATGCTGTGTTAACTTACTAAAACTATATTTGTTTCACAAAAAGAATATAGCTTGTTGAATGTTCAAATGAACTTTGTCTTGTCTTGATCAGAGGGAGTTTCTCATCACTTTTTGGCAGGGGGTTGCGGGGAGGGGGTTTGCGGGGAAGAAACGGGGGAGAAGCTGAAACAGGGAGCCACAGAGCACCCCTGGTGGCCCATGACAGACACCAGGCAGCTTTGTGTGGAATCGTCACTCTGAGGGCTTGAGTAGCAGAAGTTCTGATGCTGAAGACATTAAAAGAGCAAACAGACTCGCGGGCAGGGAAGAAGCCAGGTGTGGAGTAAGAATTGCCAGCAGCCGCCATCCTTAGAGAATAGGGAAGACGACACCCCCCCCCGCCACACACACACCCGCTCAAGCAGGGAGCGTCACTCTATTGCCTAAAAAACATTAGTTCTCGAAACTGCTTTGCCTTGCGTGCCTTATCTTACCTGCTGCACCCCTTACTCTGCTTCCACTCCTTCCTACCATTAGGAAATGCCCCAAGAGCATCCACGCCTGAATTGTTTGCGTTCTGCCCGGCTTGCTTGTGATAAACTGACACTTTTTAAAAATTGGGGATGGGGTGTGTGGCAAAAGAGATTCTTCTTTTGATGTGGCTGGTTCTCTAAAGCGTATTGCTGAGCTTTAAGATTCTTGGTTCAGTTGCTCCTGGGACCGCTCCTTCCACCTCAATCATACTTTATAATCCAATAACCCAATTTATGTTGTGTATTTTAAGATGAAAATGAATTACCTGTGCAGTGTCTTCCTTTATTATTACTTATTGAGGAGGATAAAATATAGACATCTCAGGCCTTGCTCTACCTCAGGTCCTACATTTTCTGTCTCACTTCCCTCTAATTTGCCCCTACCAATTCACAGCAATATAAATCTACAAGGAGTGGTCCAAACCCACCTTTGCACAGAAATGCTGTTCACTCTTTCTGGAATGTTCTCCTGACTTTTGCATGTCATGAAAATGCCTATTCATTTTTCAATATTCACTTTTGATTTTTCCGTACCCTCATGAAAATGATCCTCACCCTCCAGCCCCTCCCTACTCACTTCTTTTTGTGCCTTTATCAGACTTTTATTTCAATGATTTACTTATATGTCAGTCCCCCATGCTGTACTGTGAGTTCCTTGAAAACAAAATCTCTAGACTATTCATATTTGTATTTCCCACACTATGAGCATNGGGGAGCACAGCCCACCATTCCATGTGGGATTCGAACCGGCAACCTTGTTGTTAAAAGCACGTGCTCTCACCAGCTGAGCCATCCAGTTGCCCGTTGGCAGCTCAGCTCAGGTGAAGCTTATTTGCCCATGTGGTAACTGAACCGGCGACCCTGTTGCATAGAACTCGAGATCTAACCAACTGTGCCACCTGTCCAGCCCCCCATTATGACATTTTTACTCATGAAAAGAAAAAGGTCTGATGTCTCTGATGAGATCATGACACACTCTAAAACAAAGAAAGTCACTACTAACTTAAATAGAGTTTTTAAGTTTAATTCATTTGGTAAGAGGGACGTTAAATTTTTAAAAGACATGCATGGCTATTCTTAAATTTTACTGAGTAAGTAGAGATGAAACTCATGTGTTGGGTATATATCCTTGTTTTAAATAAAATTCCCTTTTATTAGCCTCATGGGAAGGGGGCCTGTGTTTCTTTGTACCAAATCTCTAAACAAAAGAAGTGAAATGTAGCAGGTCCTGCAAGTTCCTGCTTGTGTTGGCAGGTGAATGAATATGCTGCCACTGATGAGAAGAGAAGCTAGCTGCTTTCCACACCCATTCCTGAATTGCAAGCGAGAACACCTACCCAGAAGCTGGAAGGAATCCAGAAGACATGGACAAACCCAGAGCTTGTCCCTTGAGAGAGAGAGAGGTGTGTCCATTCCTTTCTCAGGTCTACTGAAGCCTGGAGAAGATTAATGGAGGGACTGCTTGTCTTGGAAGCACTTCCCCTAAGCAGGCTCTGTCCTGATCTGCAGCGTTCCAGGCTGTGGGATAGACCCACTTGGGCACCTCAGTATGTAAAATTCCAAAACACAGCTGCTGACCTAGGATTCTGTAGACTCTCTCAGTCCTCCAGGGCCAAAAAAAGCTCCAGTAGCAAACAGCCCTGGGTAGGTTTTCCTTTCCATGTCACGTCTTCAAAATAAATTAGGGTGAATGATCACAGCTAAATTTGAGAAATTATTGGCACAATGCAATTAAATTCTCTAGATGGAAAACAAATTATTTTTCTATAAAACAAAAATTTGAGTTCAGAACCCACCTAGGATTTTTTAGTACCTGGGGGCAAACTAAAAATTCCACTGTCTTTTCTTCCATTGCAAGTGTTCCTCGGTGTGTTGTGATGGGATTTCCTTCCAGGGGACTCAGGTGGACACATCTGGTCACAGGGAGAAAAATATTGGTAAGATATTGGTAAGAAATATTGGTAAAATATTCGAGACATTTGGTCCACCTTTAGCCTCAGTTATTCGCTTAAGTGAAATAAAGCAAAGAGCTATTTAGTCAGAATTTTTTTTGTACATTTTTGGCATTAGCATATATAATAATTATTTAGCTCCTACATTTAGGTCTATGAATGAATTTTTGTTTGTAGTGTGAAGTAAGGCCTATACTTTTTTTTTCTCTTTGGCATCTTTGTTGAAAATCAGTTGATCATAAATGTCAGGGCTTGTTTCTGGACATTCCATTCTGTTCCACTGACCCATATGTCTATGCTTATTATAATAGATTGTCTTGATTACTATAGCTTTATACTAAGTTTTGAAATCAGGTAGTAAAAGTCCTCCAACTTTGTTCTTTTTCAAAATTGTTTGATTCATCTAGGTATTTTGCATTTCCATATAACTTTTAGGGTCAGGTTTTCAAATTCTACAAAAAACCTTGCCAAGATTTTCATAGGGATTGTATGGAATCTCTTGATCAATTTAGGGAGGATTGCACTCTTAACAATGCTGAGCCTTCTAATTGATGTACACAGTTTGTCTCTCCATTTATTCAGACATTCAGGTAAATATCTCAGTTATGTTTTATGGGTTTTAGTACAGAGTTCTTGTACTTCTTTGTTAAATTTATCCCCAAGTATTTTATTCTTTTGGATGCCATTATGAATGGAATTGCTTTTTAATTTCATTTTTGGATTGCTCATTGTTAGTATATTGAAATAAAAATAATTTTGTTTATTTTTTTGTATCCTTTGGCCTTGCTGATCTAGTTTATTCATTTGTAAGGTTTTTTTTTAAAGATTTTTATTGGGGAATTGGGGAAGGGGAACAGTGTAGGGGAATCGGGGAAGGGGAACTGCCAAGTTGTTGTCCTTTGGTCTTAGTTGTGGAGGGCGCAGCTCGCTCAGCTCCCAAGTCCAGTCGCTATCCGGCCACCCATTGGCAGCTCATGGCTGCTGAGCTCAAGGTGCTGTGTTCAATCTTAGTTATGGGTGGGTATAGCCCACCATCCCATGCGGGAGTCAAACTGGCAACCTTGTTGTTAGGAGTGTGTGATCTCATCAGCTGAGCCATCCTGCCACCTGTTGGCAGCTCAGCAGCAGCTCAGCTCAGGAGCAGCTCACTGGCCCATGTGGGAATCAAACCAGTGACTCTGTTGCTCAGAGCTCGCGCTCTTAACCAACTGAGCCACTCGGCCAGCCCCATCATTCGTAAGTTTTTGAGATGCTTTAGATTTTTTTTTATATACGATCATGCTGTCTATGAATAAAGGCAGTTTTATTTCTTTCTTTCCAATTTATATACCTTCTACTTGTTTTGTTTTTTTGCATTATTTCACTGGCTAGAGATTCCAAGACAATGCTGAATAAAAGTGGTGAGAGCAGATATCCTTGCCTTGTTTCCAGCCTTACAGGGAAAGCATTCCTTCTTTCACTATTTTATTTACTTATTTTTATTTTTTTGATTGTAGTGAAATACAAAATTTCATAATATAAAATTTACCACTTTAACCACTTCTAAGGGTACAGTTC
>NW_017731824.1:691110-694098 GCF_001890085.2 Hipposideros armiger
CGAACCGGGGCCCTCTGGCATCCCAAGCGAGTTCTTAACCATCGCGCCACTCGGCCGGCCCTGAGATAATTTTTTAAAAATAGGATTTCTATATTTGATATGGGACTTTAGCTTCATTATGGCAGAGAAAGTACATGCCACCAGAATTACAAAACTTGGGCACAGAAAGTCATTTTAGAGATCATTATCTCAGCATCGTCAGGTGGCCCAGAAAGTCTATGGGTTAGTCTCCTAACTCCAAGGTTCAATTTTGCTTCTCCTGTATTTGCTAGAGCAAATCTTCCCTGCCTATGACTTTTAAAAAAAAAATTGTATTCAGGCATATTTTGGTGTTTGACACAAAACATCTTTGGAGTAAAAAGCTGGCCATCACCACTCACTCTTTCAATAACTACCCATTCCATAGAGTGCCATATGCATATTATACTTGGCTTCTCTTCACATCTGCCAATTCTCATTGTATTAAAAACATTTCTTACTGTGGTAAAATATATATAACAGAAAATTTGCCACTTTAACCGTTTTTAAGTGTACAATTCAGTGACATTAAGTACATTCACAATGTTGTATAAGCATCACCACTATCAATTTCCAAAACTTTTCGCCACCCCAAACCCAAAAGCCTTAAGCAATAAGTCCCCATTCCACTCTTCCCTCAGCCCCGATAACCTCTATTATACTTTCTGTGTTTATGACTTTGCCTATTCTAGATATTTCATATAAATGGAATCGCACAACATTTGAAATTTTTTGTTTAGCTTATTTCATTTAGCGTAATGTTTTTAAGGTGTACCCATGCTGTATCAAAACTTTATTCCTGGATATCATGACTGAATAATATTCTATTGTCTATATATACCACATTTTGTTTATCCATTCATCTCAGTGGACACTTGAATTGTTTCTATCTTTTGGCTATTGTGAATAATGCTGCAATAAACATTGGTGAACAAGTATCCCTTTGGACCCTTGTTTTCAATTCTTTTGGGTATATACCTAGGAGCAGAATTGGTAGGTCATATGGTAATTATATGCTTAGCTTTTTGAGGAAACACCAAACTGTTTTCCACAGTGGTTGTACCATTTTACATTCCCACCAGGGTTCCAATTTCTTCACATCTTCACCAACACTTGTTATTTTGTGTTTGTTTGTTTGATAATGGCCATCCTAGTAGGTATGAAGTGGTATCTCACTGTGGTTTTGAATTGCATTTCCCTAATGACTAATAATGTTATACATCTTTTTACGTACTTGACCATTTGTGCATCTTCTTTGGAGAAATGTGTATTTAAGTCATTTGCCCATTTCTTTTTGGTGTCCTTTTGTTTTTCAGTCTAGTTGTGGAGGACGTTGCTTCACTGGCCCATGTTGGTATTATCACTGTGTTCTTCCTGGGTGAGGCAGATCAGTTGCCAGCCTCTGGACGGCCACTCATAGCGGCTCTTGGCAGCTCACACCAGCTGCCGGCCGCTCACGCTGGCTGCCGGCCACACATGGTAGCTTATGGCAGCCCACTGTAACAGGGGCTGCAGCCTATGCCGACGCTGGCGACTCATGGCAGCCCAGCTCCAGGTTGAGCTGTTGTTAACCATCTTAGCTGTAAAGGGCAGTGTCACTGGCCCTCATGTGGGATCTGAACCGGTGCCCTGCTGCTCAGAGCTGGCGTCCCAAGCCAGCTCTGAACCAACGCGCCACTCAGCCGGCCCTGCCCATTTCTTAAATTTGGTTGTTTGTCTTGTTGTTGAGTGTTAAGGGTTTTTTGGGGTTTTTTTTTAAAGTGACTTTTTTTTATTTTTTATTTTTTTTATTGGGGAATTGGGGGATGGGAACAGCAGTGGGGAATTGGGGGGAAGGGGAACAGACAAGTTGCTGTTGTTTTGNAATAAATAATTATACATGTGAAGTATATAATATGCTGTGTAATTAAAGATGTGATGCTAATTGAATTGACTTTCCTGCAAGAGCCGTCTGTCTCTTAGCAATTAGTATTTAGCACCAGCTGTGTGGTGTATCTTGCACAGTACAATTTAAACAGACAAAGCAACCAAAATAAAAGAAAACCAAGCAAACCAGCCCCCATATCACTTCTATCCAAATGTCACCTATTCAGAAGTACATATCATTTTTAAAGACTCTCTTTAATTTTTAAACTGTGTGATGTATTTGGCCCATTTTTAAATTTGTGCTTTTCCAGAGGCCTATTTCATTTAGGAGGATTAAATACCTGAGGACATGTCTGATTTGCAGGCAGCTAGCTCATGCTTCAATTCAATAGTGGATATCCCTGAAAATCAATTTCTGATCCAATTGTAGGTTTAAAATCATCCAAGTGAAATTGCAGAGCTATTCAAAGAGGCTTGAAATAAAGAAGCACCATATGTGCTCTCTTTTAAACATGTACCTGTCTGAAAATTAAACTTAAACTTCATTATTATTGGACATCATTTTTTTTTCTCTCTTCACAGTCATTTTCTTACGCTTTTTTCTCCATCTCATAGGGATGCTCACTGGGATGCTCAAAATGTGTTTGTGAATCTACGCTATGCAAAGGACTGTGGAGTACATTAATCGTGCCCTTCCAGGGACGAGTGGAACACTGCAGTATCTGGAGCCAGTTGTCTTAGGAGGGCGCCCGGCAGCGCTATCCCCGTATAGCTGATAAATCTCTGAACACCCCAGAATGAAGATTTAAAGTCAAATCGCTGTGCAGAGGGAGCGTGACTCGACATAGCTTTTTCTTATAACAGAATTTGTAATGCCGTAGGATAGGAAATGGACATATTTTGCTTTAAAGAGTAAATTAAAAGGGCTATGCAAGCTATGGTGTCTTTTGTTTTCTTCAGAAGACAGGCTGGAATATTAGACATTTAGCTAAGCAAGATTTCAGGCATCTGTCAGCTGAGATAATTTTTTTTTTTTATTGGGGAATTAGGGGGATAGGAACAGTGCTGGGGAATTGGGGGAAGGGGAACAGACAAGTTGCTGTC
>NW_017731824.1:696631-707663 GCF_001890085.2 Hipposideros armiger
CGGGGCCCTCTGGCGTCCCAAGCCAGCTCTTAACCAATGCGCCACTCGGCCGGCCCCTCAACTTCATTCTTTTGCATGTGAAAATCCAGTTTTCCCAGCATCATTTGTTGAAAAAACTCTTCTTCCCCTCGTTGAATGGACTTGGCACACTTATTAAAAATCACATGCCCATAGACACATGAGTCTATTCTTAGACTCCCAATTCTGTCCCATTGGTCTGTATGTCTACAATTATGGCAGTACCACACTGTTTTGATTACTGGAGCTTTGTGGTAAGTTTGAAATTGTGAAATGTGAGTCCCCCAACTTTGTTTTTTTTCTGAAGATTCTTTAGGCTATTCACAGCCCCTTGATATTCTATGTGAATTTGAGCGTCAACTTTTGTACTTCTTCTTTAAACTGCCAACTCTACTTTGTATTTTTGCCATAAAGAGCATTCGAACAACTGCCTTCCTCCCCAAAGGCCATCCTGGTGCCAGCTCCCCAAAGGCCCTCTACATGATCCTCATCATGAGTGTTGGTCCCACCTGCCTCCCAGGACAAGTTAATCATCTCTTTGGATGCAGACTGCCAAGAGCCTCTTCCAGCTCAACCCTGTCATCAACATGCACATGAGGTTAAGTCAACTTTGAGTTCCTATATGTCAATCTCTTTTTAGAGCTCTAAGAGCCTTTCTGTCATGGGGCTAATGTTTTTTGAGCTGCATGAAGGGAGTAAGGGGTTGAAACTTAGAGGTCACTTCTATGGGTCAAGATGAACATATTTATATTCTATCTCTGCCCTTTTTGCCCACTAATCTCATTTCCTGGGCCAAGGGAAAATCCTATATGGACCTTTGGGGTGTTGGCTATTGTCTCAGCATTAATTTGTTGAGTACCTAATATGCACTGGGTTTGGCAGTGTAACAAATACATAAGAAGTCCCAAATTCATAACCTCAAGGAGTTTAGAGTCTCATGGGGGGGTTTATAAGGCATATGAATATTCCAAACCTCTCAAGCATGGACATGATGCATTATTTAATATTATGGTATATCTTATGTATAAATATATGTACTTAGGATTCAGCCAAGGGAGAGTGCCACATGAGCTGTAGTGTCACCAAGGGCTATGTGAACAAAGGCAATACATAAACAGGACCTTGAAAAGCCAGGTAGGATTTCCAAAGGTAGGGAAGAAAAGAGAGGACATCCTTGTAGGTGCAAATGGTGTGATGAGGGGAGATGATAACAAAGTCCACAACAAGGAAGAGTGAGTTTAATGCCTCTCTGAACCAATAAGAATCTGTTTTAGTGTAAGCCACTCATATTGAAGGGGAGAGAAGACCCAGATGCAGAGCTAACATGGGGCCAAACTGAGACAGCTTTGAATCAAAAGGAATTGTCTGGAATTATTGGTGTTCCCGGGCCTATGAGCTCATCTTACACAGCTTTGGTAATGAATGCCTTTCCAGTTTCTGGAAAACACATTGTTCTCAGTGTGAAGGTGGAATATAGCCCTCACAGACCCATTAGCTGGGTGTAGGTGCTTGAACAACCCCCAGGCACACCCATCTGTCTCCAGATTTTATTCTGTGGACACCACCTTGTCAAGGCCCTTGTCACCCCACACCTAAAATGACAGAAATAGCCTCTCATCTGCTCTCCCTGCCTCCAGGCTCACCTCTGCTCCAAACCATAAGGCAAACCAATGCCATCCAATGTGCTTGCAACATCAACATCACGGTGTTCTTTTGCTCTAAGGGTATCTTAGAACTTGGATCTGGACTTCTCTCTCCAGTGCTCAGTGTTCTCCATGGTCTTTCCCACTTTAAGTGTCTCACAAACTTCCCACTGTACCTACAAATAAATCTATTGCATTTTTTCCCTTCATTCAGTTTTTCAACCATTTCCTGACCATCTACTACATTTCCAGCACAGGCACTATGATGGGCTGAATTGTGTCCCCTCAAAGTTCATATGTTGAAGTCCTAACCCTTAGTACTTCAGAATGTGACTGTATTTGGAGACAGGGTCTAAAGAGGTAATTAAGATAAAATGAGGTCAGAAGGGCAGACGGGCAGACTCTAATTCAGTATGACTTGTGTTCTTAAAAGAGGAGATTAGGACACAGACACACACAAGGGGAAGACGCATGTGAGGACACAGGGAGAAGGAAGCCATCTATGAGACAAAGAGCGAGATCTCAGAAAAACCCCATCCTGTTGACACTTTAACCTTAGATTTCTAGCCTACAGAACTGTGAGAAAATAAATTCCTGTTGTTTAAGCCACCCAGTCTGAGGTACTTTGCTATGGCAGCCCTAGCAAATTAACACAGGTACCTTGTCAGGCCTCTCTCTATAGTGGCCTCCCTCCCCTCACACACCACACTCATTTCCTGTTCCTTCACATGTCTGCCCCTCCAGCCTGCCCTCAGCTAGCCTGATCCACTCCTCGAACCAAACTCAGCCTGTTCATGTCTCTTCTCTGACCACCCCAGCCATCGGGGCTCTCTCTTCTCTGATGATCACATCTATTCCAATTTATTCTCTAATCCTCTTTTGTGCATTGTCTTTTTTCCCTAGATCATAAAACTTACCAAGGGTAACAACCATGTGACTTTCCCCCTACCTCCCATGAAGAGAAAGAGGCCGATATAAGAAAGGGAAAGAACCAAGAATGACTGATTCCTGTGTTTTTGCCTCAAGAAGGGTGAATTGTGGTGCATAGTGAGATGGGAAAGACAGGGGTGAGAAGATTTGGGTATTTATATGCATGTGCACACATTATTTTCTTATAAAAATGATACACTATACATATTGTTTTGTAACTCAAGCTTGGGTATTTTTAAATTAGTTTCAGGTGTACAAAACAATGTAATAGTTAGACATTTACACCCCTTACAAAGTGATAACACTCCTTCCCTCAATCTACTACCCCTCTGACATTGTATATAACTGTTACAATTCCATTGACTCTATTCCTTATGCTGTACTGCATAACTTGTGACTATATATATTATATATATTTAATTATATATAATATTATATATAATTATATATAATTATAATTGACATATAGTATTATTCAGCTTCAGCTTCAGGTGTACACTGCAGTGGTCAGGCATCTACACAATCCATAAAGTGGTCTCCCTAATAAGACAAATGCCCATCTGATACCCTACAAAATCTTTGCAACATTATCAGTTATATTCCCCAAACTGTCTTTCATATCCCCGTGGTAATCTTGTAGTTACCAATTTGTGCTTTTTTTTTTTTAAGATTTTATTGGGGAATTGGGGAAGGGAACAGTTGTTGGGGAATTGGGGAGAGGAACATTGTGTTTTTCTAGGACCCATCAGTTCCAAGTCAAGTTGTTGTCCTTCAATCTTAGTTGCTGAGAGTGCAGCTCAGCTCCAAGTCCAGTCACTGCTTTCAATCTAGTTGTGGGGGGGGGGGCGCAGCCCACCATCCCATGCAGGAGTCAAACCAGCAGCCTTATTGTTAAGAGCATGTGCTCTAACCAACTGAGCCACTTGGCCACCCGTTGGCAGCTCAGCAGCAGCTCAGCTCTGGTGCAGCTCACTGGCCCATGTGGGAATCGAACTGGCGACCCTGTTGTTCAGAGCATGTGTTCTAACCAAGTGAGCCACCAGGCCGGCCTCCACCAATTTTTGTTTTCTAATCGCCTCAACTTCTCTCTCGTCTCTACCTTCCTCCCATCTAGCAGCCCTCAGTTTTTTCTCTATATCTCTGAGACTGTTTCTGATTAGTTTGCTCATTTATTCTATTCTTTAGATTTCACATATAAGTGAAATCATATGGTATTTGTCTTTCTCCATCTGGCTTATTTCACTTAGCATAATGTTCTCTAGGTCCATCCATATCATTGTAAATGGTAAGATTTCATTTTTCTTCATGGCCGAGTAATACTCCATTGTATAAATGTACCACAGTTTCTTAATCCAGTCATCTACCGATGGGTATTTTGGTTGTTTCTTTGTCTTGGCTATTGTGAATAGCGCTGCAATAAACACAGAGGTGCATATATTTTTTTTGAATTAGCGTTTTGGATTTCTCTGGAAAGATAACTAAGAGTGGAATTGCTAGGTCATAAGGTAGTTCCATTTCCAGTTTTTTGAGATACCTCCATACTGATTTCTACAGTGGCTGCACCAGTCTGCAGTCCCACCAGCAGTGTATGAGGGCTCCTTTTTCTATACATCCTCACCAGCACTCGTTGTTTGTTGATTTATTGATGATAGCCATTCTGACCGGAGTGAGATGGTAACACACTGTGGTTTTTATTTGCATTTCCCTAATGATTAGTGAGGTTAAGCATTTTTTTCATATTTTTGTTTGCTATCTGTATGTTCTCTTTAGAAAAATGTCTCTTCATGTCCTCTGCCCATTTTTTAATTGGGTTGTTTGTTTTTTTGGTGCTGAGTTGGATGAGTTTTTTATACATTTTGGATATTAACCCCTTATCAGATATATCTTTGACAAATATCTTCTCCCATTTTTGTTTTATTGATGGTTTCCTTTGTTGTGAAATACTTTTTAGCTTCATATAATCCCATATGTTTATTTTTTCTTTTACTTTCCTTGCCTGAGGGGATATATCAGTAAAAATATTACTAAAGGTAATGTCTGCAAATTCACTTCCTTCTAGGAGCTTTATGGTTTCAGATCTTACATTTAAGTCTTTAATCCATTTTAAATTTATTCTTGTATATGGTATAAGGAAGTGGTCCAGCCTCATTTTTTGCATGTGTCTGTCCAGATTTCCCAGCAACATTTGTTGAATAGACTCTTTACCCCAATGTAAGTTCTTGCTTCCATTGTCATAGATTAAATGACCATATAGGCATGGATTTATTTCTGGGCTCTCTATTCTGCTCCATTGATCTTTGTGCCTGTTTTTACGCCAGTATCATACTGTTTTGATTACTATAGCCTTGTAGTATGATTTGATGTCGGGTAGCATGATACCTCCCACTTTGTTCTTATTTGTCATGATTGCCGTGGCTATTTGGGATCTTTTATGGTTTCATATAAATTTTAGGATTATATGTTCTATTTCTGTGAAAAATGTCATTGCTAGTTTGATAGGAATTTTGTTGAATCTATATATTGCCTTAGGTAGTATGGACATTTTAACTATATTAATTCTTCCTATCCATGAGCATGGCACATGTTTCCATTTATTTGTATCTTCTTTAATTTCTCTCCAGTGTCTTATAATTCTCTGAGTACAGGTCTTTTATTTCTTTGGTTAAATTTATTCCTAAGTATTTTATAGTTTTTGAAGCAATTGTAAACGGGACTGTTTTTTTAAAAAATTCTCCTTCTGATAGTTTATTATTGGTGTATATAAATGCAACTGATTTCTGAATATTAATTTTGTATCCTGCTACTTTACTAAATTCATTTATCAGTTCTAATAGTTTTTTGGTGGAGTCTTTGGGATTGTCTCTATATAGTATCATGTCATCTGCTTATAATGACAATTTTATTTCCTCCTTTCCAATTTGGATGCCTTTTTTCCCCTTTTTCTTGTCTGATTGTTGTGGCTAAAACTATGTTGAATAAAAGTGGTGAAAGTGGACAACCTTGCCTTGTTCCAGAACTTAAGGGGAATGGTTTTAGCTTTTCCCCATTGAATATGATGTTAGCTGTGGGTTTATCACATATGGCCTTAATTAATTTGAGACATGATCCCTCTATTCCCACTTTGCTAAGAGTTTTTATCATAAATGGCTGCTGATTTTGTCAAATGCTTTTTCTGCATCTGTTGAAATGACCATATCACTTTTATTTTTCATTTTTTAATGTGATGTATTATGTTAATAGACTTGCAGATATAGAACCAACCTTGCATACCAGGAATGAATCCCACTTGATAGTGGTGTGTGATCTTTTTAATGTGTTGCTGAATTTGGTTTGCTAGTATTTTGTTGAGGATTTTTGCATCTATGTTCATTAGGGGTATCAGCCTGTTATTTTCTTTTTTGTAATATTTTTGTCTGATTTTGGGATCAGAGTAATAGTGGCCTCATAAAATGTGCTTGGGAACCTTCCCTCCTTCTGTATTTTTTGGAATAGTTTGAGGAGAATAGGTATTAATACTTTTTTGAATGTTTTGTAAAATTCACCTATGAAGCCATCTGGTCCAAGACCTTTGTTGGGAGCTTGTTGATTACTGATTCAATTTCTTTAGTAGTAATCAGTCTGTTCAGAGTTTCTGTTTCTTCTTGGTTCAGACTTGGTAGATTGTATACTTCTAGAAATTTATCCATTTCTTCCAGATTGTCTAATTTGTTGGCATATAGTTGCTCGTAGTATTTTTCTTAAATTTTCTGTATTTCTGTGATATCTGTTGTCACTTCTCTCCTCTTTCATTTCTGATTTTATTAATTTGGGTCATCTCTTTCTTTTACTTGGTGAGTCTGGCTGAGGGTTTGCCAATTTTGTTTATCTTTTCAAAAAACCAGCTCTTGGTTTCAATGATCTTTTGTATTTTTTTTTTTTTGGTCTCTATTTCATTTTTCTCTGCTCTGGCCTTTATTGTTTCCTTGTATTCCCTTTGGGCTTTTTTGCTGTTCTTTCTCCAGTTCCCTTAGGAGTAAAGATAGTGTGTTGATATGAGATTTTTCTTGTTTCTTTAGATAGGCCTGCATTGCTATGAATTTCCCTCTTAGGACTCCTTTTGCTGCATCCCATAGGTTTTGGGTTGTTGTGTTTTCATTTTTGTTTGTCTCAAAATAGCTTTTGATTTCTTCCTTGATCTCAGTTTCGACCCACTCGCTATTTAGTAGCATGTTATTCAGCCTCCATGTATTTGTGTGCTTTCCAGATTTCTTGTAATTGATTTCTAGTTTAATAGCATTGTGGTCAGAGAAGATGCTTGATATGATTTCAGTTTTCTTAAATTTATTGAGACTTGTTTTGTGCCCTAACATGTGGTCTATCTTGGAAAATGTTCCATGTACACTTGAGAAGAATGTATATTCTGTTGCTTTGGGGTGAAATGCTCTAAAAATATCCATTAAATCCAGCTGGTCTGAAGTGTCATTTAAGGCCACTGTTTCCATGTTGGTTTTCTGTCTGGAGGATCTGTCCGTTGGTGACAACGGAGTGTTGAAGTCCCCTATTACAATAGTGCTACTGTTGATCTCTGTCTTTATGTCTGTCAATATCTGTTTTATATATTTAGGAGCTTCAGTGTTGGGTGCATAGATGTTTACTAGGGTTATGTCCTCTTGTTGAATCAATCCCTTTATTATTATGTAGTGTCCTTCTTTGTCTTTTATTGTGTGTCCCTAGAGATCAGCTGGTCTAACTTCATCTTATAGATGAGAAAATTGAGGGCTGGTGTTTCCTGAGTAGGGTTCTGAGTATGATAAATAATCTAAACACATGAAATCATACAATGAATGGCCTTTTGTGTCTGGCTTTTTAAAAAACCCCATAAATCTGATCATGATCATTTACTTCAGTCCTTCGGATAGCTTCCTATTATACTTTCAACAAAGCCCACGCTCCCTACCACGGCCTCAAGGCTCCATTCCTGTCTGGCCCCTGCCACTCACCATCTTTTTTCCTTTGCTCAGTATGCTTTTGCCACACGGACCACCTTGGTTTTCCTTAAATAGTCACATATTGATTGAGAAGCTATTTTGTGTAAAACCGACTGGCAGATGGTAGAATAAATACAAGGCAGATTTAACCTTGGTCTTTGATGAGCTTGTAATATATGGAGGGGGTGTCATTTCATCATTCAGTACAAGATTATTATTTGTGTATACATTCAAGGTTCAGAGCTAGGCACAGGGGACACCAAGTCCAATAAGACAGGGACCTTGAGTCCAGGAGCACAGCCAGGTCAGTTCCTGGTACAAGAGTATGCCCTAAGTGCCAGGACAATTGGAATACAGAGGAGAGCTCCCTAAATCTCCTGGGGGTGCCAGGGTGGCTTCTCAGAGGTGATGACTGCTGAGTTGTGTCTTGAAGAACTTGGGGAGTTAGTAGATGTGAAAATCTGTGGGGAGTGGGGAGGAGGTGGGTTGGGAGGATTAGAGGCCCTGGGCATATGGAAGGGCTCACTGCATTTGGGGGACTGCTCTCTTGTCCATCTTGCAGGCAGTTCAGAGCAGTGGGAAGTACAGCTGGGCCACAACATTCATGGCCTTACAGGCTAAGCTAAGAAAAAAAAAACCAACAAAATTTTATTCTGAGAGACATTGGCAATAAAAGAAAAGTTATATGTGGGATCACATTTTTTTTTATAGAGCTTAGTGATGGAATCAGGAGCACTGTGTTTTATTCATGTGTCACTGCAACCAGAGGCCGGTTGGGAAGTTGTTTTATTAATTCAAGCAAAAAAATCATGAATGTACAATTTTATAAGTGTCTAGTTCTTATGATATGCTGGTTTTACCCTCTTTAATTCTTTATATGTTTTGTGTGTGTGTGTGTGTGTGTGTGTGTGTGTGTGTGTGTGTGTGTGTGTAAAATTTTAGAGAGTGTTTCTTTTTTTTTAATCCCCTTTTTGGGTGAGGAAACTGAGACTCAGAAAAGCTAAGTAATCTCCCTGAGGTCCCATGGGTAGTGGGTAGGGTGGAGATGGGAGGCTGCCTACCTGAGTGCCATGTAAAAATTTCTGTCCCAACTCCTGGATGAGAATGGCCTGAGCTAAAGCAGGGCAAGGCAAGATGAACAGAAGGGGACAGATAGGAAAGATTTGAGAGGACTTGAGTGCAGGGTGAGAGAGAAAAAGAAATCTGGAATATTTTCTAAGTTTTTGGCTTGAACAATGGGAGACCGTGGCATTGGCTGAGGTGGAGGGAAAGTGGGAGGTGAAAAACAACAAGTAGAGGCAATGCTTTGATGCAGGGCAGGGTGGAGCAAGTGCCACTGGGAGCCTACAGTGCTCAGGGGGTTCAAGGGTGAGGCAGGGTGTCTGGTTGAGTGTCTTAGAGAAGTTCCAAGCAGGCCATGTCCCTGAAAATGGATTTTGGATTAGGATAAAAGAGCTTTTGGCAGGTAATGTTGCAAGGGAGACCATTCTAGGGAGAAGAAACAGGGCCAGGAAGCTTGAGGTTGTGTTCACAGGGTGGTGATAGTAGATTTTGGTGAAGTTCACCATCATTGACTTTGAATGGCAGTCAGAGCAAGGCATTTTAGGCAGAGATATAGAAATCCTTGATTGAGATTGACAAAGCGAAATCTGTCAGGGTTGATCTAGGTTGATTTTGAATGGGTAAGAGGCTGGAAGTGGGGAGACCAGTGAGCAGGGTTCTGCAATAGTGCAGGAGAGAAGTACTGGGAGCCTGGATTGGGTGGGGATACAGGGATTGAAAAAAAGAGGGCAATGTAAAGAGATCAGTGGACGTAGAGTTAATAGGCTTTACTAGATGTGAGGATGGGGAGGTTGCCCAAAAGCATTCTGAAAAGTTTGAGCTTGGGTTGAAAAAAATAAATTAAATTTTAGAAATGTTGATTTAAAGCAGCAATCACCTATCCGGGCCATGTGGCCCAGAATAAGATGGAAACTTTTTTCTGGAGAAAGGTGAAGACTAGAGATAAAGGTTTGAAATCATCCTCATGGAGGTTGTAACTGAAGTCATGACCACAGATGACATTGTTGAGGGCAGAGTGAAGAGACTGAATGGAAGGGAGCAGAGTACCTCACCTTGTGAAACAGCCCATTCATAGGGGGTGTGGGGGAGAGGGACGAGACGCTTGAAAGATGACCAGAAAGACAGGAAGATGTAGGAGGAAAGTGAGGGCAGTGGAGAGGTTCAGAAGTCTGGAAGAGGAGGTGGCGTAAATGAAAACTCACTTCGAAAGCTAGAACCTTGATGATTTAGCATGTTGCCACTTGTTTAGTATTTTGGCCAAAGAGTAGATACAACTCTTCCCCCCTTTCCCTTAATTACCGTTGTGATAGGCTGGGACTTTCAAAAAAAGAATTTTCCAAGTACTAACAGAGGACAAAAGAGAACACAGTAAATATTGGATTTGCAAGGTACATGATTCTAATCTAGCACAACCAAGTTCCTCTGGGAGGCTCACCGATGACATTCCAAAGGGGAGCTGGGTTCTCCACACACTGTTCTCAGGGGTGGTTTAGCTCTTTGGGTCTTTTCTGTGCTTCCTCCTCCCAAGGGTTTGGCTATTTACACTTGACTGGCTTCTGTCTGCAGCCCTCACATAGGAACCCCTTCTTTTATACCTGGCATTTGAAGTCTGTACACGAGGGCTGCTCATCCAGAGCCAGAGCTTTTCTTTCCTTTGCCTATCATAAGTGACCTCTTGTCACTGACCACAGTGACACTAGGGATTATGTCACTCTTTATGTGAGACCTTAATGATACTCAGGGCCAAGAGTATACTGTTAGGCTAAAGAGATAACAACTGTGAAACCTTATAAAGGATACAGTAATGAAGTATGGGTGTATAAGAGTGGGAGTCAGTGTTCTCACAGACTCAGATGTAGCAAACACTGTCAAGGCTGGGGAGGCTAGGATGGAGAAAGAGCCTCTAGAACATGATGAGAGGGCACTGGTAGCGTTCAGCAGAGCGCTCTACTAGTAAGGCAGGTGTGACCAGAACAACTGTAAGGAGTTACAGAGGGAGTTTTAAGGGGGTGGAATCCACAGCTCCTCTGGAGACATTTGACCTCTTTTCTTCTCCCTGGGAAGTATCATGATTCCTCCTTTCTCCAGCAGCCCAAGCAACATGGTTGCTCCCAGTCCCTGCTCTGGTATCTGGTCTGGGGGAGTCAACCAGACAGAAGCAGAGGCCTCACTATTCCTTCCAGGCTCACTGCCCTCTGAGGAGTGGGGGCCTCTCTGCCGTTCTGAGCACCAGCTCTGGAGGCCCATCTGGAATGTGTACCCCAGTCTGGGTTTCCATCTCCTCCATCTGTCCTTTCCTTGCCTGCTGCTTTGTCTTCTAGCTGGCCATGCCTCCCTACTTTTGCCAACCTATAAAAGTCCTAAACCAGAGCTTTGAGTTCAGCTGTACAAAGACAGGAAAATCAGACTGGA
>NW_017731824.1:712858-718199 GCF_001890085.2 Hipposideros armiger
CACACACACACACACACACACACACACACACTGTTACCAGAGCCTACATCTATTACATTTATTTATCTTCTTTTTGCAATAGAGACATTAACATTTAAAACTGGATTTGGTTAGGAGAGGAACATTTCTTTATAAACTACCAAGGCTTCTTTATTTAGGCTGTCACTGTATTCGTCAGAACTTGTTTCTTATCTTGCTCAACACTCAGGAGGAATTTGTCCAAACATGAGATCCTTTGAACTTCACAGTGGATTATACCTGAGGAACTGCTTTATGGGCCACAGATTAAAGTGGGGAAAAGGTTGGAAAAGATGCATTAAGCGTCTGGGAGAACTATGACAGAATCCTAAACCACAGCATCATATGTCCCGTCCACAATAGAACAATCGGCAGAATAGTGTCAAGCAGGTTTTGTGTATGACTGCCTGGGTTTTAATCCTGTCTTCAGCAGACAAGCTGTGGGACGTTGGGCAAGTTACTGAACTTCTTTGTGCTGCTATTTTCTCATCCAAAAAATGGGGATAACAATGGAATGTACCTCATAGGGCTGTTAGGCAGAGTAACTGAGGTAATATAGGTAAATCAGGCCAGTAGCAAAGGCATTGCAAGCCCTCTGGGAATGTTAGCTGTTACAGTGAGGATGATCAAATGGGCCACTGGTATATTTATAAAGGTTAAAGAACAGAATATATTTATTTTAAAACAATCAGCTTTTGATGTCTCTATGACTCCAAATAATCCTTAGGTTGTTTTTAAAGCTGGACAAAAGGCAGTTAATTTTCTTTTCCTCTATTCTGGAAACGGCAAGCCATAATTATAGTGGCACCAAAGAATGCTTACAAAATTAGAAATAGAGTTACTGAAGACAGAGCCCAAGAAAGAGAATTTAGATACTTTACTGTGAAAGGATGTTTAAGAACAGGTTTTGTGTTTATGCAAATTCTAGGTGTTCAATAATCATTTATTGACATGAATGAAACTAGCAGGTAATTTTTGGAAGATGAGAAGCAATCCACTCTTAGGGGAAGGTTGAGTAGGAAAGAGGAGAGAAATCACTACAGAGGTGGGGCTCTTGGCTAGCAAAATCCTGCAGGAGTTTTGGAGAGCTCCAGCAAGGACACTTACAGTGGTTCTTAACCCCAGCTGGGGGCTGGGGGCGCTTTTAAGAATTCAAATTTCCAGCTTCACCCAGACCGATATAATTAGGGTCTTGGGGGCTGGAGCCCAGGCACTTGTATGTATAGAATCCCCATAGGATTCCAATGTGCAGCCAAGTTTGAGAGACAATACTCTAGAGACCAATGCTTCTCAAACTTGAAAATCATAAGCAGGGACTGCCTGGCAATTTTATTAAAACTCAAACTCTGATTCAGTAGGTGTGTGTAGGGGGAGGGAGCAAAGGGAGGAGGCAGGAGGCTAAGATGCTGCATTTCTAACAAATTCCCAGGAAACGTCAGTTCTCTGACTTGTGAACCTCATTTAGGGCTGCAAGTCTCATTAGCTTTGAAAATGGCTCCATATAAATAAACATAATATCATTATAGAGTGCAACTATTGTTTATTGAGTGGAAACTCACTTGTTCAACAAATGTGTAATAACCTACTATAGCTACATGCTTTTGAAGGGATATGAAGATGAATAAGTAGATTTCTTCCTGCGAGTTGTTTATAATTCAATTTATAGCAGACAGCATTTAAGTCAGGCAGAAAATATTAATAAAACTTCCTTACTGTAATGTTTCTGATGGCAGAGAAATGGGGTGGGTATTGAAGGGCNCTAGCTGGCCATGCCTCCCTACTTTTGCCAACCTATAAAAGTCCTAAACCAGAGCTTTGAGTTCAGCTGTACAAAGACAGGAAAATCAGACTGGAATAAAGGTGCAAACATCAAAGTTCACATGCTTTTGTTTTGGAACCACATTTATCACAAGGGGGTAAACTGCCTGACTAAGATTCATAGCCTGAAAATCCTTCATTTCAGGTATGTTATTAAACTTGCTCTATTGTCTCTTGTGATAAACAACTACCAAATATGCCACTTTTTTGTTCTCAAGGGCAACCAAACCTCTTATTTTTGAGGATAACACAAATACATGATTGTGTCCAAGCGTTCCTGTTGCAGTTCACATAAGTATGACAAGAATAGTGCTCATTACTCAGCTTAAACTATTAGAAGGACTTTCAAGATGGGTCCAACAGTGGACAGTCTCTTTTCCCTGAGAACCTATTTTTGAGATAACTATTTACCTCTCACTCTCTGTTATTGCAATACTTCCTCACAGTCCTATATTTTGACAGGATTCTGGGCCAGGGGTAACAAGGTTATGCTCTAGGTAGCCGTTTACTGAACTAGGATGCAAAGGGTGTGGATCCTAAATTCTGACACTAATAGTGTAATCTTAGGTAAGTCATTTCTCCTCGATGGAGCTCAATTTTCTCATCTATAAATTAAAGGCTTGGATAAGATCAATGATGTGTGGGTAAAATTTTAAACAATGAGCTCTTTGTGGAGGAGGGGGGACAGGAAAGCCCTGATTTGTTGTGTTTGTCAATTTCTGTGGTGTAATATCTCACAAAAGTCCCATTTGAAGCTATAAATTTGAAGTCAACTGGCTTACAAATTTCCTGAAAATTCAGCAGTGGGTTCTGGTGAGATAGTAAAAGCCAGTTCCAGCACAACTCTGGATGAGATCGATACTACACATTGTTTTAATCCTGAAATTCTTTGATGTTATATACCTAAAACCCCTTTCAGCCTTAACAAGCTACAGTTCTATGATCCCAGCACTGAGTGATTCTTTTTTTTTTTAATTGTCAGGATACACCCAAAATCTAATTAACAGCACTGACTTGCTGCCTAAGTTCATCACCATCTTGATTAAAGCTGGCTCTAGTGGATTCAGAGCTCTCCTCCCTCTTGAGTAAGCAGCTCTAGTCAGGAGGCCTTTGAACTCAATGCTGCTCTGAAGCTATCATGGCTGAGGTGGGGACTTGGGGTTTCAAACATGAGGAGTCATTCTAGAGCTGCTCCTGTCTTCATCTGAGTAGTCAGATGGGTTATGACTCATCGCCATGGAATTTCAGCGGCGGTTTCCTAGGGTACCTGGGAGCAAGTGAGGCCTGAGAGCATGAAACAGACAGAGAAAAAACAGGAACGAGGAGAAAGGAACACGCCTAGGGCAGGGCCCTTGCTGAGTTGTAAGCAGGTGTGAGTCAGTCCTGTCTGTCTTGGCAGCCACACCTTTTGTCCAAGTTCTGAATGCCAGGTGGAGAATTTGCCTACACCGTGTTACCCTGATCAAGTCAGAACAGGTTTCCGGAAAGATCATTCTCATTACAATTAATAGAACCATAATCGGCTGATCTCTTTTGAAATGTGATTTCTTTTCTGTTTCCTAAATGCTTACAGAGAACCCTGAAAATGTAGAAGAACGAAAAGAGGGAGAAGCATACTTTGACATCCAGGAGGCTGGGGGTCAGAGAAAGGGAGGTGGTTTTGTATTACCCATTCCTGCCCTCCCAGCCAACCTTCTCACTAGCTTACTAAAGAAACCAAGCTGAATGCGGTGAGGAATGTAATAGACATGAATCCTTATGAGTTACCATATGATGATAAAGATCTTTCCATTATGTGTGTGCACACCTGCAACTGCTATTGAATTAAGAAGAAAAGGTCTAGCATGGAAAGACTTATCATATAACTAACTTTTAAAACCTTAGGGACATACATCATACCCATTAAGATGGCTACTATCAATCTCCTCCCCCCACCACCAAAAATATGTGTTGGTGAGGATGTGGAGAAATTGGAATCCTGGTATGCTGTTGGTGGGAATGTAAAACGGTTCAGCCACTGTGGGAAACAGTATGGTGGTTCCTCAAAAATTAAACTTGGAGTTACCATATGACCCAGCAATTCCACTGCTGGATATATACTCACAAGAATTGAAAGCAGGGTTTTGAGGATATATTTATATTCCCATGCTCATGGCAGCATTATTCACAATAGCCAAAGGTGGAAACACCCCAAGTGTGTATCGATGGGTGAATGGATAAACAAAAGGTGGTATATACATGCAATGAAATATCATTTGGCCTTACAAAGGAAGGACATTCTGACATATGCTACAATATGGATGAACTTTGAAGACATTATGTTAAGTGAAATAAGCCAGTCACCAAAAGACAAATCCTGTGATTCCACTTATATGAAATACCCAGAGTAATCAAGTTCATAGAGACAAAAAGTGGAATGGTGATTGACAGGGGCAGAGGGCAGGGATGTAGTGGTGGGAAGTTATTAGTTAATGAGTACTGAGTTTCAGTTTGGGATGAAGAAAAAATTCCTGGAGATAGATGGGAGTGATGATTGCATAGCAATGTGAATGTACTTAATGCCACGAAACTGTACATTTAAGAATGGTTAAGATCGTAAATTTTATGCTATGTGTATTTTATCACAATTAAAAAAAATTCTAACACACACACACACACACACACACACACACACACACACACCTTGGAAAGGAGACAAACTGTCTGCGTTTGAATCCGTTTCATGGCTGGTTAGAAATATGAACTTGGCCAAATTACTTGGCCAACTTGAGTCTTTGCCATCTGTAAAATGGAGATGATAATGATGTGCACTTCTTAAGGTTTAAATAAAACAACCCCAGTAAAGCACCTGGCACAGTGTTTGGCGCATACTAAGTGCTCAATAATGGTAGCTATTGCTGTTGTTGAGTACTCAGGCATCGTGGTTGAAGGTCAGCTAGAAGCTGGGCATGGGCAGTCTTGTTTAACTTGTAATTTTTAACTTCACCCAAAAAAGGAAACAATAATTTCTCACAACACATATTCACACCCATAAAATACATGCACCATTAAGACCCACATCTACATCGAGTAAAGACAAGCTAATGTCTTTAGTCAGCATGTTTATTTCATGTAGTCTAAACTTGTCTTTTCTGCTAATATATCAGCCTCGCTTTGCCCGTAGGCAAACTACTTTTAAGGCAGAGATGTTTTATGTTTATCAACACTACCCCAGATCAGACATTTGTTTTCTATGAGGAGGTGCTGGAATCATGTCTGAGGTGTTATGGTGTCGTCCACATAAGCTTCAGAGGAAAGCCCCCAGGAGTCAAGCCAGGTCTGTAGTGAAGGCGGCAACAATGGCACAGGTGCCTCTGATCCCCATCCCCCAGCATCACGCTCATGGCCCCTTCAAGGCCGTCCCTGTGCCCCTGCTGGGACAGCCAGTGTCCTGCCTTCTGGAGATTGCCTGGGAAGTTCACTGGATGAAGGCTCAAGAAGGCAGAGACGAGGAGAAAAAGCAAAC
>NW_017731824.1:721889-727243 GCF_001890085.2 Hipposideros armiger
GAGCTCTTAACCAACTGAGCCACTCGGCCAGCCCTTATCCACTTATAAAATAAATAAGTTCTGGGGAATCTAATGTACAGCATGGTGACTATAGTTAGCAATACTTTATAATATACTTGGAAATTACAAAGAGAGTAGATCTTAAATATTCTTATCACACACATACACACACACATACGAAAGGTAATTATATGAGGTGATGGAGGTGTTAATTAACCCTTTGGGGTAATCATTTTGCAATATTTATGTGTGTCAAATTACCACGTCGTGCACCTTAAACATACACAATGTTACATGTCAAGTATATCTCAATAAAGCTGAAAAAAAAATAGGGGCTCTCAAATACCATTATGTCGTATCATTGAAAATCTTTTTGGTCTAAAATGCCATACATTCATGATTTAATAGCATATACAGTACATGCTCAAAATTTTGCATTCTTTCCCAGCAACATGAACAAAATTATGAGGAAAAGCTGGGCCACCGTGAGCAAAGATGTCACAGAGAGGGCCCAACTCTGTCAGGGGAAACCACGATCAGGGAACGGTTTCATGAATAATTCTACCCAATGACAGTAGGGGAATACAGTTAAGGAATACAAAATGTTTACAGTAAGTTAAATGCATAATTATGACTTCAAATTTCCATTTGGTTATCCTTCTTGTTAATGATTTTTAAAAATGCCAACACACTCTCTGTCACCTGCTCCGCAGCCCATAATCAAAGCCTCCCTTAATTTGATATTTCAATAATTTCTGGTTGTGCTGAAAAATAACCAGCCCATGAATTCACACAAAAAAAACTTGGGCCGGCCGAGTGGTGCGATGGTTAAGAACTGGCTTGGGATGCCAGAGGGCCCCGGTTCGGATCCCACATATGAGGGCCAGTGACACTGTCCTCCACAGCTAAGATAGTGAACAACAGCTCAACCTGGAGCTGGGCTGCTGTGANCTAAAGTTAGATGTCAGATTATTTATGGCTTCATTTGCATTCTGATTTTATGTTGTTTGTTTATGAATCTTTAATTCTACTTTTTCTAAGTGATTGAACCTATATTAAAAAAAACCCCCAAAACAAAAGAAAAACATGCACTATAATTTGAGAAGGCTAAAAAAGACAACCAGCTCACCTATGATTAAAATTAATAAGAATAATTTTGTGGGGTATGACTTCTGCATAGCAAGCTGATTACTTTATAGTTGCTGCATTTCCAGACATCCTATGTGTCTAGTATAGGAAAATAACAATTGATAGAATACTTTATTGGTTTCAAATTTATATCAAATCATGGCTCTGAAAATTGTTCTTTTATGTCTGATTGGACAGGAATTTTGACATAGTAGAGAGGGCATGAAGGTAGAAACAGACAGAATTCTGATATTTTGGATATTAAGTAACTCAGGGAAGTTTCTTGATCTCTGTGGGATTCACTATTTTCTTTTATTAAAATGTGGGTTTGGATTTACATGGAGCTTTGGTTGGGGAAATGATGGAGGTTGGAGGCAGAGCATCAGAGGGCATGGTCCAGGGGTGGGGATTGGGCTCCCACCAAGTTACAACCAGTTTTACACCATCATCATCTGTTTCAGCTACTGGCTGTCCTCATAGGCTTTCATTTGTAAAAAGAGCTCTGAGGCTGTAAAAGTTTTGAAAACAGCTTGCAATAAAAGTTCTTTAAGGTAGCTTTCATTTCTGAAATACTCTATGGAATATAAGTTTTGCATTCCTTCAATAAAAACTGAATAGCTATTATAATTTTTTTTCACATAGGTTAGCACACTATATATCCATGCAGTGTTTGCTGATAACTGGGGTTATAGCAATAATTTGCACCTTGACTTTATAGTGATAGCAGTTCAGGTAAGTGTTCCAATCCCAGCATAACATTTCCTCACAATCATAAGCTTAAAAAATTACTTGGAGACTGTATTAAAAAGGCTAACTTCTTTGGCTCCTGTATTGTATTTATTAATTGTGTGGCTTGCCCACTAAAATTAATGTGAGTTATTGTTTAGCTTGGTGGGCTAGAAGTCACTCGACCTAGGGTGGCCCCTATGTGGTCCATACATGAACTCAACGTCATCTGTACCGTTAACATCCATCTTCCCCCATCTTGCAAACTTGGACTCTTAATGAAAAAGAGCATCAGGCAGAAATGTGAGTGAGTGAATCCCCATTATCCATGGTATCCAACTAGAGGCAGTCTAAAAACCTTCTCTTAAACCACACACACACACACACACACACACACACACACACACACACACAGATTAGAACATTTTCTTAGATGTTACTTGTGCAGAAACCAAAACAAGTGGCAACAACAACAAAAAGTCTCATCACTACAGTGACAGAAAATATATTTGAAATTTAATTTCTTAATAGTTAACCACCCTCCCTGGCAAAACCTAAAACCCACTACAAACAAAAAAATTATCCTGTTCTGGAGGACTCTTGAACAAAGGAAAATAAAGCGTTCTGATCTAATGTATATATTTCATCAACATTTTTTTTTTGTTCTGAAATGGATTATCAAACTGCTTTCTTCAATGAAAGCTTTGAATGATTTCAACGATTTTAACTAGAAGAGATCAATACGGTTTTTGTGATACTGAGAATCCATGTTTCATTATTTGTGGAGGATTCTGATTTACTCATACAAAGAATAAATTAGGGGAGTAAGAAAGAAAGAATAAAGCTATACATAATTACTAAAAGTTAAATTGTGTGCCATTTTAGCATTAACCATTTCAACCATTTAGACATTCTCCTTATCTCACATTATAGTTCTAATCCTAGCTTCTGTAGTTCTGATCTATTAAAATACAACTCCCCTGGCAGGCAGAACAGCTCTTTTAATTAACAGGCTGTAAACCTTTCCTGTGGCAAAAGGATATCATTTAGCAACAAAGAGATATGAGAGAGTTCCCATGGGATTTTGAGCAAGTAAATGATTCCTCTTCAGCTCATTGAAGTTAAGGTGCTCTGTTTAGTTTTTTAAAATGTTCAGGGTATGATTGATGCCTCTTTCCTAAACACAAGGTCATTTCTAAGGTCGGACAGAGAGAAAGTTACATGTCAGTGATCTGTCTCTAACAGTACAAGGGGAGGTATCTACAAGTGGCTGGGAAAAAATAGCTGACCTTAGTCAGCTAGTGAGCACTCGGCCAAACTTCAGATTCTGAACATTTGAAACCTAGTTGTAAGAAATGAGCTACTTTAAACCCCTCTGCTGTGCTCCTACAATTCTATAAACATACCTTTATGATAGCATACCTAACATTGTGTTACGATTTGTTTTCCTGTTGGAGACGTGATATCCTACAGACCAGGAGCTGTGTCTTATTCATATCCATGTGACTACCACTGAGCCTGACGTGTGGTACGTAGTTGATGTTTAATAACTGCTTTTTAAATGAATAAATGTTAAATGTCTCCAAGAGGGAGTTTTACTGATTCACATGAACGATAAGATGGAAACACAAAAGGTTAACATTTCACATCCAGCCAAGAGCTTTTGGTTTAATGGGTGGTACGTTAGCTTTATATAATGTTTCACAGTTCTCAAGGATGTTCACATATTTTTATCTCATTTGATCCACATTGTAGATCTGGAAAGTTGGCAGGGCAGTTATTTTTTCTACTTTGTATATGAGGAAATGGAGCTTTTGCCCAGGTAAATTGTAGCACTGAGATCAGAACCATGGCCTCTGAGCCCCAGCTTTTACTGTGGGCCCTTTCATGAGAGGAGCCAACTGTGTGTAGTCTGGATTCCATCTATCATGTCGTTCTATTTATTTCATCCACTTATCTTCCCTTATCATTCTTAGACAAAGATAGTAAATGAAAGTCATTGTCTCCCCAGACCTGGCATATTTGGTTAACTGAAGGAGAGCAGAGAGGTGGAGCAACTGCAGCCAGAGGTGTGGAATTGGTGGCTTGTGCTTTTCATCTCTTCCCCTGTTTTGTAAACATATTGAACAGCTCTGAGCCNTCTAAGCATTTTCTCTTCCTATCTCCATGAAGTTCACATTCTCAGTCAATGGTGGCAACCCAGTATGAAGAGTGTTTAATTCATCCCTACCTTCTCAGGGTTGGCAACAAACGGATAGAGTGCCTGGTTATTAGGAACTTCATCTTCATGGGTCATCTGATACCAGCTGTGCTGAGCTTGGTAAGCACATCCCCAGGATTGCAAAACTTTCAACTACTTATGAAAGCACAAAGATACCTGCTGAATTTTCAAACTGCAGGACAAACCTGCTTCTCCTCACCTACATGCCAACAGGTTTAGAAATGCCTTTGACAATCATTCCGCAAGCTTGAGCACAATTACATTTTTAAAAAAGGGGTGTGTTCTTTTTTCTTATTATAAAGTAATACCTGCACTTGGTTTTAAAAAAAATCTAGAAAACGTAGAAAAGGAGAAAATAAAGATCACCGTAATCCCCCTATCCAAAGATAGGCCTTGTTCATATTTTGATTAATTTCTTCCTAGCATGTTGGTTACAAATGTGTGATTCTGCAGCCCAGGCAGCTTGGCTATCCAACTCATTTACTTAACATTTTTGTTAAATAATGTTAAAAGGCGAAATCATTTTTCTTTCTTAGCCTACTCAAATCTGTTCAGGAAAATAGCTCTTCTATGGTACGAATTCGCCTTATAAAACTCACTCGTGCTCACCTACTGGGTGCAGCATTCGGTTAAAGAATCACTTTGTTCTCCAGAGGCTTGTGCTGATATTGCTATTAGACTCAGTAACAAGTGATTCTGTCTGTGGTAGGAATCAGTTATGGTAGGTAGAATTTGCTTATTACAATACCATTTTTGAAATATCCTTGGGGACAAGGATATCCTAGGCTTAGGATGGTAGGCTTCACTACCTAAGAGGGTCACCTATGCACTTGTAAAATAATTTACAAACTGTCGTAATAATCCACTCGAAGGACATTTTCATATTAAATGCTCATTATTTCTCAAGCTTGCCGTTTTCTTCTCACCTATCCATTAACATTGATCCTCATTAGGCAATTCTATCAACAAGCATTTATTGAACACTGACTGCACTGGCATTTTAAGAATGGCCATGATCATGGCCCTGGAAACCTTCCCTAAAATATGACTTGGACTAGAGATGAGTGGTTTGGGGAGCCCATGAGTGATGGTTCTCATCCTTGGTTACATGTTAGAGTCACCTGGGAATCTTTTGTGCTGAGGCTGCACCCGAGACGAGGTGAATCAGCATCTTTGAAGATGGGATGCAGGCAGGTGGCTTTTAGTGCTCCCCCAAGTGATTCCGATGTGTACCCATGGTGGAGAACTGGAGCCATACATAGAGCAGTGATTTTCATCT
>NW_017731824.1:727619-736258 GCF_001890085.2 Hipposideros armiger
GTATACTTAAAAACAGCTGAAAGGGTGAATTTTATGTTATATACATTTTACCACAATTTTTAAAATGAAAAAGAGAACTCCGTAAGGTACTGTACAAATGAATGTAATAATTATTATTTTTCTCATAAGGTATCAGATTTTTAAGACTCAGGTGTTAGGGATCTCACTTTCATTTTCAAAACCAGAAATGAAAGCTGCCTGTTTCTTGAAAAATTGCGTGCCTTTATTTGAAAGATCTATTATTAGAAATGTATACTGTAACAAATTAATCTCTTATACACCTGTCAGCAATCGCCTCTATGCCTTACAATCACTTTATATGTCTCTTTTAACACAAATTTAAATGTAAAAAAAAAAATCTGACTATACTATATGTATAGCTTAATAATTGCCTTTTAAAATAACTTTAAAATACATTTTGCCTTCTTTCTACATCTATGTCTATATAAACACACCCATTTTCTTAACATTTACTTTTAATAACAGGGGTCAGGACGTATTTCATATTAATATAAGTCACTCTTAATGACAAGTCCATCTGTAGTTAAAAAAAAGAGGTTTGAAAAACCCTTCTTTTGTGTGTTACATATTTCTCAGGGATACATTAAATAGGAATATTGATTTTTGTTTTAAGAAAACGTAATTCCTATTTTAAATCATAAGATTATTTTTTCTTTATTCAGTACAGCAAAATAAAGATTGTTGGGAGATGACAGATGACATTTTTTCTGAGTACTGTGGTGGGAAAAGACTCCAGATGCTTTTCTTGATTCCACCCAAAGCCAAATTGGTAAGCAGTTAAAACTCAAGGGAGCAGTCAGACAGGTTTAACGAGAATGATATGCAGCTCTCCACATCCACCCCTGCAAGACAGAACTGCTTTACGGGTTGGTTGAAACTGCCGTGGACCTGTGCTATAACCTTTTCCTAAATTGGAAACGTTTCTGTCTGATGTTCAGAATGGCTTAAATGTTTCAGGTTAAAATTCTGCAAATCAGTAAAAAATGCACAAGTCGAATCAAGTTAGATTTGCTGTCATGGGCTTTATTTAATTCATTTAGGTTGTCCTCCTGATTTGCATGACTTTTTCTTGAATCCAATACTTGCTGAAGGGAAGCTTTTTCATTTGGAGGTGAGCCGTCAGTCAGTTGGCTAAATCGTGAGGAGCTGGTTAAAGAAACCTGAAGGATTCCAGTCTCTTCCCAAGCGCGGACGGCCCCTGGGCTGCTAAAAGTTTCAGGAGGAAACTCTCCGGTTTCTGACGTCTGCAGCCCGACGCTGTGGGCTCGGGAAGGGTTGCTGGGAAGACTACATGGACATGCCTGAATCACGCAGGGCAGGATTGTTTCCCTAAACTCCTGTTTGCTGGTTGTCGTAACTGCCTTCCATGAAGTGATTGTTCAAGACTTCAGCTCTGCCTCATCCTCTTTTATTTCCCATCACAGTGAATGCTATTTGCCGTTCATGTGAAAAGTTCTAGAACAGGGGTGGATCACTTGCATGGAAAACTCCAAGATTTGCACTTTGCCACTTTGAAAGAAAGAGCGTTTAAAAAAATCCCAAGAGTATGCACCCTGTAAAGCAATGCTAATAAGGCATTTTAAATGAGGTTGGAAACTGCTCATGATATAAATTAAGCTGCTAAATTAAGAAGCTGGACACAAATTTGTATGTAACTGATGTTCATCAGTTAGGTAAAAAATCCATTGAAAAACAAAACTGGAAGGAAATCTACCAAAAATGCTTAGCACAGTTGCCTTGTCTGGATGGTATAATTATAGATGAAATTTTCTTAGCTTCTCTACATGCCCTTCTACCTTTCTGAGTATTCTACAGCAAACATACATACTTTTAAAATCAGGGGGAAAAAAATCCCAATTTTTGATTCAACCTTCTAAGGAAGCCTCCTACTTGATTTGCTAATAAACTCTTAGCTCTAATTTGAGTTTTGCCCCTCACAGGCTGAGACCTTGGCAAGTAATGCAAATTCTCTGTGGCCTCAGTTTTTTCTGTGTACAATGAGGAGTTTGAATAGAGTTTCTTCCTTATGATCCATGACCTTACCACTTCTCTGACAAAATTCAACTGTTGCATCAGCCCTAGTTTAGGAGAGTCAGTTGATGCTGGGGATGATTTTTATTTTTGTGTTTGCCCAGCTCCTGCTATATTTAGATGCTCACTTTTTACTACTAGTTGGTGTATGTTTCATATTTTGTCTTCTGTTTTACATGCTTTAAGCATTAAGGGAATTAAAGATAGGAACTTATTCTTGGAACTCCCGTATGCTGACACTTCTGTCTGCAACAGGGAAACAGTGTATGTGCAATAAATCCTTCATGGTCATAAAATGATAATGGCTGTGAGAATTTGTTCTTGCCTATGAATGTCTAAATTTTGAAAGATGGTCAATTAGGAGACTAGGTTACACTTTGTTTGCATTATACTCTAACTAAAGTTAGATGTCAGATTATTTATGGCTTCATTTGCATTCTGATTTTATGTTGTTTGTTTATGAATCTTTAATTCTACTTTTTCTAAGTGATTGAACCTATATTAAAAAAAACCCCCAAAACAAAAGAAAAACATGCACTATAATTTGAGAAGGCTAAAAAAGACAACCAGCTCACCTATGATTAAAATTAATAAGAATAATTTTGTGGGGTATGACTTCTGCATAGCAAGCTGATTACTTTATAGTTGCTGCANACCCGGGAAGAGCGCAATGATGGTGCCAACTTGGGCCAGTGAAGCAACATCCTCCACAACTAGACTGAAGAACAAAACGACAGCAACTTTTCTGTTTCCCTTCCCCCAATTCCCCAGCACTGTTCCCATCCCCCCCAAGTCCCCAATTAAAAAAAAAAAACTTAAAAAAAAATTTTAAGGCATAGAATGGGTTTCTTATTTCTTAAAAGTGTATTTCTAGAACTGTTACAAATTGCATTTACACAATAGTTAATAAAACAATTCCTCTGGATTGTTCAAGAAGGGCACTGCTGAGACGATTGAGGAGACTTGGTTTATGATGTTGGTCAGATTTGGCTTCTTTCTCTCCTGCTTCATCAGAGGCTGGCCTCTCAGCTTCTCTGTTTTCTGTGAGTCTTTAATTGCTTCATTGGTCACTTTGGCTTTATTCCTTTATTTCTCTTTTCCCGTTTGTCTGCACGTTTTTTTACCTGATGATTTTTTCTTTTACATCAATTTCAATGTTTGCAGGAGCAGTTTGGATATGTCTGGCCATCTCTCCTTGGACTCTTCCCTTATTGCCTCTTGAGCTGGACTGCCCTTTCTCCTGTATCTTGGAGAGCTTATGCGGGGAGCACATGGGCATTTGTGGGGACAGCTCTGTGAGAATCTTTACAGATTCTCACATTCGCTGGACATTTCCTCTCTGGCCACCACTGAGCTGATGGGATCTCTGTTTTCAAGCTTTGTAAAAGCACCAGAACACATTTTTATTCATGAAATCTTGCACAGAATCCAACATTGGATAGAAAAAGAGGAGGAACTGTCCCTGTTGAAGTGGGCGTGCACTTTTGTGGAATGCTGATAAACTTGATCTGAAAATCCCACCTCTTCATCATGTAATGCCGCAACGATTTTACCTTTGAGTAAGAAAAATGATAAAAAGTTTCTTAGGATTTTTTATTCCATGAAGAGGAGTTACTTGTCACTTCCGCCAATTGTTGAGATTGGAGGAAACAAGTGAAAGGGGTGGAAGCTGACAGTGCAGTTTTTAGATGCTGATAGCTTTCAGAGACCTGCCACAAAAGTTAGGGGAGGGGGGGCCTTGGGGGAAATACTATTCGTGGAAGAGGGCAGCAATCTCTGAAGGCCCAGTAGGTCCAAATATGAGATCTCTGTGTTCCTATGCTGTGTTTGCCTTCTTCATCCACAGGTGTGAGGCGGAGGGAGCATTTCCTTCTGAGTGAGAATATGGTTGTGATACAGCTGTAATAATAGGCCTGGTCATCCCTGATGATCAATCAAACTAAGTAAGACTGATAGAAACCTCCCACTGAGCCGCACCTATTAGGTGACCCATGACCTTGATTAATGGCCACTAGTCTGTATTCATTGTTTACCAGCTGCTTACTAGGCCTTTAATGATACCAGAGAAGAAAACAATTAGGAAAGTACAGGTTGGATGACCCTGTGACCTGCAGAGGCCTAGACTTCTATCTAGCCAATCAGTTTTGGTTCTAGGGTAAGTGTAGCCCCATAGTTCCCTTAATTATGTGGGATTAGTTTCTCATCTCCTTGGGAAGCTCAAAACATTTGACTCATGAATAGGCACTCTTTCTCTTAATAGTAGTTTATCCGTCAGCCACCTTCTTTAAAGAAAATACATATAGTTTTGAAATTGCTTATTCTTTTATATAGATTCAATTGCCAATGAAAAAACCTTGATATTCCTATATAGGCATTTTCAGTAAACTTTTTGTTGAAGTATAATATATATACATAAATATATACAAATCCTAAGAATACAGTTGGATGAATTTTCACCCACATGTATACACCGTGTCTCCAAGTCAAGAAATAGATTACCATTGCACCAGAAAGCCCCCTCTTTGGCCTCTCCCAGTCAGTCTCCATTCAAGGTAACTACTACCCTAATTCTAACACCATCCACTGATATTACCTGCTTTTGAACTTTTCAATTTTAACAGCTAACCAGTTTAAATCTGCTCCAATGGACAGAGTTTTCTTGTTAATATTTTTACCTCAGCAATTATAATTCTGAAGAACGCTATTTATTTTGCCTTTTCTCTTGTGCCTTGTGAATTGGACTAGCTTGCTATAAAGCCATAGAGCTCAAAGGCTAAAATGTCTTTCCCACAGATGGGCTTCAGTCCTTTTGTTTAATCTTTTGGCCGCTGACGAAGCAAGATGTGCTGTGAATATCTCTTTAGTAGGTGGTGCATTTCACTGCTTATTTGTGGACCAATCTCAAGCCATATATGTTAGAGTCTTTTTATATATTTAGATGCTTATGTTTGTGTGTGCATGTGTGTGTACGCGCACACACACCCATCCTATTCTTTTCCTGCCTCAACTTTTCTTTTTTCTTTTTCTATCCTCAGCCTTCTCTGCCTTTGCAATCCTAGCATACAAACCTTCCTCAACAAATTCTGCTCTCTAGAATTCATCACCGTTGCACACATAGCTTTGAATCAATTTTACCATTTATCACACAAAAGGCACCTACAACCTTGGATAATCCCTTTTTTACTCATTCTTTTGATGTAGAGACTATTAAGAAATCTAGGCCTGGAAGGGGAAAATGAGTAGTAAAACCATCTGTTAAAATATGTGGCATTTTGATTGTTTGCCTGAGGTTCAAGCCCAAGTTTTCATTGAACGAGTGCCTGTGTTTATACACTTGTTTGCTGAAACCACAGGCATCCCATTCATTAACTCATTTATTAATTCATTTATTGAGAGCCCTCTTATGTGCTAGGCATTGTAATAGAGGCTGGACTTTCCAAGGGGGAGGTCTGCTCTTCACATTTGGGAGCTGGAATATTTGTAGATCTGACCTTTAGAGTACAAGAAATACCTAATTTCTTAAATAGAATATTGTTGCTTTTAATTATGCCATGTATATAATAAGAGCTCTAAATACATTTTGGAATGAAGATAATAGAGTTGTGCATGTTTCTCTACTATAAATCAGTACAAACTCCGGATTGGTTAGATTTAAATCAATTCATATCATTACTTTTTAAATTAAACCTCTTTGCCAGTTAAGTATCAGTAATGTATTGCAGTCCTTTTGGGGTGGACCTGTTTCTTCCTGGGGGTAGTAGCTTACTGGATATCTGGCTGCACCCTTTGCTTTCAGCTTTGCTATGATAATGAGAACCTTAGTCTACTTTTGTGTGTTGCCTTATGGTTTAAAGTCTCATGTCAGAAGAATCTTTAGGTCTCTTTAAGGAAGCATTAGGTAGATGTTCAAACAAAATATTGAATCACTTTTTCATGTTATGCAATAAGTCATATATTTTGTGCTTCAGACGATTTATTGCAGGTTGATTCAGAGACACTCTCTAACCAGATATCTAAGCCTTGCCTTAGATAAAAGAAGACTTAGAATAAAAGGTTCAACAGAGGGCATGGGGGTGGGAAGGTGATTCTCTTTTCCCCCTCCCAGGCATTCTGTTATCAGTGGACATTTTGCACATTTCCAGTTTTGACTGAACTCAACTCTGTTAACTCAGATTTCCTGAATATCTGGGCTGTGGAGATGTAAAAGGCAGGTAAAATGAAGTTGCTGAATTGTATTTTAATTTGTCCCACTGAATCTTTACTGCAAGTCCCATTGACACCTATTGTAATTATATTGCATAATCAGTGAGCTGAGAACCACCCACCTTTTGTATTCTTTTTCTTTTCCGTTACAGTTGAGTTCAATATTATTTTATATTAGTTTCAAGTGTACAGCATAGTGGTTAGACATTTAAATAATTTACAAGTGATACCCTCCAATTAGTCTAGTACCAGCCTGGTACTATACATAGTTGTTACAATATTATTGACTACATTCCCTATGCTGTACTTTACATCTCCTTGACTATTTGTAACTACCAATCCCCTTATCTTTTTCATCCATCACCCCTACCCCCCTCTTATTTGGCAACCATCAGTTTGTTTTTTGTATCTATGAGTTTGTTTCTGTTTTGTTTATTCATTTATTTTGTTCTTTAGATTCCACAAATAAATGAAACCATATGGTACTTGTCTTTCTCTGTTTGACTTATTTCACTTAACATTATACCTTTCAGGTCCATCAATGTTGTCACAAATGGTAAGATTTTATTCATTTTTATGGTTGAGTAATATTCCATTACACATCAGTTTTATCCAATCATCTATTAATGGGCACTTAGGTTTCTTCCATATCTTGGCTATTGTAAATAACACTGCAGTTAACATAGGCATGCAGATATCTTCGAATTAGTGTTTTGGATTTCTTTGGATAAATACCCAAAATTAGAATTGCTGGGTCATAAGGTAGCTCTACTTTGAATTTTTTGAGGAACCTCCAAACTGTTTTTCCATAGTGACTGTACCAATTTGCAATCCCACCCACAGTGCATGAGGGTTTTCTTTTCTCCACATCCTCCCCAATACTTGTTCTTTGTTGATTTATTGATGACAGGTATGAGGTGATATCTCATTGTGGTTTTAATTTGCATTTCTCTGATGATTAGTGATGTTGAGCATCTTTTCATATGTCTACTGGCCATATGTATGCCCTCTTTGGAGAGGTGTCTATCCAGGTTCTCTGCCCGTTTTCTAATTGGACTATTACTTTTTTGGTATTAAGTGGCATGAGTTTTTTAAATAAATTTTGGATATTAACCCCTTATCAGATATATCATTGACAAATATCTTCTCCCATTCAGTATGTTGTCTTTTCGCTTTCTTGATTGTTTCCTTCAATGTGCAAAAACTTTTTAGTTTGTTGTAGTCCCACTCGTTTGTTTGTTTATTTACTTTTTTGTTTCCATTGTCCGAGGAGATATTTGACTATAGACAGATAACTCAACTCTGGTTGGCCTTTGTTTTATTGTCAATAAAATCAAGATTATAATGCCCCTCAAAGTGTTACTGTTAAGGTTATTTATTTATTTATTTATCTATTTATTTATTATTGGGGAACAGTGTATTTTTTCAGGACCCATCAGCTCCAAGTCAAGTAGTTGTTTCAATCTAGCTCTGAGGGCATAACTCAGTGGCCCATGTGGGGATTGAACTGGCAACCTTGATGTTATGAGCACTGTGCTCTAACCAACTGAGCTAACTGGCCGCCCCAAGGTAATTCATTTTTTAAGGTAACTTATTACAACATTATTTTAAACGCTTTGTACTACACCTGATATAAGGTGTGAACAAACCAATAGTAGCTATTATTTGGTCCATTAGATTGTCAATCCTGCCAGCATTGAAAAGATGACATTTATTTTTGTTTCCTCAGAATCTAGCTAAATGCCTGGCTCATAATAGGTACTCAAAAAAAAAAAAGTTTGTTGAATGTTGGATGGAAGGTATAATGGATCGATGGTAGAATGAATTTAAAAACTGAACCATGGGCTTTGGGTGACTTTGGAGGATCTCAGGGAGAAGGAAGACTTAATGCGAGTCTAACAGAATGTGTGGAGAACGTAGGAAAGCATTGCAGTGGGGCTGGGCATGAATCAAAGTAGAGAGCCAAGAAAGTACAACGTGTATAGAGGGTAGGTTGGGGTTGCAGAGGGCTTTGAATGCCAGGCTGTGGAGTATGTATCTTATCTGCTGACAGTGGGGAGTCAGTGAAGATTTTGAGGAGAAGAATGACATAAGGAGAAAACTTTTCAGAAGGTTAGTCTGGTGCTGGTGTGTGGTATGGAGTAAATAGAGGAACAGGGCAATCCATTCTAAGTGGGACATTGTCAAGTCCCTGACCAGCACACTATGGAAACAAAGAGAGACAAAGGAAAGATTAAGGAAAGGGCAATAGTCCCTGAGAAAGAAAGAAAGGAGGGAGAGAGGAAGGAAGAAAGGAAGGAAGAAAAGGGCCCTCTTTTCTCCTACTCTTAATGGGAATTCATTCACTCATTTACCATATTTACTAAATTTAAAAAAGAACCACT
>NW_017731824.1:736272-738009 GCF_001890085.2 Hipposideros armiger
GCCGCTGATGTTTTTGCTGCAGCAACTCTCTGCTATCCGTAATATACTCTTTTTCTCCTGCATCGGGGACCAGCAAGAAGGGCACTTAGGTTGACCATTCCCCAATTTTATGTTCTAAAAATGATAGAATATCCTGACTATTGAAGCTTTCATAAAATGTACAGAGAATGAGAGTGGCTTTGGCCCTCTCAATAGCACCTCTGCAAAGAGAAGACAATGGAGTAATGCTTCCAACAGTCTGGGGAAAATTATTTCCAGTCTAGAATTCTACACTCAGCCAAATTATCAATTAAGAATGTGGTGCAATAATGACACTTTCAGACATACAAGTTCTCAAAAAGTTTATCTTCCATATACTCTTTCTCAGTAAAGTTGGTGGAAGATGTGTGTCACCAAAATGAGGAAGTAAAGCAAGAGAGTGAAAGACATGGGATACAGAAAACAGAAGGTCCACAGCAGGCAAAGGGAACGTTTAGAGTTGACAAGAGAAAAAATTCTGACTTCCTAAATTTAATTACAGCAGGCAGGAGGGTGGGAGAAAGTGACAAAAGAAAGTTAAGCAGCCACCTGAGCTGAAAACAACAGAAGTCTGCTCACATTCCTGAATGTGTATGTTGAAACTTTGAATCAACTTCCAGACACTATTTCAGTGATTGTCTAGAAAGAATAGCCAACCACCAGACGTCATTGCATCCTGCTTATTCATGAACATTCCAGACCTTGCCTACAACCAATCCAGAAGCATCAAGTATTTCTTCCTTAAGGACTCTTCACCTATCCCAGAACTTTCCCTGCTTCACTCTTTCCCCCCACCCCTTACTTATAGTCAATATAAATTCTTTTAAAACAACTTGCATATTTCTTTTCCAAAGTAATTGTATAAAAGAATCCCTTCAACCCCAGGGTGATGGACATGTTTATCTTTTCCATCAATCCCTGCTGCTGGTGGTTTAGACAGCGTGTCTCAGGACCCGGTCCTTTTGCTGGCTAGCATATAGCTCAATAAAACCCTTTCTTTCAGGATAACTTTTGGCCAAGGTTTTTGTTTAACAGGGTGAAGATAAAGGGAACTCCCACATCAACAATGAAGAAGCAGGTCTGGAGAGCAATCCAGATTAGAACAAGTCAGAATATTCCAGGAAGGATTTCTTTCTTTCCGTTTTTCTTCCCTCCTGCTTTTTTCCTTTCTTAGGCTACAATACCTTTTTAAAATTTTTAATTTAATTTAATTTAATTTGGGAACAGCCATGGTCATTTGTTACACATTGCTTTCATGCTACAATAACATAGTTGACTCTTCTAAGGAAGGTGTAGCTCACAGTGGCCCATGCAGGGATTGAACCGGCAACCTTGGTATTATCAGCACCACGTTCTAACCAACTGAGCTAACCATTCACCCCCTACTTTAAATTTTTTATTGAGGTATAATTGACATATAACATTATTTTCAGGTGTAAAACATAATGATTCAATATTTGTATATATTGTGAAATGGTCACAATAGGTCTAGTAAAATTTTGTCACCACACAGTTACAAACATTTTTTTTCTTGTGATAAGAACTTTTGAGATCTATTTTCTTAGCAACTTTCAAATATGCAATACAGTATTATTAACTATAGGCACCATGCTGTACATTATCCCCAGGGCTTATTTTACAACTGGAAGTTTGTACCTTTTGATCCCCCTTCACCCATTTTGCCCATCCCTCCACCAGGAAGAATTTCTTCAAGCAGAT
>NW_017731824.1:738160-745682 GCF_001890085.2 Hipposideros armiger
AAAGTGTTGTTTAATAAGTAATTGTCCAATGGAATGGCCCTTACTTTTCAGCTTATTTCCGCCCTGGGGATCGTAGAATCCTAAAAAACCCGGGGCCACGCTTTCCCGCCACGGCAGCCAAAGTTGGGAGCGCAGCGGCCCTCGCCTTCGTCCGTCCTTCCCTCGGTCCCCGCGCCCGGGGCGTTCGCGTCTCGTGGACCCCTCCCCTCCCGGTGTTACTCAGGCCTCGGCGGCGCAGGGCGGAGCCGCGGACAGGCGGGCCCAGGTGGGGAGGGGCGGCGGGAGCGCGTCCGCGACACCCGCGCAGGACGGGGGAGGCGCGGCGGCCGCACCCCTCCCTGGGAAGAAACGGGGCAGGTGTGGCTCGGCGCCGGCTGCCAGCTGGGAGGAGACTCGCGCCCCACCGACCAACACCAACACCCATTCGCGAGCCAGGTCCTCTGTGCCCTCGCCTCCCTCCGAGCCACAGCTCTCCTTCCCTCTCCGGCTCCCCGCCCGCCCGCCGCGCCGCGCTCGCAGCGGCCTGGACGGCCCCGGCGGAGAAGAGCGCCCTCGCCACACGTCTGCGCGCCCCGCTCCAGTTCCTGGGTTTTGGCCTTTCCTTGGAAGCACTCCGCCTTCTCCGAGCCGGGCGTCCTCGCTTCATGCCTCCGCACTGAGCGGCTTTCTGAGTGCCCGCCGACATGAGCTGCAACGGAGGCTCCCACCCCCGGATCAACACGCTGGGCCGCATGACCCGCGCCGAGTCCGGTCCCGACCTGCGCTACGAGGTGACCTGCGGCGGCGGCGGGGGCGGCGGCGGCGGCGGCGGCGGCGGGGGCACCGGCACCAGCAGGATGTACTACGCCCGGCGCTACACCGTCAACGACCAGAACTCGGACGGCTACTGGTGGGTACTGGGCCGGTACCGGGGCGCGGCGTGCGCGAGGCTCCGGGCTCGGCGCTGCGGGGTCTCCACACTCTCCCAGCTGAATCAGCCCCAGCCCGTTGGGAAAGAGAGGGAGAGTCCTGCCCTGACTCATGGGGACACCCAGGTCCAGAAAGAGGAATGTCTTTTTGCTCGAGGTCATGGAAGCATTTCCTGTTGGCGCTGGGGCATGACCCAGGTGGCCTGACGCCCATTGCGCTGCGCAGACCGGTGTGGGTGTGTGTTCTAGCGGGGTCTCCGTCCCGCCTTTGTCCGTTCCGCGAGCCGGGGTAGGAGGCCACCCAGCTAGGGGTCCAGGCCGGGCGGCGGGGATCTTAGCTGCTTCTAGGAGTGTCCCTTGCGCGGCCGGCCTGGGTGGCATCCCCTTTACCGGCCAGCAGGTGGGGAGTTCACGCAGGCGGGGCTGCGACAACAAAACCCAACTTTTCTAACTGTAACCAAAGGGTAAAACGGCAAAGGAGCGGGGGCTTCAGCCTGTCCAGTGGCCATTGTAGGACTCGGCGCTCCGTTGTGTCTACTGGCTCATCCCCAATTCTTGGTCACCCCGAGATCACGTCTGCAGCGGCGTCTGGGCTGCTCGGCCAGCCAAAGGCTTTTTTATAGAGGTTGCGCGCCTTGGATGCGCGGGGTCCCGTCTCGAGAAGGCCCGCCTTGGTCTCCCCTGCTGTTCAAACGAAACTTCCCGGCAGGGGCAGCCACCTAGCCCCAGGTGTTAGCTCCGCAGGGAGACGCCTGTCCCCCGTCCCCCGCGCGGTAGCCCCCGCAGGAGAGCGCACCTGTGACCCCGCGCTTTGCGCCCTTTGTTTCCTCCTTTTTATAAGGCACCCGAGGAGCGACCTCAAAGTCTTGGTCGCAGGACGCGGCGCAGGGTCTTGCTCCCTAAGCAGCTGAGAGTAGGCAGAGGCTTGTGGAGGGGAAGGCGCCGCATCCCACCGGTGAGGGCCCCGCGACGTTGGGGGCCGGCCCTGGCCAAGGTGCCCCAGAGATGCCCACTGGGAAGATTTTGATCGAGGAAACCGATTGAGGGGGTCATTTGGGTAGGTGGAGGAAAATAATGAACCCGCGTTTACCGGGTCTCTGGTGCTGCGCTCTGGATGCCCACGTGAGGCGTGAGAATGTTGCAGCTCGCACCCTCCCCTCCCTCTGCAAACCCCTTCCCCCCACAAGCTATTTCCATAAAGGACTTTTGGGAAAGACGCCTGAGTTTCAGAACAAAATTTACCCTGCCTTGTGGCCTCAGGCTGAGGAGGAACAACCGGAATACACTCCAGGTGGTGTTTCGTTGGGGCTAGCAACTTTGAAGGCAGGGACTACTCGAGTTGCAACCTGTTTTCTGCATATATATATATATATACACACACACACACGCACGCACGCACGCGCGCGCGTGTGTTTACTTTTATTTTCCCTGTGCATCTTGAAAATTTATTTTGCCTTGAGTTAGCAAAGTTGCCTCAATCTTGGAGCTCTTTTTTTTTTTTTTTAAACAAAATGCACCTGGGGATTTCCAGGAAAAATGTGCCAAACAATAGGGAGAATGCGGAGAGACTTTTTCCAGTTTTTACTTTGGTTTTTAAGTTCGTTTTAAAACTTGACCAATCATTTAAATCTGAAACTTTACTTTCCCCTCTCAGTCTTCCAGTAAAGCACATTTTTTATACCCACGCATTTAAATCCAAGTCAGAATTTGCAAGGAATCTCCAGCAGCTCTTTTTTCCAGCATTTTATGAACCAGGTTTTTTTTTGTTTGTTTTGTTTTGGTTTTAAATATGCTTCTGTTATCCTAGAGTGTCTTTTTTAATTGACAATAAGCATTACTGTTAATTGAATATTTCACTCCCATGGCTTCTTGTAGAAGAAATTAGTAATGAATCAATATTATTAGTTAATGAACTGCATAAAGATAAATGGCGTAAAAGGATTTGTCACTGAAACAAAATTTTGGAGAGGCTCAATGTTTTCTCATAGTATATCATCATTTCTTGTATTTGGTTTTTCCAACCTAAAGGCTATTTATAAACCTGTCAAGTTTTACGTCTCGCTGAGAAGGGCAAGCCAACTCAAATGAAAAATTACTTAACTTTGAGAAGGGTGTTGTACTGCGCATTGATGTTGATTTGCCAGGGCAGCGGGGCGTCAGGCTGGGGTCTTGAGTCAGCATGAGGTCATTCTTTCCGGAACAGGTAATGGAATTACCCTAGCCTGGCCTGCCCAGCTGCAGCCGACCGACCCTTCTTGAACTGAAGAATTAGCACAATACACAATAGCCCGCAAATGCTGACTTCTGCCTTTTAAAATAATGGCAACTGATGGCAGAGAGGGTATGGACCTGTACAGGAGTACACCTGTACTCCTCCTGGTGGCTTCGTGGTTTTGTGCGAAGGAATTTGTTTGCTGCAGCATACACTTTGTAGAAGATGCCACCTCTGACCCAACTGCCCTCTGCTAAATAAATGATGATTAAATATTTAATAAGTGCTTTTCTGACCAAACATTTTTCTAAATAAAGGTGGTTTGTTTTTAAAGCACAAAACCAGCATGAAAACCACTGGTTGGATTGAAACTCATTGATTTCAAAAACTGCTACTTTATTGGCTGAATTACATTGGTGATTTTGAAATAATCAATGTTTGTATTTAGCCTTTCCCTAATAAACTAATTTGAATGTGTAGAGAGCTCAATTCTTATTTTGCCTTTAAAGTGACTTTAAAACATCTTCTCTTTGTCCTTTATATTATTATCGTTTGTCAAGTTTTAGGACAGTGTTATGTTAACTTTTAATTCTCCCTTCTTCCCTGACCTGTCTTTTGTGTCATTTTTATTTTAGGCTGGATGGAATTTGCATCTACTTTATTTCTTCTTGTACTCTACTTAATATTTTAAAGTTTGGTAAATGTTACATGCTTGATAACGTAATAGGTATATATTTGAAAATATAAACTTTGGGTTTTTCTTGTATAANCAACGAAAAACATAGAAAAAAATACGTCATGACTTTTCTGACAACCCAATATATAATACTTTTAAGGACAGTGACTCTGCCTTACTCATCATTGTATTTTCCATAGTCTAGCATTGATCCTTCCATCTTATAGATTATAATTATTTGCTGAACAAATAAGGTGCATAGAGGGAAAACATCCTAAATCAAATTTTGTACATTATGCACTGACATCCCGAAATGGCTTTTCTCCCTTCCAACCAATGGATATCCTGGGCCATTTGTGCTGGGGCTGACTTGCAGCCATTGATTCACTTTCAGAAGAAACACTGTTCGTGTTTACATGCCAGTGTTTGTGTAATCATTTGAACACTTTATCACATTTGCCTTTATTAAAAATGGGAGGAAACTGAGATAATGATGGGAATTATTGATTGTGCTAACAGTGGTAAACTTTTATATCATTGTGTTTGGCTTCTTGGATTGAAGCTGGTCAACTCTGTGGTAAATTGTGAAGAAAAGGAACAGGATTTGTGCCTAAAAAGTGAGGTGTAATTAGGGATGCTGTAGTAAGGAAACATTTAGAAAACTCCCCCCACACTCTTTACAACATGCAAATTAATGTAATGTATTTTGCCATGCATAATGCACTCCTCTGTATAATGTGTACCCACGTTTTTGTCCCAAACTTTTAGGGAAAAAAATCTTTTATTTTTTAATTCAAAATTTTATTTGTTTATATTTAGGTAGCTTTTGTATTATAAAGTAATTTTAGCATTTATTTTTTAACATAGTCATATTATGGTACAAGAAATTTTATGTAACAAATAATTACAAAACACACGAATAGATACAAGGTATAAGAAATTTTATATACTGGTAACAAATTTAAGATCTTTACGCATCACAGAAAGCCAAGAACTCTTGTCCAGGTTTGTAGTAAGTTCAACAAAACCGATTATTGTATTCTGGGATACTATTTTGGACACGGATATAGGTATTGACTTCGAGTTACTTTTAACTCCTAAGCACAAATAAAAGAATTAAAAACATTTATATAGATATGGACTTAGTACTCCCCATGTATAATGCGTATCCTTATTTTTCCCACAAATTTGAGCAAAACAGTGTGCATTACATACAGCAAAATACGGTATGTCCATTTTTGTTCTTTTCAGTTCATAAACACTTCAGAAATACACTGTTTAAGAAGGTAAGTTAGCTGGCATTGCTTGGGGAGATGACAGATACTTATTATAAAAATCTTTAAATGTTTATTAAAGAGTAATTTAAGTTTTCCAAATTATAGAAAACAGCTTTTTATGGATGGTTTGACTGGGTCTGTATCTAAAGCCAGATCACAGAGACTATGGTGTAATTTACATTCAGCGACTAACTGGGAGGGGCTCTGGAGGAAGTCGCGGGAATGTTCTGGCTCAGGGTTAACCGTCTGCACCCAGTGGATTATCTCTGTCCAGGGTTCTTGGCTGCTCTCAGAGGCTGAAGTCTCAGGGAGGCTGTTTCTAAAGGGCTGGGTCTCGGGAGAAGGTGCTCAGACGCATAAGCGACGAACTTTCCCAAGGCTCTTTTACAAAATTTGGAAACTGGGTATGGATCTGGAAGTTTGCAATTTCTAGTTAAAAATGACCACGAACAGGCAAAATAAAAAGAATTTCAATGTATATTTTCATGTTACCCCATGGAAAATGGGGTGTAGGTGTTTTTTATCTTCAGAACAAAGAAATTAATTATTTATGGTGAAGACTTCTCCAGAAAGGGGTGGTTCGGTGTAAAAATCGTTTTACATGTCGTAAATCTGGCTTCTGATGCAATTTTCTGGATTACTGGAATCAAAGAATTTTTTTAAAAATCCCAAGAAAATCTCATCTAAGCAATTATGTTTCTAGTTAAAGCTTGGTTGGCAACCGTTTCCTGGGATGAGCAAAAGTGTTGTTTAATAAGTAATTGTCCAATGGAATGGCCCTTACTTTTCAGCTTATTTCCGCCCTGGGGATCGTAGAATCCTAAAAAACCCGGGGCCACGCTTTCCCGCCACGGCAGCCAAAATTGGGAGCGCAGCGGCCCTCGCCTTCGTCCGTCCTTCCCTCGGTCCCCGCGCCCGGGGCGTTCGCGTCTCGTGGACCCCTCCCCTCCCGGTGTTACTCAGGCCTCGGCGGCGCAGGGCGGAGCCGCGGACAGGCGGGCCCAGGTGGGGAGGGGCGGCGGGAGCGCGTCCGCGACACCCGCGCAGGACGGGGGAGGCGCGGCGGCCGCACCCCTCCCTGGGAAGAAACGGGGCAGGTGTGGCTCGGCGCCGGCTGCCAGCTGGGAGGAGACTCGCGCCCCACCGACCAACACCAACACCCATTCGCGAGCCAGGTCCTCTGTGCCCTCGCCTCCCTCCGAGCCACAGCTCTCCTTCCCTCTCCGGCTCCCCGCCCGCCCGCCGCGCCGCGCTCGCAGCGGCCTGGACGGCCCCGGCGGAGAAGAGCGCCCTCGCCACACGTCTGCGCGCCCCGCTCCAGTTCCTGGGTTTTGGCCTTTCCTTGGAAGCACTCCGCCTTCTCCGAGCCGGGCGTCCTCGCTTCATGCCTCCGCACTGAGCGGCTTTCTGAGTGCCCGCCGACATGAGCTGCAACGGAGGCTCCCACCCCCGGATCAACACGCTGGGCCGCATGACCCGCGCCGAGTCCGGTCCCGACCTGCGCTACGAGGTGACCTGCGGCGGCGGCGGGGGCGGCGGCGGCGGCGGCGGCGGCGGGGGCACCGGCACCAGCAGGATGTACTACGCCCGGCGCTACACCGTCAACGACCAGAACTCGGACGGCTACTGGTGGGTACTGGGCCGGTACCGGGGCGCGGCGTGCGCGAGGCTCCGGGCTCGGCGCTGCGGGGTCTCCACACTCTCCCAGCTGAATCAGCCCCAGCCCGTTGGGAAAGAGAGGGAGAGTCCTGCCCTGACTCATGGGGACACCCAGGTCCAGAAAGAGGAATGTCTTTTTGCTCGAGGTCATGGAAGCATTTCCTGTTGGCGCTGGGGCATGACCCAGGTGGCCTGACGCCCATTGCGCTGCGCAGACCGGTGTGGGTGTGTGTTCTAGCGGGGTCTCCGTCCCGCCTTTGTCCGTTCCGCGAGCCGGGGTAGGAGGCCACCCAGCTAGGGGTCCAGGCCGGGCGGCGGGGATCTTAGCTGCTTCTAGGAGTGTCCCTTGCGCGGCCGGCCTGGGTGGCATCCCCTTTACCGGCCAGCAGGTGGGGAGTTCACGCAGGCGGGGCTGCGACAACAAAACCCAACTTTTCTAACTGTAACCAAAGGGTAAAACGGCAAAGGAGCGGGGGCTTCAGCCTGTCCAGTGGCCATTGTAGGACTCGGCGCTCCGTTGTGTCTACTGGCTCATCCCCAATTCTTGGTCACCCCGAGATCACGTCTGCAGCGGCGTCTGGGCTGCTCGGCCAGCCAAAGGCTTTTTTATAGAGGTTGCGCGCCTTGGATGCGCGGGGTCCCGTCTCGAGAAGGCCCGCCTTGGTCTCCCCTGCTGTTCAAACGAAACTTCCCGGCAGGGGCAGCCACCTAGCCCCAGGTGTTAGCTCCGCAGGGAGACGCCTGTCCCCCGTCCCCCGCGCGGTAGCCCCCGCAGGAGAGCGCACCTGTG
>NW_017731824.1:748667-755887 GCF_001890085.2 Hipposideros armiger
TTATTTTTAGTTAAGGCAGAATTATTCCAGTTTTATTCCTGTAGTTCAAAGAAATTACAAGTCTGTAGTGAAATTTGGTGGCCAATTGACCAAGTCCCACAGTTAAATCTTTCACTGATCCAAGTGTGGATTTTGTAGGCGTAAAAGCAAATATAGCCATTAAGTTTCAGAAATAGGTGGTTTTAATGCTACTACTTTTCTCTAGAACTCACAATTTCAAAACCAAAATGCATGTGATTAGTATGTGATATACATTTTAAGTTTGTTTTAAACTACCTTTTAAAAGAAGCCTATATCTTGGCATGAAATAAACAGGTCCATTTGCACTGAATTTTAGAGTAGGAGGCAATGCTAAGGAGTACAAAAAAACCTCCCTTTCCCACTTTAGAGACAGGGAGATAAAGACTTGTCCCAAATCCCTAAGTTCATTCATGGCTGAGTTGGCAGGCAACCCAAGTTCCCTCCCCTCTGCCCTGCTGTCATTCTGTTCCTTTAGAGCATGTTCTTTGTGTATCAGACTGGACAGCTATCTCAATTCCATTTTTTCATTCATTCAACAAATGTTTACTGAGCATCTGCTCTGTGTTAGGTGTTGGGAATTTCAAAGGTGAAAATACAAAGGCTTCTTGAAAGAAGTGTATGCTCTTTAAAGGAAAATAGGCACACAAGTACTATAACACAAAAGGATAATGGACAGAAGGGATATAAATGACTCAGAAGCTTCAGAAGATGACAAGATAACATCTGTAGTAAGACTTTTAACTAGTAAGACTTTATAAAGGAAGTGGTGTTAAGTTAGTCTTTGGAGCATTTATTTCAGCTGGTAAAGGTGGGTGGGTGGAGAGCGTGCCAGGAGGAGGGAGGAGCATGAGAAAAGGTGGGAAACCAGGAGCGAATTCAAGGCCTGTAGAGCAGTCCCTTTCTGAGCACTCACTCTGTGCGGGGAAGCAGTCAGACCTAAGGAGGAAGGATAGGTCAGAGCCAGAGCTTGAGAGACCTTGATTCCATGGTGGGGAATTCCGATTGGCAGAGGGGAGCCATTGCAGGCTTTCATCGAAGCCAGTGAAGGTCTCCTGCATTGAAAGAGCAGGGAAATAAGACTGTCATAAGTGAGCTTTTGGAATCTTTCTGTGGCCGCAGTGTGTGAAGTGGCATGAAGTAGGGAGAGCCTGCAGGAGGATGTTGGCTTAAGGAAACAATTGTACCAGTGAAAGAGGGAGGTGAGTGAGGGAAGTCTGTTGGAGGTTGGTGGCAGTGGGACAGGAAAAGAGAGATTTATTGCTAGGTGGAGTGGCAGCTTCGGCTAAGAATTTGATGTGAGACGCAGGGGAGAGTGAGAAAACAGGCTTAGAGTTGGGTGACTCATAGAATGGATTTTCCAAACATTTTTCTAGGAAACGATTGCAAAGTAAAATTCAGTTTAGTTTGATATATGGCCGATAACATTTACATAGTTATTAAGTTTGAGTAAGTTACATATTTTACAAAAAGATCAGTGGCTAATAATAGTTACCATCACCTGGCAAACACCTATGAAATGCCAGGAATATTATGTATTCATCGCAACAGACTTTCCACTTTACAGATGGAACACTGAAGTTAAAGTATTGCAGTTACACTTGGCCTTGGTTACACATCTTTTAGTTAGTGGTTGAGCTACATTTGAATCCAGTACACCACAATGACTCAAGAAAAGATCCAACTATAGTCATTAGAATTCATCTTAGTTTCTACTTGTAAACTCTTCTATCTAATGTGAGTTTTTACTTCTTTTTAATCTGTTTCATTTCTGTGAAATATTTATTTCATAACCATTGTGTTCTTTCATTAATATTCCTGTAGAGTTTCCATGTGCTTCAGGAAAAAAACACAATACAATGCTGCACTAAGCCAACTAATTGTTGGTCACACCTACAAAACAGCTTTCAACAGTAGTTAATTTTTTCTCTAAATATAGCCATACTTTCATTGTTGTTCAGGTGATTGAAATATCTTGGGAAAGAAGAAAAACTGCTGATGCCCCTGATGCCTCAGTGCTGACTTCTTAGGGTGGAGTGAGGGAGGGCTTGGGTGTGACTTGGGAAGTCGAACTCAGTTCTCTGCTAACCAGTCTTTCCAGAAGAGGAGGTTCTAGGAGTGCTTTTTTAGTCTGGAGGCATGGGTACTTGGAGCACTGCCCCACCCTTTGTCTTTCTCTTTCTCCCTCTTGCATGTCTGGGAAAATGGACAGGTGTGGTTCTGGTATTGAAGCCACTGCCCACAGACCCCAAGACTCAGTGAACCACTCATCTGTGGCACGTCCATAAAATGCAGCTTAATAACTTACACTTTACCACTAACAACACCTTGGGCTGGAAGGGTCCAGGACCTTCAAAGGCATCATGAATGTGAAATCTACATTTCATGAAATGATGACATGTTAGTAAGAGGCTACAGCAAATAGGCCTAAGTTTTTGTTTGGAATTAACGTTTTTGACACGCAAACATAACACCCCTTGCTTCATCTGGCACCTAAGAAAATTAAAAAGGACTTGGCTTGTTGATGGGTAATCAGATAACTTTTAAGTGATTTCTTTAGGCTTCAGAATGAAGGTAAGTTTTCACCCAGAGAAGTAATTCAAAATAGAAATCCTTATTTTGACATTGAATTTGTAATATTCATATGTCATCCCCGCTTAATAAAGGAAAGGAACGCATCTGTTTCTGAATTTTTTTGATCACTGATAAGTTTCTTTCATGCTATTAAACTGATGTATCACTTTCTTTGAATTGTCTCAAACTATCATTTTCAGGTCTTGTAGGTAATTTTAGGAACCTCTGCAATGTCTCACCCTTGTACCTAATCCATTTCTTCTTTTTCCCTTTTCCTTTTTTTGCTTCTCACCCCACCCCCAATTTGCTGCAACATATGCTTAAAATTATGAACTGGGGCAAAAAAAAATCACAAAGTAGAAAGTGCAATCTGAGCAGTAGCCACCATGTAAGACCTCTATCTTGCTGTGAGGGTTTGTTTCTGCTGGGCTTGGCGGCATTAGCGGCTCCACGAAGCGTCATGCCAACCCCTGGAGAGGTGTGTGCCTCCATGTTGCAGATGCAGAAACTCCAGGCACGGTTAGCCTAGCTTGCTCAACGTCACACACACGGAGGTGGCTGAGCAGGGAGTGGACTCCAAGTTGGCCTGACGTCAAAGTCTTTTTGAAGTTAATGACGTGATCACTTAACCCCCGCTCCCTCCTGCCCCATCCACCAGGAACTGTGAGAATAATAAACATGGAAAGGAAGTGGAACTTTTATTAAAATACTGCTTCCAAAGCTCCTGGGTGACTACAAAATGAAGGATCAGAGGAGGTCCTCTTTGTAAAATTTACAGGAAAAAAACACCCTTTTTTGCCCACTGTTGGGGTGAGGATGGAAGGGGATAGACACACTGTCTGATTGAGCTTTGGAAATGAGGGTAACGAGATGGGTGGTAATATCCTCATAGCAGCCTTTTATTTGACGTTTACTCATGCTTTGCTGAACCAAACAAACATGCACACAGTATCTGCTGTATACAAACTCTGTGTTGTTAGGTGCATGTAGGAGTTGAAGATGACTAAGGTGTGGGACTTTGCTCTCCAGGAGTGGGGACACAGGTGTGTAAATAACTCGTGAGGAATGAGGCAGAGTGTGCGCAGGAGAGATCAATAGAGGAGGCAGCATCTGCTCTATAACTTCCAAAGGATGATGGTAGAGTGTTTAGTGAGTCTTGAAGGTAGGATATTGTCCTTAAATTAAGAAGTAAAAATATTTTTTACGAACATTACGGTTTTTCCTTTTTACTTAAGATTTTTAAAAGAAACTCTAACAACATAGTACATGTGAAAATGCTTTGAAAATTATAAAGAGCTAAGCAAATTGGTCTTGAGATCAATATTAATGCATTACATGATTATCATACTTCCAACAGATATTTATGGAGCTTTTCTGAGGGAGAGAGGGAGTGGGGCAGGCCGGGGGGAAGATAGAGATGGAGGAGGGAAAGAAGGAATCCAATGGGAGAGAAAGCATATAGACAAAAGAAATACAGTTAGGTGACATGGGCCTAGTGTCTAATGTACAGAATAGATTATTATAAAATTACTTTTATGAAACAAGGAAAGTAACTACTATTATTATTAAAAAATACTTTTACCTGCATGCCTCTCTTCAAAATAATTGTCTTTTTTTCCTCTCTTGGAAACACATGTTAAACTAATGCCTTAAGATAGCTAATTTTGGAGTAATTTTTAAAGAAAAGAGTGTTATTTAGAGGTAGTAAGATAAAACGTAGAAAGCTCTGTACTATTGTTCACACATTCATGTGCTCCATCCTTAGATTAAAATCCAGAACATGTTTTCCTTTTAGCCATCGATGAAGAGATCTTTAGGCAAACTGTTGGAATCATTACTTGTTTGAACAAGTTTTAGAATGAACTTTAAAAAAAATGTTTATGTAGGCAGTTCTTTGTAGTATGAATCATTTGTCTTTGTGAGTTTAACACTTTTAAGAACAAATGTTGTTTTTTCAAGGACAGCTATTAATTTTAATTTAGTCAATATTTTTTGATTGGTTTGACCCAAATGAGTTTTTTTTTTAACATGACATCTTTCATCTCTATGAAATGGAATTTAAAAATTGAATTTTGAGCTTCTTAGTTCAGTTTCTAACATGGTTTAAAATCTCTGCATCTCTGAAATTTATATGTACCAGTATTGAAAATTTCTTTGATGATAGGGATTTTTAAAATCTTTGTACATTTTTTAAATAAGTAAATTTATTTTAAAATTATTTTTTCATGTATGATAGAATTTTGTATTTTCCCAAAGTGCACTATATCAATTGAAGAAGAAACTTGATTACCATTAGACATGAGATAGACCTGTGTGTTATTTTCCATTGGAGGAGTGAGTTTGATGGTTTCATAAAAGAGAGTCACAGAAAGAGTGAGCTAGAGAAATCTTAGTTACCATCTTGAGCCCAACAGATGGAAAACTGAGGTCTAGAACATTTCTGATTAAAAAAAAGATCTAAAATTATGTGGTTAATAAAAAATAGGATTGGACTTAAAAAGTTTTGAGTGACACACAACTTTAAAAAAATGTGTGTGTTCCCTGAAGCAAGTTCTCCTGGCTCTCATTCTGAAGAGTCCAGCACTACACAGTGTGGAGTGTCTGATGGTGGACTGACTCCATGGGTCCAAATTCTTTCTTCCGGCACTTCCTCCTTGATTTGAGTACTGCCAGTTGTGTGTAGATTCTTCACTGGGCTAAGACAGCAAACTGAAAGGTGAAGGTGGATTCTCTGCTGCAATGTTAAACCTCCGGGGCCTGAGTCTGCCTTCCTCCATCTCTTTTTGATGGCCTGAGCTATTCAAAAAGTTCCCTTTCTCACCGAGGCCAGTTCCTGAAGGGTGTTCTTAGCCACACCTCGGACTGAAGTGAGATTCTTAGAGATGAAAGAAAGACAGGAGAGGTAGATCTTGCTTTAAGGACCAGATACAGTCTTGAAAAGTTATGGATATGATGAAATTCAGTTAATCAGATCATATTTTCCTATAGACAAGTAGTAATACAAAGATTCTTAATTACATTGTCCTAACACTTTATAAATTAGATTTTTGTGCATTCCTCTTTTCTATACATTTATTAATTGTTTTACTAAAATGTCAAGCAAAACACAGTGCTTTAGTGGATATCAAGGGCATGTATGATAAACATATGCAAGTCCTTTAGTAAAACATGAAAAATTCCTTTTAGTATTAACAGCATTGGTTTCTTTTTGTTTTTTCAACTTCAGATGTATGTAGGTGAGGGGAAGCAGATGACTTATTCTTATAGAGATGTCAGCTGCTGTCTCCGGAAGTAGGAATGTCTTCTGAAAGTAGAAAGGAACCAAAATAATGTGGAAAGTCCACTGTTTTAAGACAACATTTAATGGCCTCACCTTTCTTTTTCCTGGATACAGTTAATTTCTAAGTGTCCTGCAACAAACTACTTCAGTAGTTGGGTTAATAGAAGCTGGTGAGTTTTATATTTCGCTGTCAAATGGCTTTAGTCTTTAACGCACTTTAAAAAGACTTGTATGTACATTTTGGTACACTCATTCACAACTGAGTTTGGCCTCCCTGCTTTGTTTTTTAAAATACATTTTTATTTTGGAATAGTTTTACATATATAGAAAAGTTGCAAAGATACTAGAGAGCTCCCATGTATTACTCACCCAGTTGCCCCTCTCAGCCTTTGTCTAATTGCTCAGTTGGTGAGTTTTTACAGTAGTACACCTTATTGAATCATTTAAGAAACTCTGACTTTCCACTGTGCTAAGAGATAGCACTTTCATGTATCCTGGGGACTGGCTTTCTTCATGGGAATTACTTTCTGAACCAAATTGCTGGACAGAATTACTGAATGTTTCAGAAGAATGGTACTCTCATCCCCCTGCAGTAAAAGAAAACAAATGTAATTACCCAGGACCCTCCTAATTCTTTTTCCATCCTAGGGTTCTAAATGACGTTTCTGTATGTCTGAAATTTTTCCTTTGTCTCTTGAATTTCTTTCCTCTATTTTATAATAGGTACATTTTGGAAAGTGTTCTGATTCTAAGTTAGCTGGAATTTTGTACAAGTTTGGACAACTAATGTAGTTCTGTTTATATCTCAGCAGTTCAGGGTTGTGCCAGGTTTCCTGTATAATTCCAGTGGAGGAAAGAGACTGCATTCATGGGGCGTGGGGTGTCCTGGTTTTGATAGGTGGGCAGTTCAGGCGGACCCGTTGCCCAGGCCTGCCTGGAGGAGGCATGTCATCATCTGGGAGTGGTTCCCAGGGAAAGCTTGGTTCCTCACCCACATAGGCTCAGCTAGTGCTGGCTTGTTGGGGAGGCTTGCTTGTAAGGCGGGACCGCAAATAGGTGGTAGAGAGAGAAAGTCAGCGTCCTCCCAGTGTGAGATGACGCAGAATCAGACACAGTGGGAGCAGTTTCCCACATTCTTAATGCTTTTTATCCCATCTGTGTACAGCTTGTGTTTTTCAAACCTTTAAAAAAAACCCAAACCAACAAATTCTTTCATTAAAACATGTACAGACACCCACCCCCCCTACACACACACACATAAGAGAAAGTTTTATCTGCAGGTGGCCCTGGCTGAAGGGCTGGGAGGCTCTGAAGTCCCGTGCAGAATTCAAGCTTCTTGTAGCATATT
>NW_017731824.1:756652-790141 GCF_001890085.2 Hipposideros armiger
CATGTGGCTGAGCATCATTGTAGAGAAAAATATTCTAGGGCCATCTTCAAAGGAAAAGTGGCTTGTTTTGCATTAAAGATGTTTACATTTCACATCACTTCTTTCACACCATTATTTCTTTACCATTATTGTCTTTCACTGTGATTGCAGAAAATATAGGGTTGTCGGAAAAGTCATGATGCATTTTTGCAACGAAAAACATAGAAAAAATACGTCATGCCTTTTTCGACAATCCAATATTTGTGTTGCATAAGCTTTTCTCTTGCCTCCCGCCTGTTTTCCTCAGCCAGATTTGCCTGTACACCTTCATGCTCCAGGTCTGATTCCCCAGGGACTTGGGGTGTTGGGGGCTGGGCATTATGAACCCTGGTGGGATGAAGCAGGAAGGGTGATAGATAAGCTGCTAGGAATGTGTTTTTACAACTCAAAGGAGTATTTCTGGATTGGATCTTGGACCTGGAAAAAAAAACTTGCTGTGAAGGTCATCCTTGGGCTAATTAGTAAAATTTGAAAAAGTTCTGTAGAGAGGAAAATAGTATTCTATTCGTTTTAAATGTCCTGATTTTGAGAATGGTACTGTGATTATATAATTGCATGTCTTCATTCTTAGGCAATACATGCTGAACTATTTTGCGGTAAAGGGGCATGAGTCTCAAGTAGTTCAGAAAAATGCATACATCATACATAAATACACACAGATAGAGGGGGATAAAGTAAACTCAGCAAATGTTAACAGTTGGGGAATGTGGGTGAAGAGTCTACAGGACTGTTTTGTCTCATGTTTGCAACTTTTCTGGAAGTTTGAAAAACTTCAGAATTGGAAAAAAAAAAGTCACGTCTGCTTTCTTTTTGTTTGCCTCATCAGTCAAACTGGAACAGTGTCCAGGCACCAGAACCAGAACACCATCCAGGAGCTTCTGCAGAACTGCTCTGATTGTTTGATGCGCGCAGAGCTGATTGTGCAGCCGGTAAGCCCTCTTGTTCTCAGGCATCAGCCACACTGATTTGTTCCGGGTTAGCTTAGACTCATCGCCCTCGCCTGTGCGTCCTTATTCATTGCCTTCCTTCACTGCCCTCCTAGTGTTTGGAGAGTATCTTTTTCAAAACAGACTAGAGAGGAATGTACATCTCCTTAACCTACTTGCAATGTTGGTTTAACAATGGGAACCAGTTTTCACACAGCGTTTTTTTCAACAAATGTTTATGCTGTAGATTGCCACCCTTTTGGAATTGCAACAACCTGTTGTCATTAATTTTGTAATACTTTCTCTTCCTAGAAATATTACCTGACATGTTTATGTCACTGGATTGTGATGTACACCACTCATTCAATAAGTTTTTTCTCAGGAAAAAAATACCATATTGGGAGAACAATTCTATTTGAGGAACAGAAGATACAGAAAAATAAGCAGTTGAAAGATGAGGAAAATTTCTTGATATTAATGAGATAGCTTAGGATCTCATTGAAACCGGTTTAGAAATCATCAGTTCCATGATATTTTTGGTGGAAGGTTTTTATTTTAAAACACTGTGGCATGCTCACATTTGCTCTGAGTTTGCTAAAAGTAGACCAGAGAATGGTGGGGCCATGGCCACTTTTCTATCCCTTCGCGGATTGTATCTCTTCACCAAAGGACTTGAGTGCCACTGTCATCAATGCTGACTTAATACACGGGTTAAATCTGGAATCTGGCTCCTCACAAAGTACCCCCATTAAATAGAAAGAGGAATTTTAATCAAGAGAATTTATGTGTTCTGTTTGGAGACTATGTTACTATTCCAATTTCTTAATTTTAGATGTTGTGTGGGTTCTAGTTCTGGTTTATTTCATCTAGTTTAAAAAATAACTTCACTCTAATCCATGTAAAAAGATATATGGGGGCTCCGCAAACTATCTTCGTTCTAGTTCTGGTTGTTTCAAGTCTGATTTGAAATACCCTCCTCTAAGTGTTCCTCACCGTACTGTGATTTCTTTACATGAAGCAGAACAGGAGGCACCAGTGACCTCATACTGAACACGTGCACACCCAGTCCTGGACAGTGTGCAGTGGCTGTGTATCTGTTCTACATGTAGTTCCACAAATTTACACAGCATCATGTTCTCTGTTTATTTTTACTTACATTCATTGCGGTGCAATGATGTCAGGCTCACTTGGCCCAAGCCAAATGAAAACAATTATAAAATTCTAGAGAAAGCTCATATATGGCACTGAAGCAGCAGCCTTTTGTATGTGAACAGAGAAAGCTTTTTTTAAAAAACAAAACCGACTTTATTTTGAAATAATTGTAGACTCTCAAGCAGTTGTAAAAATAATACAGAGCAGCCTTGCATACTGATGACCCAGCTTACCCCAAAAGTGACAGCTCACATAACTGTAGTGTATCATCAAAAACAGGAAGTCAGTTGGTCTAATACAATGAATTAGAATTAGACAGCTTTCTTTTGAAGAACTGAAAAGTCCTTTTCTCATAAGATGCAGGAAAAGCTCAGTTTGTGTTAAAAGACCTTAACCAGCATAACGGTATAGCGTTCTTACCACAGTGAAATTCCCATTAGATGAGAGTTCTGTGTAAATATGAAAGATAGGCATTTAACACATTAAAGAAAGGGAAAGGTCAGCATTCTGTAAATGTGCTTTTAAAAGCCTGGTGAACATTTAAAATACAGTCCACAAATTTTGGTTCACGAATCACCCTAGTTTTACCCCCTTTATCAAATTAATAAGATACTTTTCAGTTAGAAATTTTTGCAGTTACTTGCAAAATGGAAATACATAATATGTAAGTTTACAGCAGAAGCTTTTGCTTCCACGGACACACATGAAGCCTTTCCCCCCTAGTATTCTGTTTCCTTCATGTGAATTCTTTCTTTTAGGAACTGAAATATGGAGATGGGATACAGCTGTCTCGGAGCAGAGAATTGGATGACTGCTTTGCTCAAGCCAATGACCAGATGGAAATTACTGATAGCTTGATCAGAGAGATGCGACAGATGGGCCAGCCCTGCGATGCTTATCAGAAAAGGTATTGCCCAGGGAGCACGAATGCAGGCAGGCCTCATGAAGAAGAATGTCGTACACTCAGTCCCACGACTCAGGTCTTCCCTGGAGGAAGCAGATATTCCCAAGGAAAGGCTCGCCTACTTGATATTCTGCAGCTTTATGTATCTCTAATACAAACTGACTAAAACCACTACCTTCATCTTTTGTGGAATCACAAAGCTGCCGTAAGAAGAACTGAACAGACTTGCCCAAAAGAGAGTGTGCTTATTTTGAAGAGTTGAGTTTGTTATGAGACGTTAACTGGACCTCCCTTGAGGGGAATAGCAAAGGCCTTTGGCACAGCATTTGACGTTTAAGAGTCTAATATCAAGTCAAGCTCAAGTTTAATGGAAACAGAAATGAGACTTTTAGAATTGAAAATGCCGTTTAAAGCAGAGATGTGTAGTCTGATTTGCTCTCAAAGTACCTGGAATTTTGGTCTCAAAATTCCCAGGGTGAATGAAACTCATGAGAAAGCAAAAGGTGCTACCAGGTTAGGCAAAGCCAATGACACTTTCTAAGATGTTTCAGTCTTTGAGCATGATAATATTTAAGTTTTTGTGTGTGATCGAGATTCAGATCATGTGATAAAGAAAAATATTCTTCAAACAAACATTTGTGACCTCTATACTGACACAAAGGAGGCTCAGAAAAGAGGACATATGCCCAGCACATGTTTTCATAGGCCGTTTTCCTGCCATGGTATAATGGTTTTCCTTCCCTTTCAGATTGCTTCAGCTTCAGGAGCAAATGCGAGCCCTGTATAAAGCCATCAGTGTCCCTCGAGTCCGAAGGGCCAGTTCCAAGGGTGGTGGAGGGTACACCTGTCAGAGTGGCTCTGGCTGGGATGAATTCACCAAGCGCCTCACCAGCGAATGTCTGGGGTGGATGAGGCAGCACAGGGTAAGTAATCAGTTTCCAGAGGGACGACGGCTGGCTCTCAAACCTTCCAAGTCTGTATAGGCCAGGGGTCTGAAAAGGGGCATGGCTGGCCCTAGTGGTCAGGCCACAAAGAGTGTTCTGGACCTCAGCTGGCAGCAAAAACTTGCTGATTTTGGAATTTTCCTCATATATAATTTGAAACTGGGCTTCTATTTTGAAATGAATTGAAACTTGACAGTTTTTCCCCCCATTGTGTAGCTTACAGAATCAGCCTCATTGCTTTGTAGTCATATTTTATTACTCAGGTAATATTTAACAGGTGTAATTTAATTAGATTTTGACTTTTTTAGCTCTTAGTGTGCAAAAATGGAGAATCTGTTGTGGGAGTTTATGTGCTAAAAAACTTTATTGTTGTCCTTGAGTGATAACTGACCTCATCTGTGTTACTAATAGGTACTTAAAAAAAAAAAAAAAAAAGAACGTTGTGGAGGCTCAAAATGTTAACAAATTTGGAGGAGCTAGAAACAGTAAAACTGGATATTCTGGTTTGGGCTCATTGGTTGCTTACCTTATATTTCTGAAGTGTCAGCTGTCTTGTTGTGCAATCATTACGTCACTGGTGTGGGAGTGCAGTTAAGTAATGGCAACGAGAGTATGTGCTGAGCCTTTCCCTAGAACTGGAGTTTCTGCAAAGCATTTTCCAATGCTAATTACTGTTTTGTTGTTTTACGTAGTAATTATGTGCTATAATGAACAGGTGGCAGTGGAAATATGCCATAATCATGGAGATGGGAATTTTATAATGAAAACCTGGTACTAATGAACTATTTTCCTCTTGAGAAGGTGGATATGTTAGCATGATAAGTTGTGGAGAGATCGTTTGTTGTGCCATATGGTTGTGGTTGTAAGAAACACTGGTTTCATTATTACTTGTTCTGGACTAATTTAGGAGTGGTTCTACAATTTCTTGACTACTTAAAAAGTTTTGTATGTCTGCTTTGCCAAGTGGTGAGGCTTATGGAACTAAACATTCATTCCTTCAGTTAACTTTTTAAACCACTTATTATAAGGACTACATAATACTATTATAGAAGTTAGGCTTTATAGAGTATAAATGTAAGTTATAATCCCAGAAACCTAAATACAAAAACTTATTAGCATGTTTTCAAATTCCCTTCTAATCTTTTTTTAAATTGAGGTACAATTGACATATAATATCAGTTTCAGGTGTATAACATAGTGATTTGATATTTGTATACATTGCAAAATTCCCTTCTAATCTCTGAAAACACATTTCTTGAGGATTTTATGTATATTGGTACCATGCCAGAAAAATGAGTGTTCAAAAAATTATGTTCCATGGCCCTGAAAATGAATATTATTGAAGAAAACAAGATACGTACACCCAGATGCCAAATTTCTCTCCAGAGCAGAGTGGGATTAAATGCTGTGTTTGAGCTGTAATAAAATCCTGCTCAGGTAGTAGTTGGGGAGGGGTGGCACCCCAGTTCCTGTGGAATGGAGATGTCAAAGGAAGGCTTGATGGGGCTTGAACTGCATCTTAAAGATCAACGATGTTAGGTGAAACAACCTTTGAACCAAATTATGAAATGTCAAATCCCTAATTTCTTTTTAGCATGACAGTTATGTAAAAGTCAGCTCAGAATTTATCATTTTATGTATTCATGTTGGGTGTAGCTCTGTAAGAATTTCTTTGTAGCAAAGGCTCAACATTTTTAAATTTTGGAAAATGGCATTACCATATGGACTCAGTTTTCCTTTGTTGTGTTGGGAGCATTTTCCAACAGATGCAGTTGATGAGTGATGTTTTTCAATCAGGCATTCCCTGTGGTTTCAAAAGAACTGTGCAGTTTTATCACTTACTGCTGGTTTTCTCTGGGGTTCTCTCAGGCCCCTCTCCTCTTCCCCTTCGTCTCCTAAGCATAGCTTGCATTCTTGCTCTCACTCCCAGGAGACTGAGCTGCAAGGCCCCAGCTGATAAGGGAGCGCTGTCCCTAGCAGTACAATCAGCAGGCAGTCACACATCTCCTATGCCAGGTTTTTGTTTTGTTGTCCTGATTTGTGTTTCTGCTGATGGACCAGTCAGATACTATACGCCTGGCTGGTAATGAGGAGCATGAACCGGAGCCTGGTCATCTCATTAACTTCCCAGTGCACTCACCTGTTTCTGTTAAAGCCAAAATGAGCTGTGGGAGAGAAGGGTCAGAGTCCTGGGTAAATTTCAGCTGTCTGACTCTAAAATGGCTCCCCTTTCTGAAAGCTTGCCAAGTATATTAGAACATGGATGTGGCTTAGAACAATGTGTGTTATGTTCTTGCGGCAATACCAGACTGGAATGTTTAACTTCGACACGTCTAAGAGATGACACAGGTGATTTGGAAATTTACATGAGCTCAGGCAAAAGAAAGAGGAGATAATAGACTTGCCACAGTACAAAATTTGTGGCATAATGTGTTTGATTCTTATTATGTGGCATTCTTAAATTTGAAGTAGTGGAAACTCAAAATAGAAAGTTAGATTTAATTTTTACAAAGCTAATATAAATCCATGATCTTAATTTGTGTTGCCAACATTATTTGAAATTTAGGCATTGCGTATACATAGCAATTTCTCTTTGAAATGAGCCATAGGGAGTTCTGCTTCCTGAAAGGTAATATAGTAAATGCTAACAATTACATTAATTGTTAATTACATCACATTAGTGTAATTGATTACAGTACATTAATCTAAACAAGTTAAAGAAAAACAACGAAAAATACTTTTAGGTTAGCTATTTTAGCTTGGGAAGTAGTACGTGATTGAACTTAATGAACTGTTTTTGATGCACATTTTAAAATGACTGACTATAGAAACATCTATCAGTATTTTATAACATACTCTATGTTAGGTATAGTATATAGGTATGCACACACACTATTCACTCACACACACACACACACACACACACACACACAAATACATGCCACTTGCATGTGTACACGTAGACTTCTTTCTTCAGACGACATGATCTAGGTTTCAAGGATCTCTTTTTTGCATCCTCTCTCCTCAACCCGTCTTGAGCTGGGGTCAAACAAGTTGTTGAGGGCAGTATTTGGCAACCCCCATTAGATATTTGGAAATGACAAATATCCTTTGGTTTCAGTAGTGAGTATTCACATTTTCAGTTTTACCTGAATAGAAGCGGTGTGTGTGCCTTGGCCCTTTGGCTCCTGATGCTGTAGGTGAGGGGAGGTGGGTGCACGGGACTCGGAATGAAGGGCACGTTCTTTCCCTCGGCAGGCGGACATGGACTTGATCTCCTGGGGCGTGGACCTGGCCTCGGTGGAGCAGCACATCGGCACCCACAGGAGCATCCACAATGCCATCGGGGACTATCGCTGGCAGCTGGACAAAATTAAAGCCGACCTGGTACTTTGAAATGTTGCCCTGTAGCATCTTTAAAAAGCATACTGCAGGATTGTGTGTAATTACTTGATCCCAGGCAGTTTTGTCTGAAACATGAGTCTAGCATTTCTTTCCCAACAGACTGGAAATTTTTGAAAACCCCATTTCATAAATGGGGAAGTGGAATCCGATAGATCTACTGGAGATTGTGTTAACACTCGAGGCGGGGACAGTTAAACAAAAGGCTAAGGGCATACAAACACTCATTTGTGTGCAGTTTGTAAATGAGTATTTTTTTGGGGGGTGGTAGTTGTTTTCTGCAGAGAGCAGAGCATCTCTTCAAATAGAGAAAATCTGACAATCATAGTTTTATGTCCTTGGTGAATCCTTTTCTATGTTGTAATTAAAACGCACATATTTCTACTGAGGGAAATTATGTCTCATCCTGGAACCTTCCCTCTGCTGAAAGGACTGCCTTCAAGCTGGGTTGAGAATTACAGCATAAAATATTCATCTGATTTTAGGCACTTGGTTTCCCCCAGATGTCTATACTTTTTTTACTTAGAACAGAGCTCTTATCCTCCCTTCTTCTGGCTTTCTTTTTCACCTTACTTTTTGTCCACCTGAGTATCTGACCAATTTTCTCTTAAGATCTATGGAGTCCTAAATTGTATTTTCAGACTTTTACAATTTTGTAATCAGTTAGTCTTTAAATGACAGTGATCACACACCTTTACTCTGTGAAAATGGCACTGCCAGGCCAGGGAGGGTTTGCCTTCAAACCATCTGGGGGAAACGGCCCTGTAGGTAAAAGATTTCATAGAGCAAATCGTCTTTCTACTGAGGGATGTGAAGTTAGTACCTGACAAAAAGGAGGTTTAGAGGGGCTGCTCTTTCTATACAGACCCACAAGGGAATGAAATCATTACCTGCTGTTTGTCATCTTCTAGCGTGAGAAATCTGCCATCTACCAGTTGGAGGAGGAGTATGAAAACCTGCTGGTAAGCCGACTTATTTCTGAAGTCTCTGTGTTCAATTCAATTCAGTTCCATAAATATGGAGCATAGTCTGGGGGTAAGGACACCTTCTAGGTATTCCAGGTACACTAATGACCCTGGAAGTATACTTAGGGGCTTGTAGATGCTATTTCATTTCTACTGGTGTGTTTCCTTTAGAAGTGAATTTTAAGAGATTTTTTTTTCCCCCCTGAACACAGTACCAAGTACTGTTCTACAATACTTGCAAGTTAATGGTTACATAAATAGCACTTGTTAAATACTTGCAGTTAAAGCAATAAAGCTTTTCCACTTGTGGATTGCAGCCTTTTTTTTATGAGGTATAAGCAAATATAAGGCTTGTTTCCCTTAGACAGAGGTTTACCAGACCATTATCACCATTTTGTGATGGACTCTGAATCAATTACTTGATTCATAAGAAGAGATGTTTCCACCTTCTGCCTATTTGTGCCACACTATCTTCACTTTTCAATATTCCTTTATTGGAAGTGATACTTTTTGAATAACATGGCTAGCAGTGACACAATAATTTTCATATTAGGTCTGGTGTGTGACTGACTGATGGCACCTTGAATTTTTGAGGTGTGAGAGAGGGCAGAAAAAGCTTGATTTATCTTTTTAAAAATCCCATTTTCCCCTTTATAATCTAGAACTAATTATTGAGCCCAAACAAACACCAATATCTGAATCAAGACTCTTCTGGATTAGGCTGTTTCATTGAGTTGAAAATTGCTCCCTTGTTCATCGCAAGTTTGAATGGGTCCTTTTTACATACCAGGTGGTCAGTGAATACAAAAGGTTAACATTTTACCGATTCTTGGGCTCTTTTTGGTGAAAGGGATCATGTGGGTGTATCTGTGAAATCTGCAGAGAATATCATTAATCTGCACATTGTATTCCTAATGCTGCTTCTAAATGTCCTGTGCAGAAAGCGTCTTTTGAGAGAATGGATCACCTGCGACAACTACAGAACATCATCCAGGCCACGTCTCGAGAGATCATGTGGATCAATGACTGCGAGGAGGAGGAGCTGCTCTATGACTGGAGTGACAAGAACACCAACATTGCTCAGAAACAGGAGGCCTTCTCTGTAAGCTTGCCCCCAGTCCCTTGTAGGTGCCTGCCTCGAGGCTGTTGCCTTGGAGGCCGACAAGGTGGGGATGCATTGTGATAATTTCATCAGCCAGTTGTAATTCAGCCTATGTTAAAATGGTCGTGAAAAACCATTTGTAAGCTTTTCAGTGGACTTAAGAGGGGCAATGCGTTGTTTAACATCCCAGAAGACAGTAGCAAGTGTAAGAATTAGTTCACTCAGGTATCCCAGATTGTGTGTAGCACAGTAGTGCATTAAAACTTGGAGTCAGAAAATCTCAGTATCATTTGTGGGTCTGTCACTTTACCTGTGTGAATTTGGACAAGACGTGTCATCATTCTGGCCTTAGCCACACACTGGATGATTTCAAACATCCTTTCCGGTCTTAAACATCCTTTCTAGTATTTAAAATGCTATGATTCTTGAGGAAAACATAACAAGATTCTTTGGCATTGTTTATTTCCAAAATGCAATTTTGTATTCAACTTTCTTTAAATATGGTGGAAGTGATGGAAGACCAGTGGTGACTTGCTCTGAAGGATTTGTTTTTATTTCATTTACAGATACGCATGAGACAACTGGAAGTTAAGGAAAAAGAGCTCAATAAGCTTAAACAAGAAAGTGACCAACTTGTCCTCAGTCAGCACCCAGCTTCAGACAAAATTGAGGTAGGCTCTTTGATTTACATTTTCATTAGGGAAAAACAGGGAGACTTTTCATAAAGTAAGACTATATAAATGAATGATTCTTACCCATCATAAAGCCATGACAAGTTTATTTTTTAATTTTTATTTTTTAAAGATTTTATTGGGGAATTGGGGAAGGGGAACAGCCAAGTTGTTGTCCTTCAATCTTAGTTGTGGAGGGTGCAGCTAGCTCAGCGCCAAGTCCAGTTGTGCCACTCAGCTCAAGGTGCTGTGTTCAGTAAGTCGTGGGTGAGCATAGCCACCATCCCATGCGGAAGTCAAACCAGCAGCCTTGTTGTTAAGAGTGCGCGCTCTATCCACTGAGCCATCTGGGTAGCAGCTCAGCTCAAGGTGCCGAGTTCAGTCTTTAGTTGTGGGCAGGCGTAGCCCACCATCTCAAACAGGCAACCTTGTTAGGAGCATGTGCACTCACCAGCTGAGTCATCCTGCCACCTGTTGGCAGCTCAGCGGCAGCTCAGCTCAGGCGCAGCTTACTGTCCCGTGTGGGAATCGAACCGGCGACCCTGTTGCTCAGAGCTCACGCTCTTAACCAACTGAGCCACTTGGCCAGCCACCAACAAGTTTATTTTATATTTTGGGATCAGTACCCTAGACCACAGGTTGATAATCTTTTTTTCTGGAAAGGACCGAATAATAAGTATTTTAGGCTTGCAGGCCATTTGGTCTCTGTTGAAATTACTTAACTCTGCCACTGTAGTTTGAAAGCAACCATAGCTATATGTAAATGAATGAATGAGACTGTGTTCCAATAAAACTTTATTTATAAATGCAGGCAGTGGGCTGCATGTGTCCTTTGGGCTGTAGTTTGCTGACCTTTGCCCTAGACGGCCATCTGGGGGCTGCTCTCAAGGCTGAGGTTAGCTGGTAGCACTGGTATGGTCATATTGGTTGTTAAAATATCGAAATAGCTCTATATCATTTGGTAAGAATCATTGCCTTAAGCCTCTTAGGCCCTCCTCATGGGTGCCTTGGACCTCCCATCTAGCAGCTGTACAGGAACAGGGTTTGGTGTAGTGGAGGAAGGAACCCTGCTCCAGGGCTCTCTCTAGTGTCTGTTCTGATTGGTCAGTAGTTATGCCATTTGGGTGAATACTTTGACTAATATTCTTATGGTATTTATTTGTTAAAACTGGTATTAAGCTTGAATTTCTACCGTACCAGGAGTTCCCTGTTGGGAAGTTCTGTTTTTAACTTTTGGGGAAAAGTTTGCTTGATTTGGAATTTGATAAAAAATATTTCATAGCTTTCACTCAGGCTCACATATCTACCCAAGAACGGATGCCTCTATAGGCCTGAGTGGTGGTGAGACAGCTGATGTTTTCTCGTTTCAGGCATATATGGATACTCTTCAGACACAGTGGAGCTGGATTCTTCAGATCACCAAATGCATCGATGTTCATCTCAAAGAAAATGCCGCCTACTTTCAGGTATTATACTTAGTGATGATTTAATTGTCCTCTAGGTCTTAATACCTTATCTTTTGAATGTGTTTTAAAAAGCACTGAAAACAATGTGTAAAAATTGCATAAATACTCTATATTGGTTTTTATTTTAGAGGAGCATAGATTGGTATCCTGGTCGTTAATCACTCAGTCTCTTGTCACATCAGTTAATATACTTTCTTCTGTAATGTTTTCTTTAGCTACTTATCAAATAGACTCTTAGGGAAGATAGTCTTTGAAATAAAAATACTGGATGATATTGCTCATTGAGTTGCTTTTCACGGACCTGGGATCACTCTCATCCTTAATAGTTTTTTGAAGAGGCCCAGTCAACTGAAGCCTACCTGAAAGGCCTTCAAGACTCCATCAGGAAGAAGTACTCCTGTGACAAGAACATGCCTCTGCAGCGCCTGCTGGAACAGATCAAGGAGCTGGAGGTATCATTTCAGACCCAGGCCCTTGGCAGCCTTACACAGGAGAGATAAAATGCCCCCACCGACGCAATTCAGGCTGCAGATTTTCATTATTGTACAGAACAGCATATGCCCAGCTCAAGCAAGCGTTTTCTTCATCTTTCAATGGCTTTTCTCAAAATAACTTTCTTTACATGCTTACCTACTGTTGAAAGTTTCTTTTTTGCTGAAGTAATTTCTATTGCTCAAAATCAAAATGGAGAGAATACTGATTACTTAACATGAAAATTCCTTTGGAAAGCATACTTCAAGTTTTTCAACATAGATGTCCTTTTACACAGTGATGCTTTCCTGCCCACTTCATTCATGGCTGTGCCGCTTTTGGAGTCACTTATTGTGAAAAGTTCCCATAGTCCCTGAAGATAGATGAATTTGCGGTTTTTTACAGCTAACGCAATTATAGCAGTATCTCATTTGTAATGTCACAGTAGCTATATTAATGTCGTTTGACGATCTTGTCTAAAATTCACAGAGTATCTATGTTAAAGTATGACTTTATTTGCAATTGCAGAAAGAACGAGAGAAAATCCTTGAATACAAGCGTCAGGTACAGAACTTGGTGAACAAGTCCAAAAAGATTGTGCAGCTGAAGCCGCGTAACCCAGACTACAGAAGCAATAAACCCATTATTCTCAGGGCTCTGTGTGACTACAAACAAGACCAGGTGTGTACTCGCTAATTCAGAGCAATACAAAAGCTTTCCCTTCCTCTACATATAGATTTTTGTCAATCAAGAGAGCAGAATTTAATCTAGGTTTCAGTGAGCACCGTAGGAAATGTCTTTTCTTTTGTATACAAAGCAGCAAGCTGCTGAACAAATGCTTTGTTCGAATTACATGGTAGTTGTCAATATTTGGACAGGATATTTTTGGCGTTTTTTAAATTATTCAATTTTCAACCTTAATACTTCCAATATGAAAATTTATTTAACTGTGATCATTCTTTAAATTTCTGAACATAAAAGAAATGAGGAAGGTGACCAGTATGCTGGATACAAAGTGAGTGTCATTGCAGATTTTATGTAGTAATTGACCATATCAATTCTGCAGGCTCTGTGGTAAACACAAACATTTATAAAAATATAGAATAATGGGTTTTTAGTAATTATTCATTACTAATTATTATTATTATTACCACAGTTCTACTTTCTTATAGAAACTATGGAGGATTTAAGAAATATAAAATGTGTTTAGTTGATTAGATAAATCTTATAAAACAGAGTTTATTCTACCATGCAGAAATGTTTTAAGAGCTTTTGTGGAGAGAAGTAAGAAGTATGAGTTGAAATGGAGGTTGAAATACATAAATATTAAGGTTGTTACATTTTACTAGTTAAGATACTTGTCATATTTTAAATACCCGTTTTAAGAAGCTATATAGAGTTAATTTAGAAAAGAGGAGGCTGTTAGATGCTTGAATTAATTTAGAAAGTTATTTTTCTGAGGACCTGATACCAGAATTCTTTTATTTTTATGTAAAAATTTTGAGACCAAATGAATGAGCCAAGTGACTCCCACACACTAAAATCTAATATATAAAACGTGAACTCACAAACATAGAAAAGCCACGGGGTGAGTTTTTGCTTTACAAAAGTACTCTTCACTTTATGGATGGATGGATACCCCAGGCTGTCTTTGGAAAGCTACTTCACCTAATTCACTTTATTGTACAGACCTTTCAGGCTCACATGTATTATTTAAAGCATCAGTGTTGCCGGATTGTGTAAAGATTACCTTCATGTGAGGAAAAAAATAATACGATAAAAAGCTCAAACAGTTTGCATGTTTTCATCTCTATTTGTATCGTTGAGGAGAAAGATACAAATGTGTACTCATGACTAAAGCCACAACACGGATGGGGTTGCTTGCCTTACAGAAAATTGTGCACAAAGGGGACGAGTGCATCCTGAAGGACAACAATGAACGCAGCAAGTGGTACGTGACGGGCCCGGGAGGCGTGGACATGCTGGTTCCTTCCGTTAGTCTGATTATTCCTCCTCCGAATCCTCTGGCCGTGGACCTCGCTGGCAAGTAAGTTGTTGAAGTTTCTTGTAGCCGTGACATGAATGACAGTGGGAGAAATAGGGCAAATGCTTCTAGAAGACACTTACATACACGGTTCCTTACGATAACCTCACACCCCAGAGGAACCTCACGAAGGTCCCCTTACATTGTCTTACAATTTTATGTTGAAGATACTATAGTTTTTATGGGAGGATAAAAAGAATGTCTGACTGTAGCAAGGCTGGACTATATAGTAGGTTGTCAGAAAAGTCATGATGTATTTTTTTCTATGTTTTTCATTGCAAAAATGGGTCATGACTTTTCCGACAACCCAATAATTCTTGTTATAGACTTTAAAAGCATTGTTTCAAAGTTCTTCCCTGATTAGACAATCAGTAATTTTGCCTGTAGCCACAAGTATAAAATGCCCCTGATATCAATATTTGCTCATCAATAGGTGGAACATTCATTTTACAGATGGTCCATGGCAGATGCTTGGAAACCGTCAGTTATGGAAATCTTCAACCACCTTCAGATTAGGGAAGGTCTCGTAATGAGCCCCATGTGCTAATTTCCAAGCTCAGGCAGCCGTCAGTGTTCCCGACCACTTTCTCCCTGCTGTTCCACCCAGTCAGTGGTAGACTTCTGTCAGTTAAAAAGTCTGTGCTGCAAACAACACACAACAAAGAAATTGTACTGTCTATTTTGATCAAAATGATTCGCACTATTTCTACGAATGTAGATCATTGAGATGTACTTTTGGGGAATAAATTAGCCCAAATGCCTTGAAATGTTGACTGTTTTGAAAATTATCCATTCGCCCTTAATCTGTTAGCTCTTGTTTTAGTTTTTTTGTGCATTCAAGTAAGCGTGGCCACGTTTCCTGTTTGGGATAAAGTTTGAGAGCTGGGCTTAGTGTGATTTCCTTTTGTGTTGACTAGGATCGAGCAGTACTACGAAGCCATCTTGGCTCTGTGGAACCAGCTCTACATCAACATGAAGAGCCTGGTTTCCTGGCACTACTGCATGATTGACATCGAGAAAATCAGGGCCATGACTATTGCCAAGGTAGGTCCCCAGGACCAGTCAGGTTGCCTGGAGGAGGCACAGGCTACTTCCCACCCTGCATGCTTCTATCTGACAGACCTAGGGGTGCAGCTGCTGCTGTTGTATCTCATCAAGAGAGTCAGCTCAGGTTGCCATAGAGGTTCTGGTCTGACTGACATAGAATGGGAGGAATTCCCATGTGGCTGGTTATGGAACAAATTACAGTTACCTGACAAGCCAGTAGTACCTGTGGGGCAGGCACGTGGTCCTATAATATTCTGCATCCTGCTCCCTGTTCTTAGATGTACTGGAAAGTTAGGTTATAAATTATTGACTGTTTATGTCCCAGAAGTAAAAGAATTCTTAGATGAATACCAAAGCACTAGTTACTCAAGATCAGTGGTTATCAAATTGGGGTCCAAGAATCCCAGGTGCGGGGGTCATCTTGGGATGACTGGGGTGGCAGTGAGGAGAGGGGCACGAAATGGGTCGATTTTGGCTCCCCTTAACTTTTCTCTTTTCAGTCAGAGCAGCTTTGCTGTGATCTGCCTTACATTTGGGGCTTCTGAGTAATATTTCTTTTGAAGAATAAAATTCTGTAGGAAAAGAAAATTGACAGCCCATTGCTATGTTTCTTAGAAGCAATATCTATACCCTCAAAGACCTTTTGTATCTTAATGGGCCTATGGTGAGCGTTGCCTCAAGCCCCATCTAGCACCGGGCATTTTCCAGCAAACTTGTCCCTGGTCACACTATGGGGGCCACCATAAATCACTTCTGCCTGGTTTACTTCCAGCTGAAAACAATGCGGCAGGAAGATTACATGAAGACAATATCTGACCTTGAGTTACATTACCAAGAATTCATCAGAAACAGCCAAGGCTCGGAGATGTTCGGAGATGATGACAAACGGAAAATGCAGTCGCAGTTCACGGATGCCCAGAAGCACTACCAGACGCTAGTGATCCAGCTCCCCGGCCACCCCCAGCACCAGACAGGTCAGTCTGGAGCACCTTTCTCTTCGTATCAACCCTACATGCAGTCTCTTTTAAAAAGAAAGTACTTGGCATAAAACTAATTTCAGAATTATTTCTTTGAAAAAGAATAAATCAAAAGTCATTTACGCTAAGTTTTCTGAATCGAATCAGAGGACGTGGCTACACTTTTATGGAGTAATGGATTTTTTTGAGGCCTAACAGCCTTCTAACTAGGAATTCTCTGATTTTTGTGGTCCTAACATATTTTCACAGTAACCACAACTGAAATCACTCATCTTGGTTCCTGCCCAGACGTCAACCATAATAAAGTAATTGAAACCAACAGAGAAAATGACAAGCAAGAAACGTGGATGCTGATCGAGCTCCAGAAGATTCGCAGGCAGATGGAGCACTGTGAGGCCAGAATGACTCTTAAAAATATCCTTCAGGCTGACCAAGGGTCTTCTCACCATATCACAGTGAAAATAAATGAGCTGAAGGTAGCTATTCATTAACATTTTGCCTGATTCTCGGTATATTTATATTTATCTGCAAACTAATTTAAAAACCTTCTGGTTTAAATATTTCTAGGCAAGACTATTAATTTTCAAGAAAACAGGATTTGGGTGTGATTTCTTTTTTTCTTTCCCATGCTCCCAAATTTGTAGAAGTTTTATCAAGCTGGGGATTAAGCCACCTTTGTGGGTTGCTGAGTCAGGCTACAGGGTTCTTCCTTTGTGCCATATCATACTTTGTTCATTTCAGAAGTTTTCACAAACATTAATTTGGTTTCTGCCTAAAACAACCTATGATGTGGGTTAGACAGGTAGAATTCTCTTTACTTATAGACAGGAAACTGACACTAAGAGATTTGGTTGGTGGCATAAAGTCTCAAAGCCATTGACAGAGCCAAGACTACAGCCCAGGTGTTTCACCTCATAGCTCAGTGATCTCTGCCCAGATAAGCCTGGGCACTGCATCAGAATGTCCAAGGTATATATTCTAAGTAAGAGGGTCAGTTACACAGCGCTGACCAGGCCGTCCTGAAGAAGGAAGTGAAAGGTCAAGTCAGTCTCTTTCTTGAACCCTTTACATTTAGTGAGCATTTTAAGGACAAAAATGATCATAAGAATCACACGGCTAAATTAAAAGAGCTTTCCTTCTTTTCTGACAGAGTGTGCAGAATGATTCTCAAGCAATTGCTGAAGTTCTCAACCAGCTTAAAGATATGCTAGCTAACTTCAGAGGTTCAGAAAAGTACTGCTATTTACAGAATGAGGTATTTGGACTGTTTCAGAAACTGGAAAATATCAATGGCGTTACAGATGGCTACTTAAACAGGTAATCCCAGCTAATGCTGATCTCACATATTTTGCTTTGTTCCAGCTTCACTTTGTCAGACTTCATTTGCTTTTTATGCATGGCTTAACAGAGCCTTTGCCTGACAGTTTCTCTTTTCACAGAGGCTTACTTACATTCTTCTGTGCTTTTGAGAAAGGGTCTGCTAGCCAAAGGTGTTAACTTCACTGTTCTGAGATCTAATGTATCTTAACTTACAGCTAAGGTATACTCTAAGGGCCAGAATGTAGAATTCTTCAGTTAATGCAAAATGGTGGTCTGAAGCATGATAGAGGGGGGAAAAATATATTGCTCCTGCAGCTTATAAACTAGGCAAAATAAAATTTTATCTGCTTTAGTATTGTTCTCTTTCATTAATGGTGGCAGGAGCCAATGTCCAAAGTTGAATGAAATGACCGCAATATTATTTGCCTCTTTTGCTTTTTATAGCTTATGTACCGTGAGAGCTTTACTCCAGGCTCTTCTCCAGACAGAAGACATGTTAAAGGTTTACGAAGCCAGACTCACTGAAGAGGAAACTGTTTGCCTGGATCTGGATAAAGTGGAAGCTTACCGCTGTGGACTGAAGGTAATGTGAAAGGATGTAACAGTGGCCCAGTTTGCGGGAAATAATCCAGGATTCAGTTCCCAATTACAAAGTTTCACTAAGTTTTCATGAGTTTTGAGGATTACAGATTTCATTGGCCACACATTGATGTCAATTGTTAATCTCTAGTACACTGTTTTTCAGACTGTGAGCAGGAACTGTGAGGAAGGAATTTGTGGTGAGATTAGTCTGGGGAATGTTTAGTGAAACATAGTTAAACTGGTTTCTTCACTATAGGGCTTCTCAAAACCATTAATACATTAATATATATTATAATTATTCAGGAATGGAATGGAGTGTGATATTTAGCATTTCTCAAACTAATTTGTACATTGAATCCTTTTTAATGGAGTAGCACAAGGAACTAGATTACCGGCACAAATACTGGGAAATGCAACCAGTAAATATAGTTCTTGAACTGATGGTTATTACTTTAAAATACGAATATTATAAACTTTTTTTATATTTGGTGACTTGCAGTGTAGTATAAAGTAGGAGATGAGATGAATTTGTACTCTTTTTTTTCCCGTATGACAGAAAATTAAAAATGACTTGAACTTGAAGAAATCATTGTTGGCCACCATGAAGACAGAATTGCAGAAAGCCCAGCAGATCCACTCCCAGACTTCACAGCAATATCAACTTTATGACCTGGATCTGGGCAAGTTCAGTGAAAAAGTCACACAGCTGACGGATCGCTGGCAAAGAATAGATAAACAGATAGACTACAGGTATGCCAAACCCCTTCCATACCTTCTTCCCATTTGGTTGTTCCCAAGATAATGTCACTTGAAATAATCACTATAAAAAATAGTGGGGGTCAGCCGAGTGGCTCAGTTGGTTAAGAGCTTGCTCAAGAGTTTGAGCTCTGAGTTAACAGTAGTTCGCGTCCCAGCCCAAGCTGAGCAGCTGCTGAGCTGCCAACAGGTGGCAGGATGGCTCAGCTTAAAAAAAAAAAAAAAAGTAGTGGGATTGTTGTGTGTATAAGTTAGGCATAGTAGGTGTTCTTTTTATGGACTTCTTGTAGACAGCTTTGTTAGAAATGGAAAGAGAATACCTCACAGTAGCCAAGCTTGAACCAACCCATGCCAGGTGCCATCTAGGTTCTTAGGGAAATAGTGGAAACCATTGATCAAGCTCTTTTGTGTCCTATAAAGTCTTGTTATGACTGTTGGAAGAAGTAGATTTGAATGAGTGTTCTCTAAAAGTTTATGAAAATTAAACCTTTTACAAAAGAAATGCCTTCCTGCAAATGAGGATTTAAAAAAAATCTCCACAATCTTGTTTGAAGTTCATTTTACTAGCAGTGCTTTTTAAAAATCTCTTTATTGATATAAAAGTCACACATCATACAATTCACCCATTTAAAATGTATATATTGTATTGTCAGAAAAGTCATGATGCATTTTTGCAACGAAAAACATAGAAAAAATACATCATGACTTTTCCGACAACCCAATATAATTCACTGGTTTTTAGTATTGAGAATTGTGTAACCATCATCATAATCTAAATTTAGAACATTTTCGTCACCCCAAAAAAGAAACTCTGTACCCACTAGCCAGCCTATTTTGCGTCTGTAGATTTGCCTGTTCTGGACATCTCATACAAATGCAATCATACACTATATGGTTGTCTGTGACTGGCTTGATTCACTTAGCGTAATGTTTTCAAGGTTCACACATGGCATAACATGTTTCAGTACTCCATTTCTTTTGATGGCTGAGTAACATTCCATGTATGGCTATAGCACGTTTTGTTTATTCTTTCATCTGTTGATGGATATTTGGGTTGTTTCTAATGTTTTACTATGATGAAAAATGCTGCTGTTATGAACATACATAACTTTTTGTGTGGATGTATGTTTTCATTTCTCTTGGGTACATACCAAGTGAAATTGCTGGATCATACGGTCACTCTGTGTTAAATACTTTGAGAACAGAAGCAGTGCTTTAACAATTTTAATAATTTTACCTGTGTTTTCCCTAGACTATGGGACCTGGAGAAACAAATCAAGCAACTGAGGAATTACCGTGACAACTATCAGGCTTTCTGCAAGTGGCTCTATGATGCCAAACGCCGCCAAGATGCCTTAGAATCCATGAAATTTGGAGATACCAGCACAGTCATGCGATTTTTGAATGAGCAGAAGGTATAAGCCAAGTTGTCATTTCATAGATGTTTTGAAATTATTTGGATGTAAGCTGTATTTTTCTTTGGTTTTCATAGCAGTGCCTAGGTTTGAAATGATAAATATTTAATATTACTAGCCCACTTGTGAATGCTTAAAGATTGCCCAGAGGAAAAACAATTGAGGTATTTACAAAGAAATGCAATTATGAACATAGACATAATGTTGTATGTAGTAAAGTTATAAATTGAGGGGAAAGGACCAGAAAAGAGTACTGACTAGAAGGCAATCTCTTAGGTAGATAATAAGAGTTGACGATCTTCCTTCTCTATACTGAATAGAAAAACTTGCTCATCTCCTAAGGTTTAACTGTGAAAATATGAGGTCAGTACATGTAGGAATAAACTGAGGGAAAAAAATAACAGTAGTGCAAGAGTGAAATAACATTTATTTAAAAATATTTATACACTTTAACATTTGTAAATGTTTTATTCTTTATATAGAACTTGCATAGTGAAATTTCTGGAAAACGAGACAAATCAGAAGAAGTACAAAAAATTGCTGAACTTTGTGCAAATTCAATTAAGGTATGCTGGTTTTACAAAGCATGTTGGTATTTTATCAAGAATATTATTAACTGCATTATTTTCTGATTCAATTTCAAGATTATGAACTTCTTGAAGATAGTGATGATAGATTTTATATATTCTCACCTGAACAAACCATAAAAATTTGTTATCCGTTAACTTAAATTCATTACACATTGGCAATATCTATAGGAATGGTCTGGTCTTCATTCTTTAGACTGATAGTTGTGCAAAATTAGCTATAAAGATGTACTGCTTGGTTTAATAATATAATGTTAACTGCTTGGGCATTAACTGCACCTGATAGCCTTTGGGGTTGGTCATTAGAAATAGAGCTTGATGATTTGAAACTGTGGAATTGTAGCTGTCAGTGACTCCTTTTAAGTTCATTAGATATATTTTTCTTAAACTTTATTATTCTTCAGGATTATGAACTCCAGCTGGCCTCGTATACCTCAGGACTGGAAACTCTACTGAACATACCTATCAAGAGGACTATGGTTCAGTCTCCTTCTGGGGTGATCATGCAAGAGGTATACACATCGTTACATATCTCTGAGGGCCTGCCCCTCCTCCTTTCTCTTTTCTCTGTCCTTTTCCTGTCTTCCCTACAGTCCTTGAACTCATCACTTGTTATAGGGTTCCACTCAAAAGGGTTCAATAGGTGGTTATGCTCCTTGTAGTGTGAATCATCAATATGTGATGCATTTTAGGAAATTATCAGTAGAAGTCTGAATCTATATGTTAGAGTCTTTGCAGAAATTGCGCTTAAACTCTGGGTTTAGTGATGGAGACTTTTAAATAGTGGTTTACTTAGTAGATGTTTAAAAGACAACTTCTTCCCAAAGATGTCAGAAAACATCACCTGTCAGATGGTTTAGGGGAAACACCCTGGAGTGATGAGGATGGAATACGATGTTCTTAGCCCTTTGTTTTGTTGTACTTTTAGAATTTGGCATTAGCATGCATGAAAGAAGGGAATTCACTCTTTAAATTATAATTTTACTATTTCATTGTTTTAGAAAACAAAATCAGTCACCTTGCATAGGATTGTTTTGGAATGTAATATGTATTTTCCCCCTTTCACTCCTTCTCTCCAAGGCTGCAGATATGCATGCTCGGTACATAGAACTATTTACAAGGTCTGGAGACTATTACAGATTCTTGAGTGAGATGCTGAAGAGTTTGGAAGATCTGAAGGTAATTTACTTTATTTCCTTGGAGCATCAAAAATTAAAATGGAATAGAATCTTATTATTCCTGCCTTGTTATATAACATGAATTTGGATATACTCACTGGTGAACTGTATTTCCTCTATACAGTTAGTATAATACAGTTTGCTCATTAGCCCGGGGTTAGTCCCATTTAGTACACTGTTCTAAATGGATTTAGGTAATATTTGCATAATTACAGCTACTTTACCTTGCCCCAAACCAGTAATTTCATTTAATGTTTGGTCAAGGAATTAGCTTCATTTCTTTGTGTTAAATTAAGAATAAACACCCTGGATTAGCTGCATTTGAATTTGTCATGTGGAGTGATTAATTTATTCCTCATTTCTAGTACTTGAATAAAGTTTATATGGAAACTTACTTTATACCTTGAAATAAAGGAAACATGATTTATGAAATCATAAGCTTTTGATCTTGAAAGAAATTACCTCATTTATAAATGAGGAAGCTGAAACTCAAAGATATATCATTTGCTAAGATCATGCAAGCAGTTGATAGAAGAATTATAAGGAGAATACAGATTTTTTGAATTTTTGTCAAGTAGTTTTTGTCTTATATTACTCTTTATGTGTGTGCACATGCGTATGTGTGTATGTGCATGTGTGCGTATGCATGTGTTTGTAAAGAGAAATGAGAATGTACATTGGTCTGGGACGGGATGTACATTGGTCTTGTGATATGAGGTGGTTTTCTTTCAACATGTTTCTTATTTCATTCTCACAGCTGAAAAATACCAAGATTGAAGTTTTGGAAGAGGAGCTCAGACTGGCCCGAGATGCCAACTCTGAAAACTGTAATAAAAACAAATTCCTGGATCAGAACCTGCAGAAATACCAGACGGAGTGTTCCCAGTTCAAAGCAAAGCTCGTGAGCCTGGAGGAACTGAAGAGACAAGCTGAGCTGGATGGAAAGGCAGCTAAGCAAAATCTAGACAAGTGCTATAGCCAAATAAAAGAACTCAATGAGAAGATCACCAGACTTACTTATGAGATCGAAGATGAAAAGAGAAGAAGAAAGACCGTGGAAGACAGATTTGACCAACAGAAGAATGACTATGACCAACTGCAGAAAGCAAGGCAATGTGAAAAGGAGAGCCTTGGCTGGCAAAAAATAGAGTCTGAGAAAGCCATTAAGGAGAAGGAGTACGAGATAGAAAGGTTGAGGGTTCTTCTGCAGGAGGAGAGCGGCCGGAAGAGAGAATATGAAAATGAGCTGGCAAAGGTAAGAAACCACTATAATGAGGAGATGAGTAATTTAAGGAACAAGTTTGAAACAGAGATTAACATTACGAAGACCACCATCAAGGAGATATCCATGCAAAAAGAGGATGATTCCAAAAATCTTAGAAACCAGCTTGATAGACTCTCAAGGGAAAATCGCGATCTGAAGGATGAAATTGTCAGGCTGAATGACAGCATCCTGCAGACCACTGAGCAGCGAAGGCGGGCTGAGGAAAATGCCCTTCAGCAAAAAGCCTGTGGCTCTGAGATGATGCAAAAGAAGCAGCATCTGGAGATAGAGCTTAAGCAGGTCATCCAGCAGCGCTCTGAGGACAATGCAAGACACAAGCAGTCCCTGGAGGAGGCTGCAAAGACCATTCAGGACAAAAATAAGGAGATTGAAAGACTTAAAACTGAGTTTCAGGAGGAGGCCAAGCGCCGCTGGGAATATGAAAATGAACTGGCTAAGGTAAGAAACAATTACGATGAGGAAATCATTAGCTTAAAAAACCAGTTTGAGACAGAGATCAACATCACCAAGACCACCATCCACCAGCTCACCATGCAGAAGGAAGAAGACACCAGTGGCTACCGCGGCCAGATAGACACGCTTACCCGAGAAAACAGGAGCCTATCTGAAGAAATAAAGAGGCTGAAGAACACTTTAACCCAGACCACAGAGAATCTCAGGAGGGTTGAAGAAAACATCCAACAGCAGAAGTCCACTGGCTCGGAGTTGTCTCAGAGAAAGCAGCAGCTGGAGATCGAGCTGAGACAGGTCACTCAGATTCGAACAGAAGAGAGCCTGAGATATAAACAATCTCTTGATGATGCTGCCAAGACAATCCAGGATAAAAACAAGGAGCTAGAAAGATTAAAACAACTTATAGAAACAGAAACAAATGAACGAAAATGCCTGGAAGATGAAAACGCTAAATTACAAAGGGCCCAGTATGACCTACAGAAAGCAAATAATAGTGCAACAGAGACGATCAGCAAATTGAAGGTTCAGGAGCAAGAATTAACTCGCCTGAGAATCGACTATGAAAGGATTTCCCAGGAGAGATCCGTGAAGGACCAGGATATCACCAGATTCCAGACTTCTCTGAAAGACTTGCAGTTGCAGAAGCAGAAAGTGGAAGACGAGCTGAATTGGCTGAAGAGGACAGCCTCAGAAGACTCCTCCAAGAGGAAGCAGTTAGAGGACGAGCTGGAAGGCATGCGGAGGTCTTTGAAAGAGCAAGCAGTAAAAATCACCAGCCTGACCCAGCAGCTGGAGCAGGCGTCCATTGTTAAGAAAAGGAGTGAGGATGACCTTCGGCAGCAGAGGGACGTGTTGGATGGCCACCTGAGGGAGAAGCAGAGGACCCAGGAAGAGCTGAGGAGGCTCTCCTCGGAGGTCGAGGCCCTGAGGCGGCAGTTGCTCCAGGAGCAGGAAAATGTCAAACAGGCTCACTCGAGAAATGAGCATTTCCAGAAGGCAATAGAAGATAAAAGCAGATGCTTAAATGAAAGCAAAATAGAAATTGAGAGGCTGCAGTCTCTCACAGAGAATCTGACCAAGGAACATTTGATGTTGGAGGAAGAACTACGGAACCTGAGGCTGGAATACGATGACCTCAGAAGGGGCCGAAGTGAAGCCGACAGTGATAAAAACACGACCATCTCTGAACTAAGCAGCCAACTGCAGATCAGCAACAACCGAACCCTGGAACTGCAGGGACTGATTAATGATTTACAGAGAGAGAGGGAAAATTTGAGACAGGAAATTGAGAAATTCCAAAAGCAGGCTTTAGAGGTATTCACAAACATTTGATCACAGCTCTACTGTCTCTCCAATAATTCACTCCATTGTCATCTTATCTGAACTGTACCCTTGCTCCTGATGCTTGCAGAAGGTCTAATTTTTCTTTTTATCACTGTACTACTATCTGTCATCATCTGGACAGCTGCTCTCGAGTAATGTCAGTGCTCTTTGCCTTTCTATCCTGTTACTGCATCAAATGCCAATCTGTGTGTAACCTGTGCTTGGCCCTGCTTTCAGAACTTTTAGCATGGGTATAACATCTGAGATCACTTCCTCTGAGTGTTTCACTCTCTTTTCTAGAAAATAGCTCTTACTTAGTGAGCTATGACCTACATTTTTAACTAAAATTCTCCTAAATAAAAGTCATGTCATAGGCATTTTCTATGCAATTTTGAAATCATGTTTTCTCTTTTGCTTACATGATTTTTCTGCATGCAGTATTCTGTTGCCTTGCTCATGGCCTTTTTGTTTGGCTTTTATATTTTTAACCCCTAATTTAAAAATAACTTCTTTAACTTCTAATACATTTGACTTCTATAGACAGACAGTATTTGTGTGGGGCTGGGTGTGGGGTGTGCATATATAGCCATAGATTTTTTTATTGCTTTTTAAGCATGTTATTATAGCTGTAACAGTTGAACTGTAGGTATAGCAGGTGTAATTACCTGGAACAAAACTCCCCATACTTTTTCAAACCATAATTACTGTTAAGAGTAAGACAGGTCTACAACTTCTAGTTTTTTTTTTTGTTTTTTTTTTTAATGGAGAAAATAGTAAGTATGAAGCCATTTATCAAAGTGGCAACATATATCTACAGAATTTTTTCATGAACTTGTAATATAACAAAATAACAGTATAACCAGGGAAAGCAGAGAAAGGGAAAGTAAGTAAACAAGTTTTAAAAAGTAGGAAAAGAGGTTAAATTATGATGGTCATATGATGTATAATCAAAGCATTTTTTCCCCCATTTCTTTCTTTTTAAATTCTAGGCATCTAATAGGATTCAGGAATCAAAGAATCAGTGCACTCAGGTGGTGCAGGAAAGAGAGAGCCTTCTGGTGAAAATCAAAGTTCTGGAGCAGGACAAGATCAGGCTGCAGAGGCTGGAGGATGAGCTGAACCGTATGAAAGCAACTCTAGAGGCAGAAAGTAGGGTGAAACAGCGCCTCGAGTGTGAGAAACAGCAAATCCAGAATGATCTGAATCAGTGGAAAACTCAATATTCCCGCAAGGAAGAGGCTATTAGGAAGATAGAGTCAGAAAGAGAAAAGAGTGAGAGAGAGAAGAACAGCCTCAGGAGTGAGATCGAAAGACTCCAAGCGGAGATCAAGAGGATTGAAGAGAGGTGCAGGCGAAAGTTGGAGGATTCTACCAGGGAGACACAGTCACAGTTGGAAACAGAACGCTCCCGACTTCAGAAGGAAATCGACAAGCTCAAACAGCGCCCATATGGGTCCCATCGGGAGACCCAGACTGAGTGTGAATGGACTGTTGACTCCTCCAAGCTGGTGTTTGATGGACTGAGGAAGAAAGTGACGGCGATGCAGCTCTATGAGTGCCAGTTGATTGACAAAACCACCTTGGACAAACTGTTGAAGGGGAAAAAGTCAGTGGAAGAAGTTGCTTCTGAAATCCAGCCTTTCCTTCGGGGTGCAGGAGCTATCGCTGGAGCTTCCGTTTCTCCTAAGGAAAAGTACTCTTTGGTAGAGGCCAAGAGAAAGAAATTAATCACTCCAGAATCGACAGTTATGCTTCTGGAGGCCCAGGCAGCTACAGGTGGTATAATTGATCCCCATAGGAATGAGAAGCTGACTGTTGATAACGCAATAGCTCGGGACCTCATCGACTTTGATGACCGTGAACAGATATATACAGCAGAAAAAGCTGTCACTGGTTTTAATGACCCATTTTCAGGCAAGACAGTATCTCTTTCAGAAGCCATCAAGAAAAATTTGATTGACAGAGAAACCGGAATGCGTCTGTTGGAAGCCCAGATTGCTTCAGGGGGTGTAGTGGACCCCGTGAACAGTGTCTTTTTGCCAAAAGATACAGCTTTGGCCCGTGGGCTGATTGACAGAGATTTATATCGGTCCCTAAATGATCCCCGAGATAGTCAGAAAAACTTTGTGGATCCAGTCACTAAAAAGAAGGTCAGTTACATGCAGCTGAGGGAACGGTGCAGAATCGAACCTCACACTGGTCTGCTCTTGCTGTCGGTACAGAAGAGAAGTATGTCCTTCCAAGGAATCAGACAACCTGTGACTGTCTCTGAGCTGGTAGATTCTGGTATATTGGGACTAGGCACTGTAAATGAACTGGAATCAGGTCGAATTTCTTATGATGAGGTTGGTGAACGAATTAAGGACTTCCTTCAGGGTTCAAGCTGCATAGCAGGCATATACAATGAAACCACAAAGCAGAAGCTAGGCATTTATGAGGCCATGAAAATTGGCTTGGTCCGACCTGGAACTGCTCTAGAATTGCTGGAAGCCCAAGCAGCTACTGGCTTTATAGTGGACCCTGTTAGCAACTTGAGGTTACCAGTGGAGGAAGCCTATAAAAGAGGTCTGGTGGGTATTGAATTCAAAGAGAAGCTCCTGTCTGCAGAGCGAGCTGTCACTGGGTATAATGATCCTGAAACAGGAAATATCATCTCTTTGTTCCAAGCCATGAACAAGGAACTCATCGAGAAGGGCCATGGCATTCGCTTATTAGAAGCACAGATTGCAACCGGTGGGATCATTGACCCGAAGGAGAGCCATCGATTACCAGTTGACATGGCATACAAGAGGGGCTACTTTAATGAGGAACTCAGTGAGATTCTCTCAGATCCAAGTGATGATACAAAAGGATTTTTTGATCCAAACACTGAAGAAAATCTTACCTATCTGCAACTGAAAGAAAGATGCATCAAGGATGAGGAAACGGGGCTCTGTCTACTGCCTCTGAAAGAAAAGAAGAAGCTGGTGCAGACATCACAGAAGAACACCCTCAGGAAACGTAGAGTGGTCATCGTTGACCCAGAAACCAACAAGGAGATGTCTGTTCAGGAGGCCTACAAGAAGGGCCTTATAGATTATGAAACCTTTAAAGAACTGTGTGAGCAGGAGTGTGAGTGGGAAGAAATAACCATTACAGGATCTGATGGCTCCACCAGGGTGGTCCTGGTAGATAGGAAGACAGGCAGTCAGTATGATATTCAAGATGCTATTGATAAGGGCCTTGTTGACAGGAAGTTCTTTGACCAGTACCGTTCTGGCACCCTCAGCCTCACTCAGTTTGCTGATATGATCTCCTTGAAAAATGGTGTTGGCAACAGCAGTGGCATCAGTGGGAATGTCAGTGATGATGTTTTCAGCAACTCCCGACATGAGTCAGTAAGTAAGATTTCTACCATATCCAGTGTCAGGAATTTAACCATCAAGAGCAGCTCTCTGTCTGAATCCCTGGAAGAACTGAGCCCTATTGCAGCCATCTTTGACACAGAAAACCTGGAGAAGATCTCCATTGCAGAAGGTATAGAGCGGGGCATTGTGGATAGCATCACTGGCCAGAGGCTTCTGGAGGCTCAGGCCTGCACAGGCGGCATCATCCATCCAACAACCGGTCAGAAGCTGTCCCTTCAGGATGCGGCCTCCCAGGGCCTGATTGACCAAGACATGGCCACCAGGCTGAAGCCTTCTCAGAAAGCCTTCATTGGCTTTGAAGGTGTGAAGGGAAAGAAGATGTCAGCAGCAGAGGCAGTGAAAGAAAAATGGCTTCCCTATGAGGCAGGTCAGCGCTTCCTGGAGTTCCAGTACCTCACTGGAGGCCTAGTTGACCCGGAAGTGCATGGAAGGATAAGCACAGAAGAAGCCATCAGAAAGGGGTTTATTGACGGCCGAGCAGCTCAGAGGCTGCAAGACACCAGCAGCTATGCCAAAATCCTGACCTGCCCCAAAACCAAATTAAAAATATCCTATAAGGATGCTATGAATCGCTCCATGGTGGAAGATATCACCGGCCTACGCCTCCTGGAGGCTGCCTCTGTTTCATCCAAGGGCTTGCCTAGCCCTTATAATATGTCTTCTGCCCCTGGCTCCCGCTCAGGCTCCCGCTCTGGGTCCCGCAGTGGGTCCCGCAGTGGGTCACGGAGGGGAAGCTTTGATGCAACAGGGAATTCTTCCTACTCTTACTCCTACTCCTTTAGCAGTAGCTCTATTGGGCACTAGTAGTCAATTGGAAATGGTTGCTATACCTTTATTTACATGAATTTTCACTTTATTAAATAATAAAGAAAATCTAATGCTTGCAATACAGTGATAGAATTTTCTATGCTTAAGCAAACATAGCCATGGTTGAAACCAAATAGTAAAGGCTGTTCTGGCTTTTTCTTAGCTCATTTTAACTAATGTAATACACTGGATGTAGTGTATATGAAGTGGTAATCAGTTGTAAGGATAGAACAAATTGAATTTAGAATGTGTTTCTTCTCTTCTGTGTTTAGATTTTTGATCCATTCTTCTTGAATTTATTGGCCTATAATACAGATTTCTGTTCTGGGGGATAAAAATTAAATTGATCATTGTTATTTTAGTCATCATTCTGTTTCTCATCTAAGTATTTCCATTTTCTGCATTAGGAGAAAATTACCCCTCCAGCCTCCATCCCCCCAAAATCCACCCAAACCTAAGCATTTTGGAATGAATCTCCTTTAGTTTTAGAATGTGGATTGTATGACCCATATACTCTAATGTATCTGTTTGGTTTGGTATTAATTTCACTGTATGTGCATAATAGCGATCTTTGCTTTTCTTTGGTCAAATTTCTGTTTATTTTGCTTGTCATTTTAAATACACTTTAAAAAGGTGTCTATGAAGTTTGCTATTCTGGCAATAAACTTTTAGACTTGAGATTTTGTGTTTTGATTTAATGACATGTTTATACACACAAGAGCATTTAGCAGCAGCTTTTTGATTATTATAAAATATATCTAAAACCACCTGTTTATGAAATACATATTAAGAAAGACCATTTACAAACTATTTTAGTTCTGAAGTCTTGTTAGAATTTGGTCTTTGAAGTTAATTTTTTCTACATTTCTTGAGTGCCTGTTGTGTACCAGGTAGAGTCATTGGGAAGAAGCCTGTGTAAAGAGGCCAAGCTAGAGGTCAATACCTAGTTCTATTGGGTTGTCGGAAAACTCATGACATTTTTGCAACAAACAATATAGAAAAAATACGTCATGACTTTTCTGACAATCCAATAGTTTATTCTGAACAGTGAGTACCAAATAGCATGGGCATAAGACATCATCATAATATTTAAAAAACATGAGGTGGCTAAGATTCTATTTTGGGTATACTCAAAATACATGGTATTTTATTTTGTCCCCTATAAGATTTGTCCTTGGATCTATGAAAATAGTTCCTGAAGAGTTCTTGACTCCCTGTTGAAGGACGATGGGATACAAGCCTATTCTTTGGATCAAAGAGAAACTTGGAATTCAGGCACTGGTCATTAAATTAACATGACTACTGAATAGCTGTTTTGCATCTAGTATTGGACTAAGTGTTATGAGGATTCAATAGAATTTAGAGGCCTCTTGACTTCAGGCCGTTGCAGTCTAGATGGAGATAGAAGACACATATAAAGCAATCAGTGGGACCACTTGCATATATCAGTATAAATTAATACAGTCAAATTTTATAGTATAGGTAGAAAATAAGAAAGCAAATGAAATGCTAATTGTGTAGAACAAAAAAGATCATACTTAAGATACTTAAATTACTGAGGCTTTTGGTACTTAGGATGAAAACCACATTCATTCCTTAACTCTTGTTCCCCTCCCAATCTGGAGGATTTGTAATTAATTTCAGTCACCAATATTGAGTTTTTCTGTGTGGCAAGCAAGCATTGTGCCAGAAGCTGTGGGTCCCGTGGTAGGACTACATGGTGCAAAAATAGCCCTTGTAATATATAAAAGGAAGAAAAACATGTGATAAATGCTGTGTTGGAGAAAATGAAGGAGGTTCGTTATGGTAGAGCTAGGCTGCTGTGTTAGCTCTGGCTGCCATAAGATAGCTCAGATGGGGTGGCTTAAACAAATTTATTTTCTCATAGTTCTGGAGGTTAGAAGTTCAAGATCAAGGTGTCATCCATGATTGGTTTCTGGCGACAGCTCTTCCTGCCTTGTGAGCAGTGATGAGCAGGGAGAGAGCTGTAGTGTCTTCACTGTCTTATAAGGATACTAGTCCCCTTTATTACCCCCTTTAAAGATCGTATCTCCAAATACAGTCACATTGGGGGGTAGGGATTAAACATGAATTTTTGGGGGGCTGATGACAATTCATCCCATTACAGAGGCCTAACCTAGAAGGGCAGGAGACTGCTCTAGAAAAATGATGATTAAACAGATGAACAAGCATCATTGTGTAAAGCAGTTCCCAGGGTTGAACCAGTATACCTCCTCCAAGCTGCTTCCAAAGTTGTCATTTAGCTCTGAAACGAGAAAGGGCTGTGTCCTGGAGAGAGGACATACTTGACCCGCACTAAGTTTTGATTTGGTTCACATACACAGTGCATCCACCGAAAAGGGAAATACAGGTATATAAAATTTTTCAGTGAAAATCATTTCACATTTAAATAGTTGCACATTTTCCAGGCTGCTGGGCTAATGCAAATAAAATGCAAATGCAAATAAAAAGTAAAAATACTGTGGTCAGAGTATGAATAAACTACTTCCAGAGCTCATCCGTTACCTCACATCTGCTTGCAGCTACTGGCCTATTTCCACATTCTGGTACTACCTTTATACACTCATCACCATTTTTTGTAAGTCATGTTCACACAAACTTACTTTGCAGTTTGTTTTTTCATCTGGTGGATACAAGTGCAAAGGGGAGCAAATATTTGGCATCAGGCTCGAATAAAATAAATAATGTAAGAGGGATTAGATTCTGGGGGTTAAAACCATTTGGGGAAACTAGAGGGCTGATTCCAGGTCTTGGGTAGGAAATGTACAATGTAAGCTTTGGTTAACTTAAGTAAGGAAGTACTCACGATTAATGGGGACACATTAATAAAAAAGACATGAGGTGGTTTAAAGTGGCTTCTGCTCAAATTTGGGACAATTTGAGCATCAAGAATTATGATAATGGAATAATAATAATGAATTAATTTAATAAATACTAAAAAAAACACCTTAGTTCCATAGCGGAACGACAAAATGAAAGTGTGGTAAGAATGAATGCTAGCTAATAAGTATAAAAGCCATGACAGTATTAAAGAACCATCATTTATAATTCCTAACATAACATTCAGTGAAGGACTGTGAGTTTGTTGGGGAACAGAAAATTCATATGGCCTCAAGGTGTCATCCCACACATTGTCAATTACTGAGAAGAAATGTACTATTAAAATAGAGCAATATGGCCACCACCTTTACCAAGTGATCAAATTTTGCATTACTAGAAGGAGAATCTAAAACATGTGTCCTCTATGAGATGTAATAAAGAGGTACACACATCTTGCAAAAATGCTTTAAATCTAATCACAGGAAAAAAATCTGACAAATCCAGAAAGGACATTTTATAAGACAACTGGCTGAGGTTCTTGAAAAGATTCAATGATTTAATTTAAAAAGGAGAGTATGGGAGACTGCTCTACATTAAAAGAGAGAATAACCAATTATAGCTCATGAGTTGAAAAAAAAGTAGATAGCTATAAAAGGAATTTTGCGGACAACTGGGGAAATTTGAATATGAACCGTATATTAGATGATATGAAATTATTTTCTTAGGTTTGATCATGTACTGTGGTTATGTAGGAAAATATCCTTATCCTTAGGAGATTTATAAGGACATTTGGGCTGAAGTATCTACAATTTTCTTTCAAATAATTCGGCAAAAATAATGTGGAGCTGTGTAGGTGGAGAGAGCGGGAGAAAGCAAACGTGGCCAAATGTTAACAGTTAATGAACTGGAGGACGGCTATGTGAATATGCTCACTGTACTATTCTTTAAACTTTTCTTTAGATATAAACTATTCTTTTAAAGTTGGGGGTGGGAGGAATGCCGTTCAGGGAAGGTCAGGCGCAAATGCATCCAAGAGCAGCTACAGAGGCAGCAGTATTTGGAAGAGATAGGAAAACACCTCTTAAAAGACAGCTCGGGCCCTTCCCTGGGCCCCTCCCCTATAGGCGGTTCTAGTCTCGTGGATTTGTAGCCCGGCCCACAACTCCCAGAAGCTCGCGCGCGCCGCAGCAGTTTCCGCAGCTTTTCTTTGGCCTGCCGGCGGCGGCCATGGAGAACGAACCTCCACCCGTGGAGGAGCGGCGGCGGCTGCAGGAGGAGCTGAGCGAATTTGTGGAGAGCTGCTGTCGGACGCTGGAAAAGGTGACGGTGTCCTTGGGCTGGAGCCTGGATCGGCTGGACCCCGTGGAGCAGGAGGCGGCAGAGGTGAGGGGATTTGTGGAGAGCTGCTGTCGGACGCTGGAAAAG
>NW_017731824.1:791977-812133 GCF_001890085.2 Hipposideros armiger
TCACAAATTAATAACCCCCCCAATCTACTTCCCATCTGACATCAAATATAGCTGTTACAATTCCATTGACTATATTCCCTATGCTGTACTCCATATCCTGTGACTCTATATATACAGAGGACACAAAAAAAATGTGCACACATTTTAAGAGATGTTATCTATGTAGCAGTAGTTCGCTGTAATCAGAAGTATCTGGATGCTGATGGTAATCATTTTGAGCACCTCTTGTAATTGCGGAAGTCAAATGTAACTATATATTGAGTATTACAATTTTAATAGTTTTTTTCTTAAAATGTGTATACATTTTTTTGGCATCCTCTGTATATATTTATAGTTGACATTCGATATTATTCTACTTCATCTTCAGGTGTGTAGCGTAGTGGTCAGGCATCTACACAGTCTATGAAGTGTTCTCCTTAATAAGTCCAGTGCCCATCTGGCACCCTGTATAATCTTTGCAACATTATTGATTATATTCCTCAAATTGTATTTCATATCCCTGTGACTATATTGTGACTACCAATTTGCGTTTTCTAATCCCTTTACCTTTTCCCCCATCTGCCTACTCCCATCAGCAGCCATCAATTTTTTCCCCTTATCTTGTGTTTTTTTTTTTTAATATGCAAGCAGGGTTTATTAGTGATACATTCTCAGGGAAGAGAAGGGGCCTAACTGAGGTGGATGTGAGAAAGAGGGAAAGAGCTGGCGTAAAAAAAAGAGTGAGAGAGAGCCCTTGTGTCGAGGATTTACAGTTTGCTGGATGGGGTGAGGGAGATACATATTGATTTGGCGGGAAAAGAGGTGCATGCTCTTCCAGGGGAGGGTATGCCCTCCTAAGATAGGTGGGGTTCCATTGACTTAGACCCTTATCTTGCTCCAGAACACCTCTTGTCATCTTGTCATCTTGTTGTAAAAACAGACACGTGGCTGGAGGCAGTTAATCAGTTATTTATGTACTTTTTCTGTAGGCACTATGGACTCCCTCCTACCCTCCTCTTATATTTTCTAACTTCTACCTGACATTTCTCTCCTCACGCATTAGGAACCTAAATCTTTGGGGACTTTGGGGCAACGACCACTCTGGCTACTTCCTGCTGTAAAGGGATGTTGTGACTTCTATGGTTTCCTTCGGCTTGCTAACTATTGATCAGAGGAGGCGGAGGGAAGTGTCCATCCATGGGCCCCTGATAGGCGTCTGGAGCTTCGGGTCTCAGGGGTTGATAGTTGTTGATGACCATCATGTGTAGCTTTATAGCCTCTATTCTGCCACATCCATGTGTACCGTAGTGATGTAGGGTATTTCTTGTGCTGGGGTCGTGGAACTGAAGAAGGGAAACACGGACCAGAGAAGTAAAGTTGCAGAAAAAGAGTTTATTAGAAATAAAAATACATTTCAAAGAAGCAGAAGCGGGCCCGAGCAGTAGAGAATGGCTCAAGGGCCATTATTAGAAAAGAAAGTACACTCCAAAGAGTTTGCAGCGGGCCGAGCAAAGGAAGCTCAAAAGGCCCAAGGGGTCCAGGGCCAGGGCCAGGGCCAGGGAGCCATTATTAGGAGAAAAAGCACACTCCAAAGAGTTTGGAGCGGGCCCCGAGCAGAGGCGAGGCTCAAAATGCTCAAAAGGCCAACAACTTTATTTTTTGTTTAGAGATATATTTTAAGCTGTGAATTTCATTGAGTGGGGTCTACCAAGCCTTTCCATGCCATCGTTTACTCAGCATTATAGTAAATTTGGATTTCTTGTATTAACATATCGCACTTTGTATATGCCACTTGCTATATATACATTACCTCATTTAATGCTCATAATTAAATGAGGTAAGTAACGGTAACTCATATTTTGCAGATGAGGAAACAAACCTAGAGAGGTTGGAATTTGTCCAAGGACATGCTGCTAATGTCAGTTGGGATTTGAATCCAGGCATTTTGGGATTTGACTCCAGGCATCCTGGCTCCTGATAATCTGTGTGTTTAATTGCTGTGCTGCCTCTCAAAAATTCCTTTGTAAAATTCCAAAATTCTGACAGTCAGCTGTGGGTGTACATCTGACTTCTGCAAAACCAGTATCTGATATTCAGGAGAGTGACTGGCTTAAAAATCGTGGTAAATGACATCTATAATTCCTAGACTAAGTGTAGTCCAGATAGGTAATGAATCTATACTGCCAGAATGTTTTAATATTGAAGTTGAGTGAACAGCAGTCATGGTTTCTGTCCTCATAGTGTTTATTGTCTGGTAGTAGTGACAGAAATCAGCCATTACATTATAATGTGACAAAGTCTATGAAGGGTGGGATGGAATTGTTGTAGTACAGGTTATTGTAGCCTATGGTGGTACAGTAAAGACTTCCTTGATAAAATGAATTCTAAGCTGATAAAGTGAGCTGAATTACTCACTTTTGAAGCACAGAGGAAGCATCAACAGCATGTGTAGAAGTCCAGAGACAAGGGCGTGACCAGATGAGGAAACCTCCCCTGGTTAAGGATAGCTAGAGCATAGGATGTGGAGAAGGAGGGGAATGATGGTGGGTCGGGACCAGATCTTACAGGTCCTGTGTCAGCCATTTTAAAGACTCTGTGTGTGTGTGTGTGTGTGTGTGTGTGTGTGTGTGTGTTTTATGAGGGAAGTAGGGGAGGTATGGAAGTATTTTAAGCCAGGGCATATCATACCTTTTAATAAAGTAATATTTGCTTACATTTATTGAACACTTGCTATGTACTAGGTCCTGTTCAAATTGCTTTATGTGTGTGAACTCATGTATAACTTACTTCATCTTCACAACTGCTTTTTGAGAGCAGTCCTGCTATTATACCTATTTTATAGACAAGGAAACTGAGGCAAAGAAAGGATACTTACCTCAACCAAGTTCATACAGTCATCAGTGGCAGAGCTGGGATTCAAACTAGCTATAGTGGACAGTGGGATGGACAGCAAGACTGGAAACAGAGTGAGGAGGTTAGGCAATGGCTGTTGTAATCTAGGAGAGAGATGATGATACCTTGAATTGGGAAAGTGGTAGTGGGGATGAATTATATGGAGAGATTTCAGAGTTATTTAGGAGTAAAAACAATAGGTGATTGATTAGATGTAGATGATGTGGGAGAAGAGGAAGTTTCCTGCTGGAGCAACTAGGTCCTTTCACTAAAATAGGAAACACAACATGAATGGGTTTGGGGGTCATGAGATCATGAATTTGTTTTGGTCATGTTGAAATTTTAGTGTAAGGTACTCAAGACAGAAACAAGATCTAAAGATATAGATTTGGGGAGTCATCACTATATAGTGCAGATTAAAGCCATGAGTTCTTCCAGTAAGTTTATGTCAAATGGTAAAAGACCACTGGTTAGACCTACATGAAACATCAACATTTAAAGGGGGACTGGTAGTGGTATATATATACACAATAGAATGTTATTCAGCAGTAAAAATAATGTTTTTATTTGTGACAACATGGATGGACCTAGAGGGTATTACGCTAAGTGAAGTAAGTCAGACAGAGAAAGACAAATACTGTAGAATTTCACTTACATGTGGAATCTAAGAAAAAAATGAATAAACAAAGCAGAACATACCCATAGATATAGAGAATAAGTTGAAGGTTGCTAAAGGGGCGGGGTTGGGAATTAAAAGAAATAGAAAAAAGAAAATGTATGTGTAACCCAGGTATATAAGGTTCCTTTGTGGGGGGCGGGGAGGGATAATAAAGGGGAACAGATAGAACAAGGAAGACAGATCTTTAGAAGACCAAGTAGAAGGAGCCAAAGTGGTAGAAGGAACTTGAATGTATTAGGATGACAGAAATGGACATTTGGATTGTGACCTTCTAAGAGTTCAGATAGTACAAGGACTATGGTGCTTTGGCTATAGTAAGAAGGTTGTCAATGACCTACTGACTGGTAGGTGAGGTTGTTGAGGTAGTGAGTGTGAACAAATCCTTCAGAGTTGGGTTTTGAAGGGGTGGAGAGGGGGCAGAGGCTATAAAGTGGAGGGAGATTGAGGGAGGCTGATTTTTTTAATATGCACATTATACTCAAACAAGGTTGGAAGAGGCCTGCAGAAGAGGACATAACTAGATAGTATCACTTAATCAAGTATAATCATTTAATGGTATAATTACTTAAATTTTTAAATACGTACCTTTTTTCTTTGCTTCTGTTTGACTTTTACAGGATGACATTGTGATATGCCCTTATGATTCCAATCATCACATGCCTAAATCATCTTTAGCAAAGCACATGGTATCGTGTAGATTGAGGAAACTGGGCTACACCAAAGAAGAAGAGGTATCACATATTTATGTATATGTCATATAATTGATGTATTAATGAATTAATAATATATGGGAGGTATAGTGTGAGATTTTATGACATAAAATAATAGTCATTTGTGGCATAGAATGGTACTTGCCTAACATCACAAATTATTGCAAGAACTATTTAAGTGACACTATAATAAATTGTTGGTTTATGTCAAATTTTTTTTTTTTTTAAGATTTTATTGGGGAATCGGGGAAAGGGAACAGACAAGTTGCTGTCCTTTTGTTCTTCAGTCTAGTTGTGGAGGACGTCGCTTCACTGGCCCATGTTGGTATTATCATTGCGCTCTTCCTGGGTGAGGCAGTTGCTTGTTGGCCATTGGACGGCCGCTCACAGCGGCTCACAGCAGCTCACGAAAGCTCACACCAGCTGCCGACGACTCACGGCAGCCCAGCTCCAGGTTGAGCTGTTGTTCACCATCTGAGCTATAGAGGGCACAGTGTCACTGGCCCCCATGTGGGATCTGAACCGGGCCCTGCTGCTCAGAGCTGGCGTCCCAAGCCAACTCCTAATCAATGTGCCAATCGGCTGGCCCGTCAAATCTTAAAATAGTTAATCATTTGATACTCAAGAACACTTAAGTTTTTTCTTTTTTTCTTTTTTTTTTTTTACTGTTTAGGATAAAATGTATAATTCTGAATTTTTCTATGAGAATGCGAAGATACCTTCAATTACTTTGAGTAAGTATTAACGTAATAGATTATAACTTTAAAATATCTTACTATAGATATATCTGTAGGTATTGATAATTCACTTTTGAATTATCAAAAGAATGGACTTTGTAAATATGCTTATGATTAAAGACATTTTGTACCTTAAGAGAATGTAGGATTAATTAATATATAGTGAAACTAGTTTTTGTAACCTGAACTTTAGAGAGTAGGCTTATATTAATAGGCAGTGAAAACCCTGTAAAGCTTTGTACAGTAGGACAGACACTGTCTTGGTTATAACAAGAATCTGGCCACACAACACAGTTTGAAGATAGGACTGAGGATGGAAATGTGTTCCAAGAGGTTAAACTCTTGGGCTCTGAAATCAGAATGTCCTGATTCAGCTCCTGGTTTTGTCACTTTTTAGATGTGTGACCTTCAGCAAGGTAAATCAGCGGTTCTCAACCTTTCACAGAGGTCGCCTAAGACCATCAGGAAACACATATTGTCAATGGTCTTAGGAACCGAGACACCGCTCCTCTATCCGTCTCCAGGCCCACATGCAGATACGCCCACATATGAGTACCCAGCGACCCCTGTGAAAGGGTCGTTTGACCCCCAAAGGGGTCGCGACCCACAGGTGGAGAACCGCTGAGGTAAATTAACCTGTTTGTTGCCTAAATTTCTTTATAAGATGGGTATGATAGTCATAGTTCCTTTGTGAGGATTAAATGATATGATATAAGTAGTGTTCTTAGAATGCTACCTGACACTTAGCTGGGAATCAAGAAATGTTAGATATTATTGTTTGCTAAAATTTGTGGTGGCTGCTGCTGCTGCATGCCTGATTATAATGTTTTCTGAACCACTTGAACTCTGGTTCCTGACTGGGATCTAGCTAGACCTGAAAGAATCCTGCATTCAGATTACCTAGGCAGCTATTTTGGTGTTTCCTCTATTAAGATTCTTGTAGGTTAGTCTCTATGCCAAAGAGCTTGGATTAGAAACCAGTTAATAATTTAATTGTGGACACTGATAATTCATAGAGTGTTTATGGGTGGGTTTTTTTTTGACAGATAAGGAATCACAATTCCAGATAATTAAGCAAGCTAGAACTGCAGTTGGAAAAGATGGTGATTGTTACAATCAAAGTAAGTGGCATCATAATTTGAGCTAATTAATGAGTCACTGTTTTTCTCCCACAAACACATTACTAATTTTCAAGAAAAATCTTGTGAAAACAGTTACTTGGGAAAGGTTAAGTTTTACATTTAATATTAGGCACTGTGCTTGGTGTCAACTTCATTTGTTAGATATTTTCTGCTCAAATACACCAGTCTCACTAGGACACTATCTTAGCTAGGTCTTCATGCTTTGGAATTAACCTAATAGGTGAGATTGCCTTGTAGCTAATTTTTCTAATTATGATTATTTAGTAAATAACTCCCATTGAGTGACGCTGTTTTACACTGAGATTTCCTCTCCTGAGAATTAGCCCACTGTTAAATGTAAGAATGTTGAAATGCAATATAAAAGGAAAGGTTAAAAGAGATCAGTTTCCACAGCTGCCTCTCAGAATAAAGCACAAACAGAAACTTTTACATGCAGTTTCAGAGCGTTTGTGGATCTTTGAATGCCCAGCTTTGGAGCTGGGTTAAGAGTTTGTCTGGGACTTATTTCAACAGAGACTAGGTTACAATTTTGAAGTATGAGCTTTTAGTAAATTGAATTAATCCATCAAAAACATAGAAGTAAGCAAGTAAATAAAGTTAATTAGATTTCTGAACCTACATATAAGATCTAGCCCCTAAGCATGACCAGCTCCTTTTGTAAGGATTTCTGAGTTGTCTTTTGAAAGTTCTGAAGGTAGCTTTCTATGGACATTGTACCTTTTTTTCCTCCTTACTCTTTTTTTCTAGCTGAATTATATTCACCAGACCATTGTTATGATTTGTTTTCTTCCTTGTTGAAGTTCAGGATCTTAAGCCATTGTTCTAGCCATTGTCTAGGCTTGATTTTTCCCTAGTCACACTGTGGCTTCAGAAGGAGGAAGTCTCTTAACCCTTAGTCTACATTGCACTGGTTCCTTACAACAGCCAGAAGCACATTTCTTTTTCTTTTTTTTTTTTTTTTAATTTTTTTTTTAAAGATTTTTTATTGGGGAATTGGGGGGATGGGAACAGTGCTGGGGGATTGGGGAAGGGGAACAGACAAGTTGCTGTCGTTTTTTTTTTTGTTGTTCTTCAATCTAGTTGTGTAGGACGTTGCTTCACTTGCCCAAGTTGGCACCATCACTGCGCTCTTCCAGGTTGAGGCAGATCAGTCGCCGGCTTCTGGACGGCCGCTCACTGCGGCTGCTGGCTGCTCACGCTGGCTGCTGGCCACACACGGTAGCCCATGGCAACCCACTGCCACAGGGGCTGCAGCCTACGCCGTCGCCAGCGACTCACGGCAGCCCAGCTCCAGGTTGAGCTGTTGTTCAGCATCTTAGCTGTGGAGGGCAGTGTCACTGGCCCTCATATGTGGGATCCGAACCGGGGCCCTCTGGCATCCCAAGCCAGTTCTTAACCATCGCGCCACTCGGCCGGCCCCAGAAGCACATTTCTTATATTTCCTGTTTGGAAGCTCCCATTTTTATATAATTTTGTGCTAAATTCCCAATTTTTTTCTTTGAAGAAGATGTTTGACTCTCATCTTATTGGAAGAGATTACTGAGCTGTCCTGTTTAGTTAATCAACCAATTAAAAAGTAAAGGATTTTCTTTTTGTTTTTTTTGGAGGGGTTAAGTGTTAAAGAACTTCCTGTGAGCTTAACTAGTTAGATAGATTTACTGAATTTATTTTCCAGTTGGAAGAGAATTTGGAGATCATCTAATCCAGTGTCTGCTTTTTATAGATAAGGAAACAAACCCTATCTGATAGAGAAGATAAAGTTCTGGTGTGTTTGTTCTAAAGGTCCTCAATATTTTTATATTTTAAAAGAGATTTTTTTCAAAGCTCTTATATATTTCATTACTCCTTCACAACAAACTTGTGATAGGTTGGACAAATACTTTCCCCTCCATAGTAGGTGAAGAAATAGAGGCACACAGAAGTGAATTAACGTTCCTTTGCTAGATAATAGCAAAGCTGGATCGAGAAACAAGTTCTGAATTTTGGCACAGACTCTGAACTGAGCTATTCTGCTTTCTGTTAGAAAATACATTTAGTGAAATTTGTGGATTCTATATATTGCTCAAAAATATTCATTATTTATTATGTCTGTCATTAATTAGAAGACTATCATGAACTTTAAATCTGTACATATTGTTACTATTATTATATTAATACTGTTCATTGTTTATTCTTTTTGTATAAGACTATTTTAAAGAAATAAACTAGCTCCTTCACCTTGTACAAATGACAAGTTTTTGAGTTTTTGCTTCCTTATCTGTGATATAAAACTATCTTGTGATGTTGTTTAGAGCAATAGAGATAATGAATGCTAAACTAGCCTTAACTAATAATTTGTAGCTGCTATTGTCTAGGCAGTTTAATTTCTAAGCAAATTAATGTATAGAAAGCAATATTAAGATAATGTAATGGGTGATAATTTTTTATATGTATGAGTAATTTTCTACAACATTAGAAAATGAAGTTTTTTATTTATATAACAGTAATAAGGCAGATTTTGACATTGAGTTTAGGTCTTTACAAAAGCAAAGAATTACTTTTAGTGAATTCTTCTTTGAATAGATAAGAGGAACTTATTTGATTTTTAATTTTTGCACTAGCTTAAATAGAGATTTAATTGTTAAGAATAACTATTTTTATATAACTTGTAACCCTCTTTTTAAAACTTTTTTTCATCTTGGGTGGAGTTCTACAATTTCTCAAGACATTTTTTGTGGATCACTTATGTCTTAGACATTTTAAAATATTTTACCTTGGGACCTTTTTAATATCTTCTTATTGATGTATTTACTACTTTGAAGGAAGACGACTAACATGAACAATTTTACATTTCCCCATTTAATTAATATTTTGTTATTCACTAAATTATAAGTTTTTTGATGAGGTTATATTTATGTTTCCATTTCATCAGTCTTATCAGATCTAAACTTAAGGTACAGAATCCTCAATCCATTAACCTTTGTGAAAGCTTAAACCCTCATTGGATCTACTTACTTATGTTCAGATATAGTTACTTTGGTTAGTTTTATAACCAAGATGTTAATTTCAATCATAAACAATCATTTTATAGTGGCTTATCTTTTTCCTTGAGTATTAAAGATTCAAGTTGCTGTACTTCAGTTTCGTGATGTATACAGTTGACCCTTGAACAACATGGGTTTGAACTGTGCAGGTCCACTTATGCAGATTTTTTTTTGGCCCTCTATATCTGTGGATTTTGCATCCATGGATTTTGGTATCTGAGGAAGATACCAAAACAGTATTTTTGATCCACAGTTGGGAATCTGGGGATGCAGAGGGCCGACTGTATGCATGGTTCTGTGCCATTTTGTATAAGGGACTTGAGCATCTGTGGATTTTGGTATCCTTGGAGGATTCTGGAACCAGTCCCTGGCGGATACCAACTATAGTTAAGTTTTTAGGGAAGCAAAAGTTACATGAGGATTTTCGACTGTATGGGGAAGGTGGGATCAGCGCTCCTAACCCCCACATTGTTCAAGGCTCAGCTCTATTGGGGTCATGGCCATGGTTTAAAAGGCAGTGTACTATACTGAAGAACGCTAAAGAGACAGATTACAGTGGTCCTAGAGCTAATTTGTTCCTACTACTTAGGAGATTTTGGAAGTCATTTTGCTTCTGTGGGCTTTAATTTCTTTATCTCTAAGGTTAGGAAATTAAGTCTGTATGAATCCACCCTAAAATTATGAGTTTGTATCTTAGGAACAACACCTCTTGTTAATATTTAAGATTGTATCTCATACGTTTAACACATTGTGGATCGGTGACGCAGGTTTGTGTCTATACTTTCAAATGCCTCGTCCTCAATGTGTTAAGATGCCCTGTGATGACAAGAGTGACTAACAAGGGAGAATGAGAGTTAGAGTTATTAAAAAGTTGATTAGAGTTTCAGTTGGGGTGACTGAAACTTCTGGAGTTGGGTTAGTAGTGATGGTTGCACAACTATGTGAATGTACTAATGCCAATGCACTATTCACTTAAAATGGTAAATTTTGTGTTATGTATATTTTACCACAATTTAAAAAACTATACAAAAAAGTAGATCGGTCACAGAATTGATATAATTACAGTGCATTCAGATGTATCTCTAAATCATAAAGGCACTTACGTTTGAAAATTTACATTTTATGTAAGCTTATTTAAGTGTGTTTACCCATATTTTCTTGTCAGAAATATCTGTGTTCCAAATGATTTGAATGCAGTTTGTTGTTTAACTTTTTCTGTACTTTTTCTTTTTCAGTAATTGGGGTGAGTATAAAGAGGAATTAGGAACCTGAATGTACTCCTTATTTAAAGATATGCAGTATCCTTTTTGCAAATGATATCCTTTTAAAAGTATCACTCAAATTTCTAAACTTTATTTTAATCACTGTCACAATATTATAGTTTTGATTTGGAATTAGTATCAATCTTCACCGTATAGAAATTTAAGATGATTAAAAAAAGACTCCAGAATATTTTAAGAAGGAAATTATATTTCTTTGTTTAAAAATAACAGGCAAAGGTTTATGTGGAGTTTGTTTATAATACAGTCATGCACTGCATAATGATGTTTAGGTATATAACAGACTGCATATACAGTCGTGGTCCATAAGTTTATAATGGATTAAAAGCAAAATTTTGTGATGTTGAAAGAAAAGGCTGAACCTGACTAGGATGTTGAATTTATGGCTAGCTCTGGGTGGTTTAAATAGACAAAGAGGCTTAGCTTGTCTGTCTACCTGCCTTATGCCCTGCCCCTGGCGGGGGCCTGGAGTTGGTGAAACAGTGAGAGGAACAGGCTGAGGAGGAGGGGATCCCAGGAGCTCCTCCCGCCACATATGACTACTCACATACACTTCTGCATACAAGCTCACTTCCCTTGCCTTCTTTTCTCTTTATCTCTCTTTCCTCCCAGTTGCATTCCTCCCTTCCTCTCCCCCCACCCCCATTTATTATTTCTTATCTCAAACTTCATCTGTCTCTTTTGATCTCTGCTTCTGCTCTCCCTTTCTTTCCCTTTCTCTTTCTTGTCTCTCTCTCTCTCTCCCTCTCTTCCTCGCTCCCTCCTGATGTCTACTCTTCCTCCCATGGTGCCTCCCTCTACAGTCCTCCCCCTGCACCCCCAAACCACAAGCCCACACTCATACGTTATCTTTTATACTGTATTTTTGCTGTACCTTTTCTAGGTTTAGATATGTTTAGATACACAAATACATTGTGTTACAATTGCCTACAGTATTCAGTGGAGTAACATGCTGTACAGGTTTGCAGCCTAGAAGCCATAGCTTATACCATTTAACCTAGGTGTGTAGTGGGCTGTACCACCTAGGTTTGTGTAAGTGCACTGTGATATTCGCACAATGACAAAATTGCCTAACTCGCATTTCTTGGAACATATCACCGTCATTAAGTGGGGCATGACTGTACATCAATGTTTTCTAATCTTTGTATTTTTCTCCCAGACTTTTATAGCCTGTATTCAAAGGAATTAGGTTTATCAAAGCTAACTTGATTTTTATATTATAAAGTTAAATGTTTTAACATCTGGCTGCATAAAAGGGATTTTCCTGGTGTCCACCAGAATTTGAGTAAAATTGATTGACTTGAAAGGAAACCCTTCTTCCCCACTAACTCAAAATCTTTTGACTAGTGCTAATCGATGTGCATTGTTAGCCATAGCTGTTAAACCACAGACTCAGATTCAATGTAGCTATCCTCTTAATATGTAGACAGATGTAAAGTCAACTCTTTTGGTGTTCCAATGCTTAGTTCCTAGTATGTTTTTATTTGAAAAAAAATTTTTTTTGTTTTTTTTTGTTTTGCTTTGTTTCTTAGGAAGTCAAAAAGGTTAGACTTGATCAAATATAAGTATCTAGAAAGAGCTACTGATTTTACATTGTTCTGTGAACCAAAGTTATTACTTTGGGGTGACCTAGCAAACATTAAAAGGATTCCTTTAGTAGCTCATGTTCTTTGTTTGCATTAGTGAATAATGAAGTCTGGGACTATCGTTTTAAAATGCTTTATTTACAGTTACAATAGTTTTTTTATTTCTTTGAGAAAATTTGAATCTCAAAACAAAAATTTTCTTCAGTGTTTAATACATCATATCAAGGTATTGTATTTACTTTTTTCATTAATGAGCAGATTTTAGAAGTTCTATAACTGTCGTGGGGGCACCACTGTTAACTTTTTTCAGTTAACTTGGTTAAGCCAATATGCTTCCTCTTCAGAAAGTTAAAACAAGTTTAGTCTCAATTTAATCTCTCTCTGGTCTGGGGAAGTATGAGGTTTCTGCTACTCAATTGTTTTATGGTCCCTAGCTCTAAGTCATTGCACAGATGGGATATATTTTGAATATGGAATAGCTAGCTTGATGAAATCTTTTTCATATTTTCATAATTTATTTTCAAAGGGAAAAGGGACTATATAATGTGTATTACCTATTAAAAGGTAATTTTTTTCTACCCCAGCTTTTATGGGGAAAAGCATATAAATAGAAAGGAAGTTAATGTCTACTTTTTTTTTTTTTAAAGATTTTTATTGGGAAAATGGGGGGATGGGAACAGTGCTGGGGAATTGGGGGAAGGGGAACAGACAAGTTGCTGTCGTTTTGTTCTTCANTGGAGCCTGGATCGGCTGGACCCCGTGGAGCAGGAGGCGGCAGAGGTGAGGGGTGTGGGCGCGCGAGGTCCCTCAGCCTGCGGTCTTCTCTGGCGGTCGAGGAATTCGCGCGGGGTCCCGCGGAGGGAAGGGCGTGGGAGCTCCCCCCCGTCTGTAGAGCCGAGGTGGGCAACCAGGACTGGGCTCGGAGCGCCTCTGACGCCTCTCGGGCCTCGGCTGGGGCGTGCGAGGGCCTGCGGAGCACTCCGCACCCACCACCTGTGCGGCAAACCTCCCGCGGAACTTCTGCTTTTAAGAAAACGTGAAAATGGGAAATGGAAGGAATGTCAGATCTGCTGTTTATTTAGAAAATAAATGAATGAGTCTTAGACTGCTTCTAGCAGAGGTATTGGCGGTTTGCTTTGTCATCTGTCGCATGGATTTCGCAATTACACCAGTTTCAGTGACAGCAGAGCTTGGGTGTTCAGTTTACCTTTCTGTGCCTTAAAATTGTACACTTCTAACTGGGGACAGCACCGATTCTAGGATTATTAAAGAATATCATTAAGAGATGGTGACTACCAACTCTCCAAAACATTAGAATTCTTTTGAAAAAACATGTAGTCTAGTGTATTAGAGTGACCAATTCTGATTATTATTATTTTTTTGTAAAGGGAGTGGGAGCAAGGGAAGTGTTCCCATGTGGGAAAATTCATGATTTCTAAATTCTTTCTGGGTTTACCATGCTATAATAATTTCAGGTTTAAATTACATAACTGATTCCCCATAGGCATTACAAACATTTTTTTATATTAGTTTCAGGTGTACAAAGCAACATAGTGATTACACATTTACACACCTCACAGAGTGATAATGGACAAGTCTACCCAGCTGGCACCACATGTAACTATTACAATACCATTGACTGTATTCCGTATGCTGTACTTTACATCCTGTGACTACATATATTTTTTATATTATAGTTGACATTCAATATTATTTTATATTAGTTTCAGGTGTACAGCATAGAGGTTAGGCATTTACATAATTTATGAAGTGACCTGATAATTTTAGTACCCATCTGACACTATACATGTTTTTACAATATTATTGACTATATTCCCTATACTGTACTATCCCTGTGACTATTTTGTAACTATCAATTTGTACTTCTTAATACCTTTACCTTTCTCACCCAGTCTCCCAACCCCGCTCCCATCTATTGGGTTGTCAGAAAAGTCATAGTTTTTTCTGTGTTTTTCGTTGCAAAAATGCTTCATGACTTTTCCAACAACCCAATAGCAATCATCAGTTTGTTCTCTGTATCTATAAATCTATTTTTGTTTTGTTTGTTCGTTTATTATGTTCTTTAGATTCAGTGTGGAGGTTCCTCAAAAAATTGAAAATAGATCTACTTTATGACCCAGCAATTCCACTCCTGGGTATTTTTCCAAAGAAATCCAGAACACTAATTTGAAAAGGTATATGCACCCCTATGTTTACTGCAGCGCTGTTCACAATAGCCAAGATATGGTAACAACCGAAATGTCCATCCACAGAAGATAGGATAAAGACATTTTGGTACATTTATACAATGGAGTATTACTCTGCCCTAAAAAAAGTGAAATCTTAACCATTTGCAACAACATGGATTGACCTAAGTGAAGTAAGTCAGACTGAGAAAGACAAATACCATGTGACCCCAGAGGCATTGAAAGCATATTTGGTTTATATACAAACTGTTCACATTTATTGTCTTCACAGCATAGTGGAATTAAAAAAAACACACAACTTTATTATTTTTTAAATTTTTAAATGGTATTGTATTTTTTATTTTATTAGTTTCAGGTGTACAAAACAATGTAATAGTTAGACATTTATACCCNCTATTCTTAATTTTTTGAGGAATCTCCATACTGTTCTCTACAGAGGCTGCACTGATTTCCAGTCTCACCAACAGTGTATGAGGGTTGCCTTTTCTCCACATCCTCTCCAACACTTGTTATTTCTTGTCTTTTTGATAAAGTCATTCTAACAGGTATGAGGTGATACCTCATTGTGGTTTTGATTTGTATTTCCCCAGTAATTAGTTATGTTGAACATCTTTTCCTGTGCCTGTTGGGCATCTGTAAGTCTTCTTTGGAAAAATGTCTATTTATGGTGGAGTTTTGAGTTTTTTCTATGTATAGTATCATGTCGTTAGCAAATAGTAATGGTTTTACTTTTTTTCTGATTTGGATGCCTTTTTTTCTATTTTTCTTGTTTAATTGCTGTGCCTAGTACTTTTCAAATATTATGTTGAATAAAAGTGGTGAGAGTGGGCATCATTGTCTTGTTCCTGATCTTAGAGGAAAAGCTTCTAGCTTTTCATCATTGAGTATGATATTAGCTGTGGGTTTGTCATATATGGACTTTTATTATGCTGAGACACTTTTCTTGTATACTCACTTTGTTTAGAGTTTTTACCATAAATGGATGTTTAATTTTGACAATCAATTTTTCTGCATCTATTGAAATGATCATATGATTTTTATTCTTCATTTTGTTAATGTGGTGTACCACACTGATTGATTTATGGATATTGAACCATCCTTGCATACAGGGAATAAGTCCCACTTGATTGTGGTGTGTGATCCTTTCAATATATTGTTGAATTTAGTTTGGTAATATTTTGTTGAGGATTTTTGCATCCGTGTTCATCAAGGATATTGGCCTGTACTTTTTTTGTGTGTATGGTGTCCTTGTCTGATTTTGGTATCAGGGTAATTCTGGCCTTGTAAAATATGTTTGGAAGAGTTCCTTTATCTTCAGTTTTTTTTTAAGAGTTTGAGAAGGATAGGTATTAAATCTTTGAATATTTGCAAGAATTCACCAGTGAAACCATGTGGTCCTGGACTTTTATTTGTTAGGAGGTTTTTGATTACTGATTCAACCTCCTTACTCGTATTGCTCTGTTCAGGTTTTCTTTTTCTTTATGATTCAGTCTTGGAAGATTGTATGTTTCTAGGAATTTATCTGTTTTTTCTAGGTTGTTCAATTTGTTGGTGTATAATTGTTCATAGTAGTCTCATGATCCTTTGTATTTCTGTGGTATGAGTCATAACTTTCATTTCAGGTTTTATCTGTTTGAGCCTTCTTTTGGGGTAGCCTAGCTAAAAAGTTATTGATTTTGTTTACCTTTTCAAAGAACCAGCTCTTAGTTTCATTGATCTTCTCTATTGTTTTTTTTTAGTTTCTATTTCATTTGTTTTTTTCCCTGATCTTTTTTATTTCCTTCCTTATACTGACTTTGGACTCATTTTTCTTTTTCTGTTTTCTTTAGGTATAAAGTTAGATTGTTTATTTGAAATTTTTATTGTTTCTTGATGTAGGGCTATATTGCTGTGAACTTCCCTCTTAGAACTGCTTTTGCTTCATCCTATAGATTTTGATATGTTGTATTTCTGTTTTCATTTGTTTCTAGGTATTTTTTCATTTTCTTTTGATTTCTTCAATGATCCATTTGTTGTACATTAGCATGCTATTTAATATCCACGTTTTTGTGATTTTTCCAGTTTCCTTCTTGTCATTCATTTCTTAATTTCATACCATTGTGGTTGGAAAAGATGCTTGATATGATTTCAGTCTTCTTGCATTTACTGAGACTTGTTTTGTGGCCTAACGTGATCTATCCTGGAGAATGCTCTATATCGGATTTGCAAACTTTTGAGACAGAAGAGCCGCCAGGGGTCAGCAAACTGCAGCTTGTGAGCCACAGGCTCTGAAGTAAAATTGAAAATGAGAATAAAACTACCTAGTTTCATTTATGAAATTTTTAAACGATATTATTCACATAATGGTGATTATGTAAAAACATATGTATGGCTCTCATTTTACTGATTGTTGTAAGGGACAGGATTGGCTCTTCCAGGGGTTGGCAAACTTTTGAGACGGAACGTACCCAAAGAGCTGCATGTGGCTTGTGAGCCACAGTTTGCCGACCCCTGCTCTATGCACTTGAGAAGAGTGTATTCTGCTGCTTTTGGATGAATTGTTCTGTATATATCTATTATGTTTATCTGGTTTAATGTATTGTTTAAGGCCGATGGTTCCTTACTGATTTTTTTTGTCTAAATGATCTACCCATTGTGTAAACGGGGTGTTAAAGTCCCCTAATATTATTGCATTGCTTTCAACGTTTCCATTTAGTTGCGTTAGTATTTGCTTTATGTATTTTGATGCTCCTATGTTGGATGCATATATATTTGTAAATGTGATATTCTTTTGCTGGATTGACCCTTTCTTCATATAGTACCCTTCTTTGTCTTATTACAGCCTTTGTTTTAAAGTTTATTGGTCTGATATGAATATAGCAACACCAGTTTCTTTACATTTCCATTTGTATGGAATATCTTTTTCCATCCTTTCACATTCAGTTTGTGTGTATCTTTACTTCTGAAGTGAGCTTCTTGTAAGCAGCATAGAGATGAGTCTTGTTGTTTTATCCATTCAGCCACTCTGTGTGTTTTGATTGCTGAATTTAGTCCATTTACATTTAAAGTAATTATTGATAAGTATGTACTTATTGCCATTTTGTTCATTGTTTTCTGGCTATTTTTATAGCTCCTCTCTGTTCCTTTCTTCTTTTTCTCTTCCCTTGTGGTTTGATGGCTTTCTTTAGCATTATGTTTATAGTCTGTTTTCATTTTCTTTTGTGTAGTTTACTGTATGTTTTTTTCTTTGTGGTTACCATGAGGTTCATATGTAACATCCTATGTATATAACAATCTCTTTTAAGTTGATAGCAACTTAAATTTGAACACATTCCAAAGCTTTACATTTTTTCCCCTTCTCCACACGTTTTATATTTTTGATGACACATTTTATATCATTTTATTTTATGTTTTCCTTAACTAATAATTGTAATTTTAATTTTCCTTCTTTTGTTTTTAACCTTCTCATACTTGCTTTGTAGATGATTGATCTACCTTTACTGTGTATTTACCTTTTCAAATGATATTTTTACTTTTGTATGTGTTCTTATTAATTAGCACCTTTTCTTTTTAGCTTAGAAAAGTTTCTTTAACATTTCTGGTAAGGCTGGTGTAGTGGTGATGAACTCCTTAAGCTTTTGCTTATCTGGAAAACTTGATCGCCTTCAAATCTTAATATTAACCTCGCTGGGTAGAGAATTCTTGGTTGGCGATTTTTTCCTTTCAGGACTTTGAATGTGCTGTGCCACTCTATTCTGACCTATAAAGCATCTGCTGAAAAATGTGCTGATAGCCTTATGGGGTTTGCCTCGTATGTAATAGTAAGTTGTTTTTCTCTTGCTGTTCTCAAGATNCGCCGGCGACTCACAGCAGCCCAGCTCCAGGTTGAGCTGTTGTTCAGCATCTTAGCTGTGGAGGGCAGTGTCACTGGCCCTCATACGTGGGATCCGAACCGGGGCCCTCTGGCATCCCAAGCCAGTTCTTAACCATCCCGCCACTCGGCCGGCCCTAATATCTACTTTTATAATTTGGGTAGCCTTTTAAAAATTGTTACCCAAAGATTTTCTGGTGAGCAAATTGTCTCATGGTGATAACTGCCTGCCTTCATGGGATCTATCTTTTAACGTTGGAGAGAAGAACGAACAGCCACAGTACATCCTTGATGATGTGGGTATAGCATTCAGAATAGTCATTGTTTACTATTTATCACACAGATGGATATTTTGTATATTTAGCAAATACTAGGGGAAAAAAATGTGTTAATACTGCATTAGTACACCACATGTTTAAAGATAAGTAGTAGAATTTTAAGTCCACAATGCTTCATGTATTGTTTATTCTTGTGGTTTTATTTTTACTTTAGGGATTTATTCTTCATTACCTGTTGAAGTTCCTCTGAATCACCAACGGTTTATTTGTGACCTGACCCAAGCTGATCGTCTTGCCCTTTATGACTTTGTAATTGAGGAGACAAAGAAAAAGCGCACTGATTCTCAAAATATTGAAAATGACAGTGATCTCTTTGTAGACTTGGCTGCAAAAGTCAATCAAGGTTAGCGATCAGTATCATAATTTTATATTTCTTAATTGTCATTCCATTCTTTGAATGTTATTAGTATGATGTGTCAGGCTACTTTGAGTTGGAATAGGATGGTTTTATATCATCTGATATTTATATATGCATATATATTAAGATGTTTACTTAATACATTAAATTTTGCTCTCTGATTTTTACATTAAACATATCTTCCTTCTGTAAAAATGTTACAGCTGTGCTGTTACTTGAATCTATTTACTTAAAACACTCTTACGTTCAACTAATTGCTAGAGAAAATGAATTATATAAAACTTAGCACATTTATGTAATGTAGAATTTTTAGAATGTTTTTGCATGCTACATTGAAACGTTGAACTATAGGGTCATTGTGGTGGTGTTCCTTCCTGCTAATTTATAATAATTTAAAAGCTAAGGACATAATAATTTTATTTTATTCTTTTATTAGATAATAGTCGAAAAAGTCCAAAATCTTATCTTGAAATCCTAGCAGAAGTGAGGGATTATAAAAGAAGACGCCAGTCCTATAGAGCTAAGAATGTTCATATAACCAAGAAATCATATACGGAGGTAAGTTTTACATAATCTCATAGAGCTTTGCTGGGAACAAATTTTCCTTAGATAGTTTTCTAAGTCTGTTTTATGGAGTTCCTTAGAAAGGTTTTCTGAAAGAATGTATGTAGCTTCAAGGTGGCCACACCTGATTTATATTTGCCCCATCACTTTCAGATTCACCCTTTGCCAGACAAAGGCTTTTCAGACTACAAAAACCTTATATGTACAATCTTATGAAACTAAGTCCTTTTGAGAAAATAGTCAGAGAATGGATTTTGGCTTTTTTAAATAGACCGGAGCTTAAGTTTTGATTCTTATGTTTATCATTGGCTGTTTGACTTGGTTGGGCAAGGGATTTTTGAGCTTATTAAGGTTCGATTTTTTTTCATTTTATAATACAGACTTTGAACGGTTGTTAAAAGAATTGATTGAAATTATGTTTGTTGACACAAATTGCTCAATAAATAGCTGTCTTTTTTGGCAGAAATTTTAGTGTGCTTTTATGTACTCTGCTAAATATTTGGGCTTAAGAAATATCTTAGTATAAATTATAATTTATACTATAAATTATAATTATATAATGTATATATAAAATACAATTAATTGCATTTGATCACTTGATGTCTATCTAGATTTATTTTCAGATGTTATTTAGTGGATAGAGTTGATGAGTTTTTTGGTACATGAATTACCTTGCCTGGACTCTATAATTTCCTCATTGAATCTAATTGTTCCCACATTATTTCTTAGTTCTCTCCACAATTTCAGAGAACTTCATAATCTGACCTCATTCTCCCATGCCCCTGGCGGGGGCCTGGAGTTGGTGAAACAG
>NW_017731824.1:817574-820038 GCF_001890085.2 Hipposideros armiger
TGATCCATGTGGCCCACAAGCTCAGTCTTCTCTTACCACTAGAACCAGGTGCTCTAGGTGGGCAATGCCTACCCATGGCCTGTGGCAGGGCCAACTCTGGTGTAAAGATGGGCAGGTTGCAGAGCGCTCATCTGGTGTAGCTCCTGTGTGGGGAGCGTGGGGTGTGGTGTGTTTGCCTGACTGGTTGTGTGCCTGCTGGACAGGTGGGCAGGGTGCAGGTGCTTGCCTGGCCTGGTAACAGCACCAGATGGGCAGATCACTCTACCGGTGCTGGCAGGCTGGAGGGAGGGCACCAAAAATGGTGCATACCAGCTTCATCACTAGCAAGTTAGAATGAGATTGCAAAAACAGTGCCAGCTAGCACGTCTGTCCCTTCGGGAACAACTCAGCAGATTCCTGCCTCTTCAGCTGCTGCTTTAAGTTTAGTAAGTAGATCTTTCTCACTTATGGTCTAGGTCTTTTCAGACTGCTTTTGTGCTGGATCTCAGGGTGATTCAGTCTGCACATATGCCCTTAAAGAGCCGGTTCTCCATTCCCTACAGTTCTGTTTCTCCTGAACTTAGTCCCCATTGATTTTCAAAACCAGGCATTTTGGGAGCTCATCTCTGGGGCACAATCCCTTCACTCTTTGAGGGCGAGTTCCATATTTTTTTGGATCCGTCCTGGTTGTGGGTCACCATGCCTCGGGCGGGGTCCCAGGTGAGACCATGTCTGCCTCTCTTACCCATCTTGATGCATCTCTTTTATCTTTTGTTGTGGACACTGTTCATTTAGCTCTCGGACCCTTTTCAGAGGAAATTATTCCATATCTAGCTGTATATTTGTTGTGTCTATAGGAGGAGGTGAGTTCAGGGTCTTCTTATGCCTCTATCTTAGACCAGAGTCTTCACTGTTTGAAATCTTGCTGTCCACTGTTGCCCTGAGGTGCTAGTTCTGGGCCATCTACTGGCTTATATTGCGTTTATGCTCTGTACAGCGTGGCTTAGCACTTCATTTTATGCTGTGCTTTTTGCAATTAAAGTATGTATTTTAGACTTCCCTCTCCCAGTAGAGGTCTGGGACCATTTCCTACAACCTCAGTGATTCTTATAGCCCCTCAAACACTTGGTTGTACATCATCTGTTTCTTCAGTAGTCTCATAACCTTGCAATCAAGTTCAAGTGTTGCTGCTAGTTCTTTACAATTTTATGGTTACCTTTTTTTAATGAAAAACTCAAACGTACTAAATTGGATGGAATAGGCTAATGTACCCTTATGTACCCATCACACAGCTTCAATAATTATCAACGTAATTAAGGAGTTTGAACCTCCTTGTCTTATTTATACCCCCATTCACTACCTATCTCACTGCCTTGATGCTTGGTAATTTTGGAAACAGATCCCAAATAATCTTTCATCTGTAAATTACTTGAGTGTTTACAGTTCTTTTAGTGATTTATATTTATATTCAACATTTTCGCCATTCCTAGCTTCATTTATATCTTATATAATTTTTGTTTGCTTTGAACTAGAACCTGAACTTCGATAAATTTCAGTAAAAATTTATTACACAGTGTAGTTACTGTACATAACATGCTACTGTGGGGTATGTAAGATAAATGCACGCAGACCCCACCCTCAAGGAATTTCTTATAGTTTAACAAGTGAAAAAGACCTTTCAAAATACAGATTGATATAAGTGCTAAAATAAGGTGAGATAAAAATATGTGGGAGGAGGGAGCAATTTTTTTAAAGACATGATTGGTATAGGCTTCATAGAGAAGATAGTACTTGATAGGTAAGGGTATGTCTGTTTATTGGCTCTCTCCTTGTGCCAGGTTGGCTCTGTGGAAACTGCACCCAGTAACATTTGGGCCTTGTAGAGTGCACAGATCTACTAGTCAGGGGGTCATATAGGCTACTCCGGAAGTGCTAGAGCTGCAATTGGGATTCAAGTTTGTGTGACTCATGTCACTCCCTGGGTTAGACCTTTACCTATCTTAGATTTTCCACAAGACAATATATGGAGATGGGGAACTGGTGGATAAGGATTTTCCAGGTTGAAAGGACTAGTGTTCCTAAAAAGAAATAAAAGTTCAAGAGTTTTCCAGAGACCCGTTAGTAATCTAGGGTGGCTAGAATTTAGGGTTTTTGAAAAACTATCAAGTGGGAGATAAGGCTGCTTCTACTTATGTGATGTAGTAAAATTGTGGAAGGCTCTGTTAAGGAATTTGGACGTTGTGCTATTTTACTTAAGAAGCTGTTGAAAATTTCTTTGAGGTGGGGCGAAATGCAGTCAGACCTGAACTATATATAGTGTGTCTCTGAGATTGCCCCTTGTTTCCCATGCCTTTCTTCTTAAAACTTTTCTCTAATTAGGCATGAGGGAACCAACTGTAAGCTTCTATTTTAGTTTCATTTAAATAGTGACCAGCCCAATGCTTGATGATGCAATAGGATAAATTGGAAAGAAAAAACTTTTAAA
>NW_017731824.1:822386-824649 GCF_001890085.2 Hipposideros armiger
TAGATGACCATCATGTGTTCATCTAAGGCAGAAATCAAGGAATCGTGTTAGATACTCCTTTTTTATTCCTTACCATCTGGTCTTAATTGCTGTCAGTGCTACCTGAAAGTATCTTACATACATTTTCTCCTCCTCTGTCATTATTGTTGTCCACCTGGAAAATGGTGGTAGTTTTCCTGATTGTTCTGTTTCGAAGCTTGTCCTGTATGGGTCCATCCATACGCTATTGCTAGAGTGAATTTTCACCTCTTAAAACTCTTCAGTGACAAAATTCACATTTCTTAGAATGGCTCTCAAGACCTCCAGGATCAGGGCATCTGCCCACCTATCCTGTATTTTGTCACTACCCCATGAAACGTATAACTTATGTTCTAGCCAGCCCAAATTTCTTACAGTTCCTCATCCACATTGTGCCACATCAGTGCCTTTCCACATCATGTTCTGCTGCCTAATTTTATTTTAAAGCCTGCTTGGTAAACTCTTCCTCATCCTTTAAGACCCAGCTTTGTCATTCCCATGAAGCCTTTTTTCACTCATTCAAACAGATCTTTTCCATTTGTTACCAGTCTACCTGGCACATAATTTTTATGGAACTGAATTATTACTCTTCCTGCTAGACGGTTAGCTCTTTGAGGGCGGGTCCATGTCTTATTTAGTATTATGTGCACAGTGTTTGTCTAATCATAGGCTCTCAAATGATATGTTATCTCTCCAGGACCCCTGGTGATCAGGAATTAATAGGCTTATTGGTTTAGTAATTTTGTTCATATGATCATGCAGTTTATATTTTTAAAGCTAGCTATGATTTAGTCCTTCTCTTATAAAAATGAAATATTTGCTTAGTAATCCTTTTTGTTTATATAATGAATGATATTTTGTAATTATATTCAAGTTAACTCTTGATTAGCTATCAGAAATTGTGCTCTCTTCTTTCTGGTTTGTTAGTGTTTCTTCCACTTAATTAATTTTTGACATGTCTGATCATCCCCCATTGACTTAAATACATTAGACAGCCTCAAAATCTAAACATGAATAATTTTCTTTTAGAGAGGATAAACTGTATATTAGCAGGAAATACTTCTCAATAGGCTAATCTTTGCTATTCCCACCTTAGATGGAATGAATTGTGGGGAGTTGAGATAGGAAACAGAATAAAGATGTCAGACAGTTTCTGAATTTCTTCTATGACTTTAGTATTCTATTTGAAATGAATTCTCTGGTCATCAACCATGTATGAGTCTATACATTCAAAGTTAATTTTAGAGTGGAACTCCAAACTGCAGTTTAAAAAATATCCATTTTGTTTATCTTCATCTCAATTTTGTCCCTTAGTTTTCATGGTGCATTTTCCATATTTTCTATTAAAAAAAGTCACTGCTCAATTCTAAATGCTGTTTTAACTTGTTGTGTTTTATATCTAATGTAAGTATTATTACTGATCGATTATTTTTTTAAAGCTCTTATATTAAAGTGTCCATCATTCATGATAGTTTTTTTCACCCCTTTTATTTCAGGGATGGGGAAAGACATCATAGTCATAAAAGAAGAAAGCAAAAAGTATAAGAAAAGGATTTGTGCATGTAGTAAGCAGATGCCATGATACCAATATGCCGATATTTTCATTATAATTGCTTTGAGTAGGAGACTTTTTATATGACGTTTACTGCTCAGATCGTTACTTTTCAATAACTGCTTATATTTCAATCCATGAGTACACTATTATGCCCTGTAACTTTGTTTTCCTTACATTTTAATAGCTGATTGCTTCCTATTCCGATTTTGTTTCATTCTTTTTTGATAATTTGTGTATCAGAAAATTCTTTAAAGTCAATACTTCATTATATAAATAATACACGAATATATTCTCATTGTAAAAAAATCAAACCTTACGGATAAGGCTAAAGTCCCCTTGGAACACCATCTGCAATCCCTATCTTTGCCGCCCCCCTCCTGTGGTAACTGCCATTTACACTACACTGGTGAAGTGTAATGGGGAAAAACAACCTAAATATCTGTCAGGAGCTGAAAGGCCTGGCTAAATAAAATGCACTATGGTCATACTATAGCTTGTTACTACCATATTTCCCCATGTATAAGACGCTCTCATGTATAAGATACACCTTAATTTTGGGGCCCGAAATTTGAAAAAAATGTATTACATAAAGTTATTGAACTCAAGTTTTATTCATCATAAAATTTGTACAACTCCTCATCACTGTCAAAACTCCCAACCATTAGCTTGTCCTCATCTATGCCTGATGAC
>NW_017731824.1:827634-829907 GCF_001890085.2 Hipposideros armiger
TATTAGTTTATGTTAATTTCAGGTGTAGAGCATAGTGGTTAGACATTTATATAATTTAAGAAGTGATCCCCCTGACTAGTACCCACCTGGCACTATACATAGTTATTACCATATTATTGACTATATTTCCTGTGCTTTATATCCCCATGACTATTTTATAACTACCCAGAAGTGGAATTACTGGGTCCTTCTTTGTATCTTGCTATATAGCCTTTTGTTAAAGTCTGTTCTGTCTAGTATAAGCATTGCTACCACAGCGGGGTTTTTTTTTCATTTTCATTTTTATGAGATACGTTTTCCATCCCTTTACTTTCCGTCTCTGTGTGTCTTTCAATCTGAAGTGAAGTCTCCTGTAGGCAGCATATGTAAGGGTTTTGTTTTCTTATTCATTTACCTCTCCTATGTCTTTTGATTGGAACATTTAATCCATTTACATTGAAAGTAATTATTGATAGATATGTAGCTATTGTGATTTTATTCATAATTTTGATCTTTTTATTCCCATTTTAAAGAAGTCCCTCTAACATTTCTTGTAATACTCATTTGGCGGTGATGAACTCCTTTAGGTTTTTCTTGCCTGGGGAGCTCTTTATCTGTCCTTCAATTTTACATGATAGACTTGCTGGGTATCATACCCTTGCTTGTAGGTCCTTGCTTTTCATCATGTTGAATATTTCCTGCCAATCCTTTCATGCCTGCAAAGTTTCTGTTCAGAAATCAGCTGACAGTCTTATCGGGGCTCCCTTATAAATTAACATTTGCCTTTCTCTTGCTGCTTTTAGGATTCTCTCTTTGTCTTTAATCTTTGCCATTTTAATAATAACATGTGGGCCTGTTTGGGTTCAGATTGTTTGAGACTCTCTGGGCTTCCTGGGCTTGTATGTTTATTTCTTTCACCAGGTTAGGAAAGTTTTCAGTCATTATTTCTTCAAATAGGTTTTCAATCCCTTACTTTCTCTCTTCTTCTGATACCCATATGATGTGAATACTGTTACACTTGATGTTATCCTAAATGTCTCTTAAACTATCCTTATTATTTTTTTTCCTTTTTTTCTTTTGCTGTTCCAATTGGGTNGCACCCAGTTTTTAGACTCCACATTTTTTGAAAAAGGGTGCATCTTATACATAGGGAAATACGGTATATTGGATTTAAAAGAAATAAACTTTATATGAACATGCATAGATCTCAGAAACAATGCTAAGTGAAAATAGCAAATTGTAGAAAGATATGTACAAGTTATATCTTTGCACAAAACAACACTGTACATATTCAATGGCTGTATATGGATGTAAATATAGTATTTTTAACGGTCTAGATGAACCTATGCCAGACTCACAACAGTGATTATTTCAGGGGAGACGGTCTAGATGGGAGAGATAAGGGTTGGAAACCAGGACTAGGAGGGTGGTCAAAGGAAACTTGAGCTTTATCCATAATACATTAATTTTTAAAAAATAAAGTATTCATGTTTTACTTGTTAATTAAAAATATACTGTCATTTTGTTTTTTGTACATGAACTTGATTGAAGTACTGTTTACATAAAATAAAATGTACCCATTTTAAGTGTACATTTCATTGAGTTTTGATAAACTTATACCCCCCATGTAACTAATTATCACCTCAGTCAAAATAGAGAACATTTCTATCACCCCCAAAAGTTCCCTTTTACCCCTTTACACAATCAATTTCTCTACCCCCAGGCGTAGGCAACCAGAGATCTGCCTTTTGTTACTGTTGATGAGATAAAGCTTTTTAAAATTGATGTAAATGTAATGGCCTCTGCCTTCTTCCACTCCACATGCTTTTGGGATTGATCCATGTTGCAGTGTGTGTCAGTGGTCTATTCATTTTTGTTGCTAGTAGTGTATTCTGTTGTAGGATAGATCATTCAGTGAAACTTTGGTGTTAAATGTTAAGCATCTCATGTCTAAATAGCAATATTTTGTCTCAGAAACCAGCTTAAAGTTTCCAGGTGGGTTCCACATATAGAAATGAAACCTCAATTATTTCGATATGTAACTGACAATGACAGAAAGGTTGAATGGATTCAGGTCTGATTGGCTGTTAGGCTTCAGGTATGGAAAACAGGTTTCAGATTTATGCATTGGAAATCAACAGGTCACTTGCCAATATGATGCCCTCGTACTTAATTTCCAAATATATAAAATTCAGATTTAAAAATCTTAAAAACAAGAACTTTGGAGTTACCATAATGATGAACTTTATGAAATTGCTGCTTTTTTTTTTTTAAAGATTTTTTATTGGGGAATT
>NW_017731824.1:840067-844009 GCF_001890085.2 Hipposideros armiger
GTTGGCACAGGAACCTGCACTGGGCTGCCTACATCAAGGTCATGGAGGAACTGAAAAAGTATAGACACTGGGGGCTCTTGGAGGAATCCACACTTGACCTGTGACCATCCTCATGCCGGAAGGAGCATGGCACTAAAAGCAAATAAAAACCACCATGACAGATCAAAAGAGAGCTCATGGAAAAAAAGGAAAAATCCCTTTTGTTTTTCTGTGAACAAGGGGCGCTGCATTTTCATTTTGCACAGGGCCCTGTGAATTAGGTAGCCTCCCTTTTTTAAATGACTCATAGCTTAATAGCTTTATTGAATACCTATAAGGAGTTATTTGTCTACATTAGAGAATGTTAGCACATATAAAGGGAGAAAAATTGCTCATATCTTTGCTCTCTTGCTTACAGAGCCCATGTGCTCAGGAAAAAAGGCCTCCCTGGGTTCAGAGATGAATCTGCATTGGCCTCTAAACTAATCATGTGATCTCATCCCCCTTGCTAGTTATTGGTTTATGAGTGGCCATGTGACACAATCCTGGCTGATGTTACATGGGAGAGTCTCCTGGGGCCTCCTGGGAAAGGAATTGCTTGCTCTTAAAAAGAGACATCTTAGAAAAAACATCTACTTTTGTAGCTCAGCACACGGCTGTGTGAAGTGTGATGCTTCAAACACTGGTAGCCATTTGTAATCATTAGTGGAATCAATCAATATAAGATGAAGCATAAGAACGTGGTGAAGCATGAGGAGAACTCTGGTTCCTCATGACGTTCTTGAGACTGAATAAACCAATCGGAAGAGCCCCATAACTGGACTTCTTAATATGTGAGATAAAACATCTTGTGGTTAAGTCATTGTTAGTTGCAGCCTAAACCTCCTAACTCATGTGCCTACTCCACTCGTTTTACATTTTACAGGTTGAATCTGCCATGTGTTGACTGACTTTGTTTCACTATTTGTTAATTCTAAGAGAAATCTGTATATATAGTATAGTATTATCACTGCTTTTGTAAAAAAAGCTTTATTGATAAAATTCACATAATATACATTACTCATTCAAAGTATACAATTCGATGGCTTTTAGTATATTCACAGAGTTGTGCATCTATCACCATAGTCAATTATAGAACATTTAGTTACTCCAGAAAGAAACCCTGTACCCATTAGCAGTCACTTCCTGTTTTAGTTTGCTTGGACTGCCATAACGAAATACCATAGGCAGGAGACTTAACCACAGAAATGTATTTCTCATCGTTCTAGAGTCTGGGAAATCCAAGATCAAAGTGCTGACAAGGTAGGTTTCATTCTGAGGCCTCCTCTCTTGGCTTGTAGGCGGCCGCCTTCTCTTGGTGCTCACATTATCTCTTCTTTATTCATGCTCAGGGAGAAAGACAGAGCAAGCTATCTGGTATCTCTTATTATAAGTTTAGATTACTAATCTTATCATATAAGGGGCCCCTCTTATAACCTCATTTAACCTTAATTACCTCCATACTGGCCCCATATTCAAATATAGTCACATTTGGGGTTAGTGCTTCAGCCTATGAATTTTGGGGGAGCACAATTCAGTCCATAATACTCTCCATTCTTCCCTCCCCTCAACCCTTGACAACCACTAACTTACTTTCTGTCTCTGTAGATTTTCCCATTGTGGACATTTCATGTAAGTGGAATTATATAATATCTGGCCTTTTGTGTCCGCTTTCAAGGTTCATCCATGGAATAGCATGTATTAATACTTCATTCCTTTTCACTGCTGAATAATAGTCTATGGTGTGGATCTGCTACATTTGATTTACTCAGTCATCACTTGGTAGACTTCTGGGTTGTTTTCATGGCTATTATGAATAATGCTACTATGAGTATTTGTGTATGGGTTTTTGTGTGGACATATGTTTTCATTTCTTTTGAGTATATATACCTGGGAATCGAATTGCTGGATCATAAGGTAACTCTATGTTTAACTGTTTAAAGAACTACCAGATTATTTTCCACAGTTACTGTGCCATTTTACATTCCATTGTTTCATATAATAATTATATGTTTATGATGCCCCTGTTCGCCACCGAAATTCAGAACCAATTGAAGGTTACATAGAGGGGCCAGATGGAGAGCTAATGTCAGCTTTACTAATGCTAAAGCTGTAAAAAAACACAGTGGAAGTATTAGGAACATTGATGGTCATCCCCAGAATTGGCTGGGCTGGCCCATCCCAGTTGCTGGCACAGCTGGGCAAATGCAGTCCTCTCCCTGAGGCCCGCTTCCTGCATGGCAGAGGGAAACACAGCACACAAGCTTTCTGCAGGCTAAGAATTTTCAGCTCCTCCTCCAAAACTCACCCGTCAGTCAGGTCTGTCCCCAGGAGGAGTGAAGAAAGTTGGAGGGGAAAGGAGAACCTCCTGTGGTGGCTTCACAGGAAGGAAACACCAGGAAGTGGGGGCTGTACCCCCACCATGCTGTGATTAGGAAATGACTATTTCATTTTTAGGACATCCCACTTGTCTTGAGTTGCAGTCTTTTAAAACTCTCTGGGCATGTCCCAGTAACATTATTTTTCTCTGAGGTCTTTGAAATCTCCATTCCTAAAGTTAAGGGTACATGTCAATCTATGCCCAGGACTCCCTTCCTTTGTTGCCCGTGAGCGTCAGTGTCTAGGAATCTCTTTCTCTTTACGACGTCATCAGCCACTGGTTTAAATTTCGTTCAGAGACATAGATTTTATTCCACGGCTCTCCATTCTGAGATGGTATCACCGGCAGGAGGGGCAGGAACTTGCCATGTGCTCTGCTTTTGCAGGCTCACTCCCAACAGGAATCTGAGTGGCTGAGGTCCTCATTCCTGCTTTATCTTGTTCCTGTGTTAGTGCTTGGACCTGTGTTAGGAAAAAACACTCATGTGGCTGATCTCAGGTGACTGGAGGAAAATCCAGAACTGAAAGCTGGTGTATCGTATCTCACCCAGCCTATCAGGGCTGAGTTCCACTACTGATGTTTTCCTCTCCGCACAGATGTTTTCCTCTCCAGGCCATTCCTGTGCCTGTGCTGAGGCGTTTAGGATTACTCTGTGTGGACTGCTGTTGTTAGTAGGATTGAGGGAGATTAATGAAAAAGGGATTGATTTTCTCTCCCAAGGCAGTCATCCCAAAGATTCTTTGTTTCTTGGGATTCAGTGTCATGGTGGTGGCAACACAAGTGACACATAAGAGAGGAAGTCTGGCTTGTCTNAACCATTGTTTTGAACTCTGTCTCTGGTAGGTTGCTTGCCTTCATCTCTTTTAGTTCTTTTTCTCGATTTTTCTCCTGTTCTTTCATTTGGGACACATTTCTTTGTTTCATCATATTGGCTGCCTCTCTGTGTTTGTTTCTGTGTATTAGGTAGATCTGCTGTGTCTTCCAGTCTTGGCTGGGTGGCCTTACGTAGTAGGTGTCCTGTGGGGTCTTGTGGCACAGTTTCCCTGGTCACCTGAGCTGAGTGCTCTAGGAGTGTTTCTTGTGCCACCTGTTATAGTTGAGCCTTGATTGCTATTGGCACATCAGTAGGTGGGATTGGCTCTCAGTCTGACTGGCTATAGGGTTTGGCCACATCCACAGATTATGGACTGCTGTGTGGGACGCTTACCCCACTGAGTAGGTGCCTACCCTACTGCTGAGACCATCCTTTGTGTGTGCCACTTGTGGGGCTAGTTGGGTGGTCCTCTGTTGTGGTCTGAAGCAAACCTCCAAGTGTGTTGGTTCTGGGACCTCTTGGAAGGGGCTCCAGTGCAGACCCAGGTCAGCTGCTGCCTATGACTGGCCTGGGGCTACCTGGTAGGAGCTACAAAATGATCTGCTGTTGTTCGCTGCCTGTGCTAAACCTAAAGGCACATGGGAGAGGCCACACTGCGAACTGAGGACAGCTACCACCAGTACCAGGCCTGGGGTAACTCCGCAAAAAGCCAGGACACCCAGAGGCCTGC
>NW_017731824.1:846559-849182 GCF_001890085.2 Hipposideros armiger
TCCTGGGTTTCGCCTTCTCCTCCTTCCCTTTGTGGCTCCTGCACCTCTGGCTTCCAGCTCATTTGCTCATGTCGAGGCCCCTCTGCAAGGATGAGACAAGGGTCCCGCTTCCGGGCCTTTAGCTGTTTCACCATAAGCCCACTGGTGTCTCTGCCTCTGCAATCACCACATTCACGCCGTCCTCTGTGGAGGGTCCTGTGTTCAGCCCAGTCATGCTGCAGCACCCACCAAGAACATGGTGGGACACCATGAGGACCTGCTGGCCGCTCCTTCACGGCCATGCTACCCCCCCCCATCTTCTTGCGGGGGGGGGGTGCTGCTCCTTTCCTGGCTGCGTTTTCGTCCTGGCCTTGCAGACATGGGCGTGGCTGTGCTCACAGCCTGCCGCTGCTCATATGATGGTCCCTTTGGGTCACAACTGCAAACTTCGTGACTACACAATGAATGAACTTGGGGTGGGTAGACTGGGCTTCCATCAGCAGATTATGTGGGGAGGGGGCACGTGGAGTCTCTCCCCTCCCACTCCCCCCAGCATAGCCCGAAGAGGTGGCCTCAGACACCTTGGGGAGTGTGCGAAACTCCATCCTACCTTCGTTCCCTCTCCCTGGAGCTGTTGGCTACTCCCAAGGGGAGGAAAAAGATGAGGCGGAGAAGACAGAAAGTGAGGCCAAAAGCATCTGCAAATTGAGGGCACAGAATGGAGATCCTTTGAGGTTGTCAAGTCCATGTCCTTGAGGAGAAGAAGCAGAGTTTGCTACCCCAAAATATGCCTTTTTGGATATTGATTATTTTAAGCTGAATATTTTTAAGAAACAAAAGACAAAAAACAAAAGCAAAACACAAAACAACAAAGAAACCATTTGACCTTTCCCTAACTGCCTAAAGAATCTAGACAGAGGACATACTCCAGGAAGGGAGCTAACTATAGTTTAATATGAAGTAGGTGTGATAGGGAGGACCTAGCAAGGCCCATTTGGTCCTTCCTCTCTGTGTCCCAGTGTTAGAGGTGGCCCAGCAATCATTTATTTACCAAACATTTGCTTTTTCATCTCAATGTAAACTGCCTTCCTGCCCTTTGAAGTCCCAAGCCACTATCCTCCCCTCCTCCGTAGCTCAGTATGGCATATGTGCCTTAGGGACACACTTATGGAGCACCTGTATGTATATACTTATTAAATTTGGTCATTTTCTCTTGTTAATCTATGTCAAGTCAGTTTGATTATTAGACCAGCCAGAAGAATTTAGAAGGACAGAAGGAAAATGATTTGTCCTTCCCATATCCTGTTTAATGCAGGGATGTCCTTTACAGCATCTGTTCAAGGGGTATTCAGGTCCTGCTTGAACAGTATGAGAGCATGATTACGATTCCCTATAAAAATCCTTGGCTGCTTCTGTTTTGCACACTGTGCCATCTTTCTTTGTACAGATTCCTAGAAGTGAACCTGCTGGTCAAGGGATATGCACATGTTACATTTTAGTGGCACACACACACACACACACACACACAGGACTGATTTACACAACACTCATGACATAGCAGTCATTGGAGACAGAATACGGCTCAAACAAATGGAGGACTTCCTCCTCATAGTTAAAAATGTCCCACAACAGCTGAGGCTGAGTTGGGACAGTAAGTGTTCAAGAAAAGCATGGATGACCAGGATGTTGTGGCTACAATGTGGGGAATGAAATTAGAGCAGCTGGAAAGTTCAGCTTTATGGTCCGCTTGGGAGAAGCCCTAGGACCCTCCAATGTGGCAAGTCCCCTAGTGGTGACTCTAAGCCCTGACTCCTATCAAATGTGACACATTTTTCTGGTGAGGCTCAGAAGGCACCAGCAGCTTTGTGGGACCAGCTTTTAGCTGTATTCCAAAGCACCCTGGTCCCATCCTCCTGAGTGTGTGGATACTTCCTGCTTACTCTCTGCCTCAACACAGGCACACCAATTGTATCCCCTACTGGGCTGGCCTGGGCACTGCTGCCTCTCCCCCGGGGGTCTCAGGTGATACATGACCTTTTCCCAATAGGCAACAAGGTTTCCTTTGGTGTCTGAAAGGGGATACTATTGGAGGTAAAAGGTATCACCTTCCAGACTATAAACTTGAGGCGTGGTTGCTGTTTCTTATGCTTGTGGATGGAGATCTTGAGAAATATCAAACAGCGGAGCCTAGTTAGCACTCAGGCCCTTGTAGGGCCCCCTCCTCTGGTGACCCAGCTATATCGGATGTGCTCCTCACAGTCTGGGGGATTGGGCCAGCAGCATGACATCAGGTGACGGCCCGCTCACGCCATGAACCACAGTGGCCATTCAGTCAGTGTGTGCACCGGTCACTCCCCCTCTTTTGATGACGTGTACAAAGTCAAACATGGGTGTGTACATAGATGTCAGTTTCTCCTACGTGGTGGTGCTGAAGGTCCCTGGGGAGGTGCTAAGCACACCTACCACACCATCACCAGGATTGTGTGATGTGGCAGCATCCATCCACTGCTCAGGTCTACCTTTTTTCAAGACAATTCTGCCCCTGGCCTTGATCTCCCTGCAGGGGACGAAATGCCACAGTCCCAGCAGAGGCACTGTGGGAGCTGCTCACCTCCCCCTAAGACCCTCGGCCCTGTGCCTGGCT
>NW_017731824.1:852737-907265 GCF_001890085.2 Hipposideros armiger
ATTATTGCCACACTTATGCCCATTATCTCCACACTCACCCCATATTATATCCATACTTACCCCCATTATCTCCACATTCACCCCATTATTTCCACACTAACCCCCATTATCTCCACACTCACTCCCCATTACCGCCACACTCAACCCCATCATCTCTATACTCACCCCCATTATCTCCACACTCACCCAAATATCTCCACATTCACCCCTTTATTACGTCCACTTACCTCTATTATCTCCAGTTTCCCCCATTATCCATGCTCACCCCATTATTTCCACATCCATTCCCCAATTATCTTCACACTCATTCCATTACCTCCACATTTACACCATTATCTTCACACTCACCCCATTATCTCCACACTCATCCCCCATTATCTTCTCACCACATAAAGTTCTGGAATTGCCAAATTCTACAGCATGACCCGAGACACATCTTTCAGAATCTGACTCTTCACACAAATTAAAAATGCAAAACGTTGTTATAACTTTAACTTTTTCTATTTACAAGCCATCTTCTTCCTGTTTTCCTGGATTTATCAAGCAGTTCTTACAGCAGCTTCCATTACAAGGCAGGTGACTTCCTGGTTGAGGGGTGGTCACAGTTTGTCGTTCTGCCTTTAGCAGGTCTTTACGGTTACTGAGACTATTCCTACCTATCAGAATGCCTCAATCCTGTATTGTTTGGTTCCATTTTAATGTTTAGTGAGTAACTGTCAGAGTATACCATGTCCCTACAGATGTTCAGAACCCTGAATGAGGCCAAAGCCCCGGCTTGTGCCCCAAAGAAGTTGAGAATGTTATGAATGTTATGAATATTTTACCACAATTAAAAAAGCACAATTCTTTCTCCAAATGAGTTCCTGGCATTTTCAGTCAGAAATCTTCAAATTTAAACCTTGCCAAACATAATAAGAGTGATACAACTTTTACTTGGCTTGAAGGAATATTCCTCAATCCTTCCAAAAACATTTACCCTTACACTGAATATTCTATATGTGGAAATTTTTATCTTTAAAGGGAAATGTTCTCAGAGGGTGCAGTTTGAAAGGAGGGAGGTAAGAATGAAACATTTTCCACACATAGCTATGTTGTTTGCTATTGTGAATGTAGTGACAAATAAGGGCACTTTTAAGGAAACTCACACAATCTTCATATACGGCTTTAATGACAAGTAAAATTAGGCGAGACTGGAGGTTCTTTTTCTCCAACTAAAATATTACACTGATCTTCTTGTGTGATGAAGAAATGACAGACATAATTTCAGTGGGACATGCATTTTGAGTTCTTGGGATGCGCTGTGCCTGTAGCAGACACTGTTGGTGCCTGACCCACGGCTCCCCAGCCTGTCTCTGAGGTCGCCTGCGGACAGTCCTTGCACAAACCTATGGCTGCTGCACATCTCTGGGTCAGAGTATTTGTTGGCCTCTGGGGAGTGCTTTGCCTGGGTGCAGACAGGCTAGAAGGGCCAGAGTTAATATTTTTGGAGCAACCAACTGAGGGTGCAGGTGATAGATGCCCCAGCTCCCTCATTCTCAGGGAGACCATGCTGAGGTGTGCTCTTCCCAGAGAAATTAAGCCCCCATTGCCTACCTTGGGAATTTGTTAATATACCCGGTATTGAACTTTTTTTCTTCTCTCACAACGTTTCCTAGGGTTTCCTTCCAAAGGAATTACTTGGATCCATCCATGTTTTTATTTATAAATGTTTTTATTGTGGTAAAATATACATAACATAAAATTAAACGTTTTAACCATTTTAAAATGTGCAGTTCAGTGGCATTAAGTATGTTCACAATGTTGTGTAACTATCACCGCCATCCATCTCCAGAACTCTCTCATCTTCCCCAACTGAAACTGTATCCATTAAACACTAACTCCCCTTTCCCCACCCCCAGCCCCTGGTAACCACCATTCTACTTTCTGACTCTATGAATTTGGCTACTCTGGGAACTTCATACAAGTGGAATCACACAACATTTATCCTTTTGTGTCTGGGCTACTTCACTAGGTATAGTGTCCTCAAGGTTCATCCATGTAATAGGTGGTATATATGACAGAATTTCCTTCTTTTTTTTAAAGATTTTATTGAGGAATTGGAAAAGGGGAACAGTGTTGGGGAATTGGGGAAGGGGAACAGCCAAGTTGTTGTCGTTCAATCTTAGTTGTGGAGGGCGCAGCCAGCTCAGCTCCGAAGTCAGTCGTCATCCAGCCACCCATCAGCAGCTTGTGGCCGCTCAGCTCAAGGTGCCAGGTTCAATCTTAGTTGTGGGTGGGCGTAGCCCACTATCCCATGAGGGAGTCGAACTGGAAACTTTGTTGCTAAGAGCTCATGCTCTAACCACTGAACCACCCGGCCGCCCATGGGCAGCTCAGAGCAGCTCAGCTCAAGGTGTCGTGTTCAGTCTTAGTTGCAGGTAGGCATAGCCCACCATACCATGTGGGAGTTGAACCCGCAACCTTGTTGTTAGAACATGTTCTCACCAGCTGAGCCACCCTGCCACCTGCTGGCAGCTCAGCAGCAGCTCAGCTCAGGCACAGCTCACTGGCCCATGTGGAAATCGAACAGGCAACCCCGTTCAGAGCTCATGCTCTTTAACCAACTGAGTCATTTGGCCAGCCCCCTCCATTTTTAAAGCTAAATAATATTCCATTGTATGTATATACTGGGTTTTGTTTACCCATCTATTGTTGAGGGATACTTAGGTTGCTTTGGATCCACATTCTTACCTCCTGGTCTGCTTTGGAAGGAAATAAGATAATGCCTCTCTCAGATATTTGGAATACTGCCTAAAAGGGAATGTGATGGTTACTGGAAACTGGGATCAGCTAAGTTAAATGGCGGGATCCCAGAACTCCTTGTAATGTAGGCCCCTCACCTCAGCCTGAAAAGTCACCTCCCCCACAACATGCAGAGACTGGCTGGTTGTGGGGTTCGCCAGCCTCAGACTGTGGGTGCAGGAGTTAGGAACACAGGCAAAGTGCAGACGTGATTTTGCAGAGGATCCAAAATTTAAGCAGGGTTGTGTGTTAAGTTCTGTTAAGTGTCACATGGCTATTTAATATTTGATCTAAGTCATGAACTACAGAAGAAGCATAATATGCAAATGTCACAGACAAGAAGAATATAATATAAAGCAGATTTGTCTAGTCAGTGCTATTTTCCTTTATAATACCCACAATACACTTACTACCAGTGGTTCTCAAGGATTGTAAATATTTGGGACCCAATTACCAGTTCATTGGCATGACTTTCACCATGGTATCACTTGCCTTCAGCAATGAGGGGACAACACTTACAATAGATAAGTACGACATGATCAGATAGATGATATGGGACATCTTGAAGAGGTTGTCTGCATGCACTAAGGATCAGAGGCAGAAACAGAATCCACGTCCACCTAATAATTTGGTGAAAGTAGAGGTTACCGCTGTGGAAAGCTGTGTTTACTTCCTACAAACATGTGCATATCCCAGAAGAAACACTTTATAGAGAATATGGGCATATTGCTGGGCACTTGAATTCTCTCGATTTGGTATCTTGCAAAGGGACTTACCTGTATCACAGTATGCTTATGTCATTTACAGTCAGGACTACTTGCTCTGGAACCTGAAATAACACTTTTGGAAATTGCTTTTCCAAACAGTATATTTATTATATATGAGCAGTTTGAGCTCATATATCTTATTTTTAAACATCTTTTTCCTCATATATCTTATTTTAAACTATTATTGCTGTATTTTGTCTTCCAAATCAGAGGTTCGCAAGCTTAAAAAAAGGGGTGGGGGAGGTGTTTTAAAACTATTGACTGTGCCCAGGAACCAGTATCAGTCCCTGTGTACAAGTGGTCCAGGAGGAGGGCATTTGCTGTGGAAACAGGAAACAGGAGGAGATACAGTGTTAGAAAGAGGGTTCCCTGTGTGAGCCCTCATAGTGGGAGGACCCTATGTGGTACTGGATAAGACCCAAAATGACGCGAACTCTAGTGGAACCAGAACGTTCTACCTTCCAAGCTGACCTACTTTTTATTTTTTTAAATTTAAAAAGTTTAAAAAATGTATTTCTTTATATAGCTTTATGGAGGTGTTGACATATGACATTTGTGTAAGTTTAAAGTGTACGATGTGTTTATTTTATACATTCATACATGGGAAAATGATCACCACCATAGTAGCATTAGCTAATACCTCCATTACATCATATAATTACCATTTCTCTTTCATGGCGAGAACATTTAAGATCCATCCTCTTAGCAACTCTCAAGTATATAATTCAGGATTATTAGTTTTAATCACCGTACTGTATATTAGATCCCCTGAACTTGTTAATCTTATAACTGGAGGTTTGTACCCTTTGGCCAATATATCTCATTTCCTCTACCCCACAGCCCCTGGTAACCACACCCTACTCTCTTTTTCTCTGTGTAAAGCTGAACTATTTTTCTACTAATTCTACATTCCCTTTTGTTTGACCCTATTTTTATATACATATAAATATATTTATATTATAATATTAATGACATTAATATTATAATATATTATTATTTATATACTTATATTATATATGTGAATATATACATATATGTAATTATGGGATTATAATTAAAAAAAATTTCTCACCAGCTTGTCTCAGCTGTACTAAGAATAAGCAAGGATCTGGGTGTTCTGGAGGCAGCAGGCTCAGGCTGGTGGAGGCAGTGATACATAAAAGGAAAGGTCCCTAAGGAGCAGCTGCAACTCACAAGAGTTGCAGTTGTATGGTCACCTGACCCAAGGTAGCCTCCTTTAGGAGTTCCTGGGTTATCAGAACAGTGGAATTCCCATGTGTACTGAAAAAAGCATTCGTTAAAAAATGGACTTTGGCCAAATGAATTACAACCATTTCTTCCAATTCCCAAACATCCTGCCAGTTTGGGGAACCATAGAACACAGCATTTTCGGGGAAGCTAAGATCAGGGGGAACTTCTGGGCACCCATTGGCTGAGAGGTTACAGATGGTGGTACTTCAGTTCCAACTGCTGGCCCAGCATCGGATGAAACAGGGATCACCCCTTTTAAAAACATATTTTCAATAAATCTCCATCAAAGTCTGCTCTTCCACCTGGTGTACTGTATATGTTTGGCCGATAAAAGTCATCAAATCAACCAAGAATGGTAATGGTTGGCTATTTTTGACAGTACTGAGATCAGTTTATGGGAAAAGTCATCAAGCTTTGGGTCCTGATTATTTAAGAGCAGGCAAATGACCAGCAAATTTTTAGAAATCTGGCCCTTGTCTGGCAGCCGACTTCTTACCTTCCTCATTCCAGTGCCTCCATAACCCCTGCCCATGACGGCAGAAGAGAGCTGTCCCAAACGCAGATGAAAGGCAGCAAAGTTTGACCTGGAGAGAGACAAACTTTTGAGCATTGTTCATTTGAGAAAAGCTTTTTTCCCACGTAAAAGGTGGTCCTGGAGACATAGTAAATGCTCAGATTTTATCCTAGAGATATTAAAAACAAAGTAGGAAATAAATGAGACTTCCGGTTCAGCAAAGATGGTAACACTGATTTCATGTCTAAAGAAATTGAATTATCAAGTTGTAAACCATGGTTTCTTGTGCGCTTCTCAAAAAGACTGAGTGCCTTAGCAGAGCATTTTTATTGTATTTTATGAATATCTACTATTAAGAGGAGCTAAAATGGAACTCCCTCATTCGAACACTATAATCAGGTGGAACTTGTAAGGTCTAATGGTTTCTTGCTCTCTTGTGGTAAGAACCACCCTGAGGGGCTGTGCTGTGCTGGTGGTCCATACAGGTGTGGGGGCTCCTTTACTCAGGGCACTCTGACTCCTGTGGCTGTGTTAACTCATGTCCATCTTGGTGGGAATACCCAGTTCACGTGCCAGGGTGAAAGAGTGAAAAAGAAAGTGGAAACCAAAAAGAGGCGACAGGTAAGATTGGCATTTATCAGGCTCTGAGGAAACAATTTTAAATAATATCCCACTACAGCCTGGCTCTTGTGAAAGAGATCTACAGGGCCTGCCAACACCTTCCTTTAAGCATCCCTTACTTGATGTTTTTCATTTGCCTCAGAGCCACATACACACATGCAGGGTGGATGTTTTCCATTCTTTTAGAACAACTGGGATATCTGGGGTCATTCAGTGGTTGAGTGCTGTTTGGAACTGGCAGTAATATGAAATTTGCTTTTTAAAAACAGAAAAAAAACTGACACATGATTTCAAAGCAGCAATTATGAGTAGCTCTGTTCTGCTTGGTGAATTTCTCTAAAAGTGAACAGTCCTGGGATCCATGTTGAAATGGAAGTGGTGGCCCATACAGTCAGAGTGATTCAAGATCAAGATCAGAATTTGAGACTGCTGTTTAGAAATTGTGCCCAAACCTACTCAAGAAGAGCTTCCAAACATCTTTGCACAGGGAAAACACTTTAAGAAATGCAATTTCCTTATCTGTTAGTTTTATCCAATCTTTCGTTAAATTCATGAACACGCCCTTCCCCACTCCCCCAACATGCTCTTATTTAATACTCTCTACTAGGGATGAAAAAATACATTATTTTAGCAGCTGACATCAGAATCTTCTTAGGAAAAGGACAGAAGAATTTTCCTCTGAGCTCCCACAGCATTTGACCTCTACTTTTAAAAAAATTGTAGTAAAATATAACAAAACATCATTTTAACCACTTTTAAGTGTACAGTTCCATGGCATTAAGTACATTCACACTGTTGTGCAACCAGCACCACCATCCATCCACAGAACTTTTTTTCATCTTACAAAACTCTGTCCCCATTAAACATTAACTCCCCTTTTCCCCCTCCCCCAGCCCCTGGCAACCACCATTCTACTTTCTGTGTCTATGATGTTGACTGCTCTAGGGAACCTCACGTAAGTGAAATCATGCAATATTTACCCTTTTATGTCTAGTTTATTTTATTTCGTGTAATGTCCTCAAGTTTCATCCATGTTATAGCGTGTTTCCGAACTTCTTTCCTTAATATTCCATTATATGTATATACCACATTTTGGCCTATACGTTTAAAAAATTGGGATATAGTTGACCCATAATATTAGTTTCAGGTGTACCATACAATGATTTCACATACATGTATATTGTGAAATGACAACCATAATAAGTCTAGTTAACATGCATCACCACACAGTTACAAATTTTTTTTTTCTTGCAATGAGAGCTTTTAAGATACCTCTTAGCAACTTTCAAATATACAATACAGGTTTATTAACTATAGTCACCATGTTGTACATTGTATCCCCAGGACTTATTTATTATATAACTGGAAGTTTGTACCTTTTGACCATATTCACCCATTTTGCCCTTCCCCCTCCCACCGCCCAACTCTGCACCTCTGACAATCATCAATCTCTTCTCTTTATCTATGAATTCAGTTTAAACATTTTTTTTTTAAGATTTCACCTATAACTGAGATCATACTGTATTTTCTGTTTTTTTTGTCTGACTTATTTCACTTAGCCTAATGCCCTTAAGGTCCATCCATCTTGTCACAAATGGCAGGATTTTCTTCTTTATGTGGCTGAATAATATTCCATAGTATGCCACATTTTCTTTATTCATCCATTGAAAGACATTTAGGTTGTTTCCATGTCTTGGCTATTGTAAACAATGCTGCACTGAACATTGTGGTGTAGATATCCTTTCTAGTTAGTTTTTGTTTCTTTTGGATAAATACCCAGAAGTGGAATCACTGGATCATATGGTAGTCCTGTTTTTAATTTTTTGAGGAACCTCCATACTGGTTTCCATAGTGGCTGCACCGATTTACATTCCCATCAACCACGCAGCAGTGTTCCTTCCTCTCCACATCCCCTCTAATGCTTGTTATTTCTTGTCTTTTTGATAAAGTCATTCTACCAGGTGTGAGGTAATATCTCATTGTGGTTTTGATTTGCATTTTCATGGCTTATACTTTTGATATAGCACTTACCGGGTACCGTCTCTTTCAGCCTATAAGCTACATGAGGACAAAAAAGACATCAAAGAGTTATACTGTTAATCCATTCACCATGGCACGTGGCAGAGTATCCAGCATATCATAAGTATCCAGCATATCATAAGTACATATTATTCGAACAGTCCTAACTTTAATTCTTTTTCTTTTTGTATAAACAATTTCCAATGTAGTTCTTTTTGTTTGTTTGTTTTTAGATTTTTATTGGGGAATTGGGGAAGGAGAACAGTGTTGGGGAATTGGGGAAGAGGAACAGCCAAGTTGTTGTCCTTCAGTCTTAATTGTGGAGGGCACGGCAAGCTCAGCTTCAAGTCCAATTGCCATCTGGCCACCCGGCTGCAGCTCGCTGCTCATCTCAAGGTGCCGTGTTCAATCTTAGTTGCGGGTGGGCATAACCCACCATTCTATGTGAAAGTTGAACCAACAACCTTGTTGTGAGCAGCACGTGCTTTCACCAGCTGAGCCATCCTGCCACCTGTTGGTAGTTCAGTGGCAGCTCAGCTCGGGCACAGCTCACTGGCCCATGTGGGAATCGAACAGGCGACCCCATTGCTCAGAGCTCCGCTCTTAACCAACTGAGCCACTCGGCCGGCCCCCTAACTTTAATTCTAACTTTATACACACACACACACACACACACACACACACACACCAAAATCAATATGGGGGGGCATGATTAACTGTTACTATAATACTATCTGTGAAAGGATAACCAGGTCCTCGTTGCTCTACTGACTAATTAATTAATTCAGCCAACAGATATTTTTATACACTTTGTACATGTGTTAAGCATTTTGCTAATGACTGAGTCCACAGTGCAGATATAGTGGAGTTCACCTTCATGGAGTTTCTGACTACTGGGGGAGAAATAAAAATATAATTTCCCAAATAAATATATAATTATAAGATGTGATAAGAACTGGGAAGGAAAATGATGGATAGCCTGGTGTATGAGATACAACAGAAATGTATACTTCTAATGAGATTTTTAAATAAAAAGGAAACATATTCATCAGGTCTCTGACCTGCGATTGAAATTGACAGAGGGAAGTCCGATCTCAAAATCTCCCTTCCTCCAAAACCCAGCAGTGTGATCAACCAAAGAGTAAGAGCCAGCAAAAAATCCACCAGCTGAAATAACGAAAAGAAAGCCTGAATGTCAATAACATGGTAAGGAATTAATACCATGAAACAGGCCAGCAGCTCCATCTAGTTCCCCACAATTCCTAACTCCGCCCTGCACGAAAATATTACCTGGAAGAAACGAGCACATGAGATCCTGACAAATCGCACGAATGACCCCCACACTGTCGAGGCAGAAGGGGAGAGGCTGCTCAGGGAGGAGAGTCACATATAATATAACAGGTGACCTGTGAGAACATCCAGCAAGGCAGCGAATGGGGAAAGGCTGAGCTGGAAAACTAGGGGCTGGTAAAGAGGAAAAGTGGCCAGAGACGAAGGGGGAGAACCAGGCGATGTCTCAAAGCTGAGCGAAGAGGGTGTGACGAGAGGAGGGATCGATCTGCTGTGAAGAGTGTGATGGAGTGATTCTACAGAGTGAGCACTGAATACTTCATTGGATATGGCAAAACGGAGACGGCAGGTCCCTGCTCATGAGCAGTTTGAATGGAGTCAGATACTATAGCTAATGACACTCAGTCCCCCTGAAAGTCACTTTGACCCGTGGGGTGCCCCTGCTCTCAACCTGCAATGGTTGGCAGAGTTATCTAGTGACTGCACTGAGATAGTCTCACAAGCACAACTCACAGTCACTGCTGTGACAGTGGAACTGGACCATCAGTCACCTGCCCCGTACTGAGCTTCCTCATCATACCTGGGCCTGCGGTTACTTTGCCCAGAGTTTTTTGAGTGTTATCATCTGCATCTAGCTTCTGCTCTCTCTTTGTTGCATGAAATGTCAGAAAATCTGAGATTAAAAAAGGACGCGTCAGAAAGGGAGAAAAGCCCCAACGCCCATTCCAGTCTGCTGTCGCTGCCAGAGATGACTCCCCTTCTAGAAGTGTCTTCCTTTGGTGTTCACATTCTCCTTTTTGCTTCAACCAGGCTGTGAGCCTGTAGTCTTTGTCTCTCGAGTTAAGGATGCTTGCTGATTCTGGGTGAGCAATTTGAAGGACGCTCAGGAGGTTAGAAGGTTCCCTGAAAGGTAGCTTCATCTCTGGCAGGCAGAATGTGAGCTGACAGTTAATCCTTTTTTTTCCATTTAGTATCAATATTTCTAGTAGTTTTTTGTGTTTATTTTTTCATCTTTTAAAAACATGAATTATTATTAACTATGTTACAAACATTACTCTGTATTTCCAGGATAGTTTTTGGAGTATCAATTTATGTTTTCCTTCCATTCTCTTTTTCTTCTCCAATTCAAGTAGCTAACAGGTCACTTGGGTGGAAAGTAGAAGTTATATCTAAGACTTTTTCTTTTCTTTTTTTCTTTCTTTTCTTTTCTTTTTTTTACTGATTTTCATTTACAGATCTCTGTGGGAACTGTATCCTGCTCCCAGAGATGGCAATGCCTCAATGCCTCAGAGGAGACTGGGGTGCAGGATACTACCCTTGTCAAAGGTTCCTGTGCCCCGAGAATCTCACAAAAGTATAGAGGGTGTTTGACATTTGGAACCATTAATATTCAAGACAATAGGGGCCTCCTGTCACCAGTCCTTCAAGACTAGCAGCAATACCCCAGTAACTCTCTAGCATAGCCGAGTGACCTGAGAACTGGTCAGTCGGTGTCCCAGAGGTGCTGATGACCAACGACTGCAGGACCCATCCCTTTGCCTTGGTCCAGGCAAGACCCTGGCACCTTTTTACTTGTCTGAAGATAGGGAGAGAACCCTAAGGATGATTGGGGCTAAGTGTCCCTCCAGCCCAGGGAATGTCAAAATTAATTTGACGTAAAGAAAAAATTTTAAATATATTTTTTTCTGGCATACATGAATCTGAGGTCTGAGAATAGTCAGCCCTGTCTTATATTATGTTAATTTGAAGTCAAAATACAGTCAGCTCTTGATTTTGTGGCTCATGGAAAAGAATAGTACATAGAAAGGGAATCCACTGCTAATCCCCAAGTGCTTTTCTTTAAAGTCTTTGGTTTTTTGGTTGATTTTTAGTAAACAACAGCAAGATAATGTTTTCTGCTTTCCTCCCTTCCTCTTGTTGTAAATTAAAAATCATATACAGCCACTTTGGAAAACAGTTTGGCAGTTTTTTATACAGTTAAATATACACTTAAATATGATCTAGCGACCCCTCTCTTAGGTATTTATCCAGAAGAAATGAAAACATATTTCTCAAAGGCCTATACTTAAATGTTCATAGCAATTTATTAATAATAGATAAAAACTGGAGCAATTCAGATGTCCAGCTGGTAAACGGAACCCAAATTTGGCATTTGCATACAGTGGAACGCTGCTTAGCAAATTGAATGAATGAATTATTGATACGTGCAACCACATGGATGAAGCTCAAAAGTATAAAGCTAAGTGAAAGCAGCTGGACACAAAGAGTACATACAATACGACCCCCGATATGAAGGCCCCTATAAAGCAAAACTGCACTGATAGAAAGCAGAGTGGTCCTCAGGAGCCAGTGGGGAGAGGAGGGGACTGACTGTAAAGCGGCATGAGAGAGCTTTCTGGAGTGCTGGAAAAATTTGTATCATAACTGTGGTGCTTGGTAACACGACTGTGTACATTTGTTGAAACTTGTTGAATGGTATACTTAAAATTGGTGAATTTTATGTAATTTATGTAAATTAGCATATGTGAATTATGCCTCAAAAAAGCTGACAAAAATCATAAGGAAGAAAGAAATAAAGATGAGAGTAAAGAAGGTATTGAATAACTAGTTCCTGAATACTTGAGAGACGTGAGTAAAGGACTCTCCAAGTTGCTAATGCCAATTTTTCTTTGATGCTTTGAATTGCGTATTGCACCCTCCCTCCCTCCACATACCCACTCCCCAGTGCTCCAGTCACAGGAGGCCCCCCACCTTATCCAACAGCTATTCTTTTACTGGTGAGTAGCCAAGCTGTCATGGTCTAACACTATTGACTGGTATCTGGCTCCAAGAACAACTGGAGCCAACAATCACCTTTCCCCACCTCATCTTCCTCTGCAGTAGGCTGAGGGGAAGATGCTAAACTTTCCCTTTGTTCTCTGATCTCTCACTCTCACAGCTTTATTCCTGACCTCGGGCAATATTTATCACATGTGTATTAGTCAGGGTTCTCCAGACCAACAGAGATCTATTTATCTATATCTGTATCTATATCTATATCTATCTATATTTATCTATCTATCTTCTATCTATCATCTATCTATATCTATCTGGAGAAAGATTTATTTTATGGAATTGGCTCCTGCAGGGGTTGGGGGCTGGCAAGTTTGGAATATGCAGGGCAGGCCAGCAGGCTGGAAATTCAGTTCAGAGTTGATGCAGTCTTGAGTCTGAAGGCTGGAAACTCAGGCATAATTTTTATTTGGTACCCTGACGCAAAATTCCTTCTTGGGGGACCTTGGTATTTTCTCTTAAGGCCTTCAACTGATTAGATGAGTCTCACTTACATTATGGAGAGTAATCTGCTTTATTCAGCCTACAGATTTAATCACATCTAATAAATACCTTCACAGAAACATCTAAACTGGTGTTTGACCAAATATCTGGGTACCGTGGCATAGCTAAGTTGACACATAAAATTAATCATCACACATACCCAAAGTGTAGTGATTTAAATGTTAGTTATAATAAAACAAAGAAATACATATACAACAACATCTCAACCAGTGTTTGACTAAACAACTGGATTAGCCTAGTCAAGTTACCACATAAAATTAGCCATCACAAATGGATACACACATCTTCATTAGCTTTTTTTCTCTTGTTTAAGGCATTAAAAGTCTGGATTTGGACTTGAGCTCTGCCATTGGCTAGCTGTATTACCTGGGGAAAGTCACTTCTCTCTCTGGGCCTCCACTTCCTCAATATAAGTCAGTGGCAACAATAGGATTGTTATACAAGGATTGAATGAGTTAATATAAACAGTTAATTCATTCAAAGTGCCTAGAATATACCCAGCACATATAGCCTAATTATTATATGCCAGGCACTATTCTAAATTTTACTTATATTAACCAATTTTTGAGAAATTTTTCTATTCATTTTTAAAGGAGTTTTATTAAAATGTAGCTTACATACAATATTATATAAGTTTCAGGTGTACACCATAGTTATTCAACATTTATATACCTAAAGAAGTGATCACCATGATAAGTTTAGCAACCAGCTGACACCATACCACGCTATCACAATATTATTGACTATATCCCCTATGCTATACATTACATCCCCATGACTTATTTTATACTTGGAAATCTGAACTTTTTATACCCATTCACTTCCTCCCTTTTTAATTTTTCAATTATAGTTGACATTCAGTATTATTTTATATTAATTTTAGGTATATAGCACAGTGGTTAGACATTTATATAACTTAAGAAGTGATCCCCCTGCAGGCTGGCTGAGTGGCGCATTGGTTAAGAGCTGGCTTGGGATGCCAGAAGGCCCCGGTTCGGATCCCACATATGAGGGCCAGTGACACTGCCTCTACAGCTAAGATGCTGAACAACAGCTCAACCTGGAGCTGGGCTGTCGTGAGTCGCCGGCGGCGTAGGCTGCAGCCCCTGCTGTAGTGGGTTGCCATGGGCTACCATGTGTAGCCAGGAGCCAGCGTGAGTGGCCAGCAGCCACCGTGAGCCACCGTCCAGAAGCCGGCAACTGATCTGCCTCGCCCAGGAAGAGCGCAATGATGGTGCCAACTTGGGCCAGTGAAGCAATGTCCTCCACAACTAGACTGAAGAACAAAAGGACAGCAACTTGTCTGTTCCCCTTCCCCCAATTCCCCAGCGCTGTTCCCATACCCCAATTCCCCAATAAAAATCTTAAAAAAAAAGAAGTGATCTCCCTGACTAGCCTAGTATTCATCTGACACCATACATAGTTATTACCATATTATTGACTATGTTCCTTCTGCTATACCCTACATACTCATGACTACTTTGTAACAACCAATTTGTACTTCTTAATCCCTTCCTCTTTTTCACCCACACTTCAACCCTCCTCCCATCTGACAACCTTCAAAATGTTCTCTGTATCTATGAGTTTCTGTTTTGTTTTGTTATTTTGTTCTTTAGAGTCCACATAACAAGCAAAATTGCATTGCATCTGTCTTTCACTATCTGACATACTCCACTCAGCACAGTACCCTCCAGGTCCATCCATGATGCCGCAGATGGCAAGAATCCATTCCCTTCCATGGCCTAGCAATATTCCATTGTATATATGTACCACCTCCTCTTTATCCATTCTTCCAACATCAGACACCCAGGCTGCTTCCACGTCTTGGCCATTGTAAACAATGCTGCAATGAACATATGGATGCACACGTCCCCTCGAAGTAGTGTTTTGGGTTTCTTCAGATAAATACCCAGAAGTGAGATTACTGGGTCCCTCTTGTTATAGCCTTTGTTTAAAATTCTATTTTGCCTGTAATAAGTATTGCTACTCCAGCTTTTATTTGTTTGTTTCCATTTTGATGAAATATCGTTTTCCATCCCTTTACTTTCCATCTGTGTATGTCTTTCGATCTGAAGTCATTCTCTTGTAGGCAGCATATGTAAGGGTTTCCTTTTCTTATGTATTCATCCACCCAGTGTCTTTTTTTGGGGGGAGAGGGGGGAATTGGGAAAGGGGAACAGCCAAGTTGTTTTCCTTCGATCTTAGTTGTGGAGGGCACTAGCTCAGTTCCAAGTCTAGTCACCATCCGGCCGCCTGTCGGCAGCTTGAGGCCATTCAGCTCAAGGTGCCGTGTTCAATCTTAGTTGTGGGTGGGCGTAGCCCACCATCCCATGTGGGTGTCAAACCAGAAACTTTGTTGCTAAGAGCGCATGCTCTAACCACTGAACCCTCTGGCCGCCTGTCAGCAGCTCAGGGAAGCTCAGCTCAAGGTGCTGTGTTCAATCTTAGTTGCGGGTGGGCGTAGTCCACCATCCTATTCGGGAGTCGAACTGGCAACCTTGTTGTTAGGAGCACAGTGCTCTCACCAGCTGAGCCATCCTGTCACCTGTTGGCAGGTCAGCAGCAGCTCAGCTCGGAGGCAGCTCACTGGCCCATGTGAGAATTGAATCAGCGACCCTGTTTCTCAGAGCTCATGCTCTTAACCAACTGAGCCACTCAGCTGGCCCCACCAGTGTCTTTTGATTGGAGCATTTAATCCATTTACATTGAAAGTAATTGTTGCTAGATATGTAGTTGTTGCCATTTTATTATTCATATTTTAGTTATTGCCATTTTATTATTCATATTTTTGATCTCCTTTAATACTGGTTTGATGGTGATGAATTCTTTTAGCTTTTTGTTGTCTGGGAAGCCCTTTATCTGTCCTTCAGTTTTCAATGATAGCTTTACTGGGTACAGTAATCTAGGGTGTAGGTTTTTGCTTTTCATCACTTGGAATATTACCTGCCAATCCCTTCTGTCCTGAAAAGTTTCTATTGAGAAATCAGCTTACAGTCTTATGGGAGCTCTCTTGTAGGTAACTAACTGCTTTTCTCTTGCTGCTTTTAAGATTCTCTCTTTGTCTTTAACCTTCGGCATTTTAATTATGATGTGTCTTGGTGTGGGCCTCTTTGGGTTCATCTTGTTTGGGATTCTCTGTGCTTCCTGGGCTTGTATATCTATTTCCTTTGCCAAGTTAGGGAAGTTTCCTGTCGTTATTTCTTCAAATAGGTTTTCAATTCCTTGCTCTTTCTCTTCTCCTTCTGGTACCCCTATGATGTGAACGTTGTTACACTTGATGTTATCCCAGAGACCGCTTAAACTGTCCTCATTCTTTTGGATTTTTTTTTCTTTTTGCTGTTCTGGTTTGGTGTTTTCTGCTACCTTATCTTCTAAATCGCTGATTTGACCCTGTGCTTTATCTAATCTACTGTTGATTCCCTCTAATGTATTCTTCATTTCCATTATTGTATTCTTTATTTCAGACTGGTTCTTTTTCATGTTTTCTATTTCCTTTTTTATGTTTTCTATGTCTTTGTTGAAGTTCTCACTAAGATCACTGAGGTTCCTTATAACCAGTGTTTGGAACTCTGTGTCTGGTAGATTGCTTGTCTCCATTTTGTTTAGTTCTTTTTCTAGAGTTTTGTCCTGTTCTTTAATTTAGGATATGTTTCTTTGTCTTGCGCAATTTTAGCTGCTTCCCTATGTATGTTTCTATGTGTTAGGTAGGGTTGCTATGTCTCCTGGTCTTAGTAGAGTGATCTTATTTAGTAGGTGGCACAGTGTCCTTGGTCACCTGAACTAGGTGCTACAGGTGTGTTCCTTGTGTGGGTTGTGTGTGCTCTCCTGTTATAGTTGAGCCTTGGTTGCTGTTTGCACATCAGTGGAAGGTATTGACCCATGGGCTGATTGGTTGTGAGGACTGGCTGTGACTACAGTGGAGGAGCTGTGCTGTAGATGCTGACCCTACAGAGCAGGGTTTGCTTTAGCAGAGTTCTTGTGCCTGCCCAGTATGCCCTTTACATGTGTCATTTTTGGAGGCTGCTGGTGATACTCTGGATCAGTTCGAAGCTGGCCACTGGGCATGCCATCCTTGAGGCTTCCTGGGAGGGGCTGCCCCACAGACCAAATTCAACCACAGCCTGTGCCCTGTCCGGGGCCACTTGGGATGAGGCACAAAGCAATCCACAGCTGGCCACCTGAATCTTCATGCCAGGAATGGAGAAGGCTCAGCAAAGGAACAATGGATTCTGCCAGCACTTCTCTCTGGGAGAAAACTGCTCCTCCAGCCCTCGTACTGATGTCAGACAACTCAGTTCCTTCCTGTATGTCCCTGGTGCCTTTCCAGCTGCTGTCCCAACACTGGAGCTCAGATACAGTGAGTCCATCAATGAGTGAGTCCGTGTGTAGGCCCTTTAAGAGGAGCGCCTGGAACTGCAGCCACCCTCCATCTCACCCAGCCACAATCTCCACTGGTTTTTACAGCCAGAAGTTATGAGGACTCCTCTCCTTGGCACTGGAACTCTGGGCTGGGGACCCTTCACTTCTCTGGGAGGTAACTCTGCACCTGAGATATCCCTCCTGATTCCTAAAGGTCACACTTGAATGGGACCAGTCTGTTCTGTGTCTCCACCCCTTCTACCATTCTCTAGGTGGCGTCTGTATGTTCTTAGTTGTAGGTCTTAGGTTCAGCTGGACTTCAGGTGATTCTTAATGATGGTTGTTCTGTAGTTTAGTTGTAGTTTTGATATGGTTATGAGAGGAGGCAAGCACAGCATTTGCTGACTCTGTCATCTTGACTGAAACTGTATTCATCTTAAAATTACATTTGTGAGTCAAGAAATTCCTCAGTCATGGCCAATGAATGACTTGATTCAAGGAAAGGGGAGGGGAACCATATGTTTGACATAAATTGGATGGGATAAAGAAACAAATTTCAAATTTAATGTTTGAAAAAATGCCCCAGAGCTTTCCCCTGTTTACATCCTTATCAACATTTAACCAAATCTTATCATTTATGATAATTAAAAAAACCTTCTTACTCAGCAATATTCTTGTTTTACTGTTTTATTTTATCACTAGTATGGCAAAAGCCTTAGAGTTTTCTTTTTTTGGTAGTATATAAAAAGCATTTCTCATGCGTTATACTTTAAACATACATTCGTGGGCTGGTGGGAACCCAATCACTGCCGATCATATTTCTATGGGAAAACGCATTCCAAGATCCAAGCAAATGACTTACAAACCAATTTTTGGTAAATAACTTGTCTCTAATTTGTTTGCTGTCTACTTTAAAAATATACAATGCAACAAAATGGTTAAGGACAAGAGCTTTGGAGCTTTCAAACAGCTATGAAGGTGAGTCCAAGTCTGGCCATATGTGGTAGTGTCAACATGGGCAAATTGCTTAAACCCCAAAAACATCAGTTCCCCAATGTGGTAATGAAGATAATAAATATTATTTCATAGATTTGTTGTGAGGATTAAATGAAGTCTTTTAGCACATAAAAAGTGCTCAATAAATGAAAGTATTCTACTCTAGAGATCACTCATAATATTCATAACATTTCAATTATTTGGCAATAAATATCCTATACCTTGCTTTCCAAATGAGCAAACATTGTATACTCATTTATCCATATTTCTCCAAGGAGTATGGTTTCTATTCAAGAACTTTCCATCTCTCACTGCCACCTGGCTTCAGCAAGCACCACCAAGATAAACCATGATTTCTATGTCGCCAAATCCAAAGGACACTTGGCACCTTTAAATGGGTCTCTATGTGATGTTTGACTGTATCTATCAAACTCACTGTGATGAGCTGGATTGTTTTCCCCCAAGTTCATATGTTGAAGAACTAACGCCTGGTGCTTCAGCCTATGACTGTATTCATTTAGAAACAGGGCCCTTAAAGACGTAATTCAGTTAAAATTAGGTAATTACTGTGGCCTGAATCCACTAGACAGCTGTCTTTATAAGAAGAGGAGATTAGAACATAAAGGAAAGATGATGTGAAGACACAGGGAGAAGACAGTCATATACAAAACAAGGAGAGAGGCCTCAGGAGTAATCAGCCCTCTTGATACCTTGCTCATGGACTTCCAGCTTCTAGTGCGGTGAGAAGATACATTTCTATTGTTTGAGCCCCCCAGTCTCTGGTACTTTGTTATGGCAGCTCAAGCAAATGAACACACCACTGCTTGGATTCCCATGGCTCCATAGTCTTCTGACTCTCTTCATACCTTTCCACCTGTTCTTTCTGGGTGGACTCCTTGTCCTTTGCCCATCCTTAAATATTGGTGATTCTCATGGCTGATGTCCTTTCTCATTCTATATGCTCTGCCCAGTGGATGTCACCCACTCTTGTGTTTGAACTGTGTTGACAGTAACAAATTCTCTTGCATTTTGGCTATGTTGACAATAACCAATTAAATGACGTCAGCCTAGTCCTCTCCTCCAAGCATCATGTTTATGTGTAAAATTGCACATTTCCCTGAATGCTCTCCACATACTTTAGAATCCACAGTTTAAAACTGTGGTCATCACCCTCCTCCCAAACTGGCTCTGCCTCCTGGGTCTTGTCCCCCACATTCTGTTCACATCACCATCTTCCTGTTCACCTGTGCTAGAGACCTGAGAGCCAGTCTTCATTTCTCCCTTTCCTTTACTGCTATATATTACCTCCATATTCGCTACCCTGCTCTAGTTCCAGCAGCAAGGATCTCTTGCCTAGACTGCTGCAACCATCCTTTAGTTTCTCTCTTTCTACCTTCATCCTCATTCTTGAATCAGTCCTGGTTGTAGTTACCAAGGTAATGGCCTGCACTCCCTACCCCACGCTCTTCCTGGGATGGTACCACACATCCTTGGAGAGTGAACAGGTATTGCCTCCTCCAGAAAGCCTTGTGGACCTGCTTAGAAAGGTTGGACAGGGAAGGACTGACTGAGATGTTATTTAAGAAGACAAGAAGGATAAGGAGGCACCAGTGTGGTCCTTCAGAATACCCGTTGGGTCTCATAAAAACAATTCAAATTCCACTTCAGCTTTTGCCATTTTCCCCTTGTTAAGGGTTGTTTGGTTTATAGGAAGTCATCTACTGCCACCTTATGGCAAAAAGTTGAAAAGAAATTCCCACGCATAAAATTCTGCTAACTTCTAAAAGCCTGATCATGTCTCCTGTTAGAATGGGTGAATTATTTTGCGCTCAATCTAAGAACACCACTTTGTTTTTTTTAAGATTTTATTGGGGAATTGGGGAAGGGGAACAGCGTTGGGGAATTGGGGAAGGGGAGCAGACAAGTTGCTCTTCTTTGGTTCTTCAGTCTAGTTGTGGAGGACGTCGCCTCACTGGCCCATGTTGGTATTATCATTGCTCTCTTCCCGGGTGAGGTAGATCATTCGCTAGCCTCTGGATGGCCGCTCACAGTGGCTCTTGGCAGCTCACACCAGCTGCTGGCTGCTCACGCTGGCTGCTGGCCACACATGGTAGCTTATGGCAGCCCACTGCAGCAGGGGCTGCAGCCTTTGCTGTCGCCGGCGACTCATGGCAGCCCAGCTCCAGGTTGAGCTGTTGTTCACCATCTTAGCTGTAGAGGGCAGTGTCCCTTGCCCTCATGTGGGATCCGAACTGGGGCTCTGCTGCTCAGAGCTGGTGTCCCAAGCCAGCTCTTAACCAACGCGCCACTTGGCAGGCCAGCACCACCTCTTCTTATGCACTGGAAACTGTCTTCTCTCACTCACCTAAAGACATTGTCATATTCCCTCTATCTTGCATCATTAATTTTGCTGTCTTTATTGACTCATTCCTCTCAGCCCTCAAACATGCTGGTAGATCCTTCATCTGAAAACAAAACAAAACAAAACAACAACAAAAACCAAGTACCTTACCTTAACTCTATTCTCCTCTTTGGTTACATCCCATTTCTCTGCTCGCTTTAATGGCCAACCTTTTCAGAAGAAGTTTCTATACTGTCCTCACTTCCTCTTTTCTTTTCTTCCTCTTTTCTTGTTATCTCTTGTGTTTATTCCCAATTAAGTTTTTGCCTCTAAAACTCCACCCAAGTTACTGGATCAAAGCCAGTAGCGACTTTCACATCCCCAAATCCAAGGGCCAAGTCTCAGTCCTCATCTTGGCCTAACGTTGAGGCCGTTGCTGAGTCCCGTTTTGAAACTGCATGACCCAGACTCCACTCTCTCCTGGTTCTCCCTTCTACTTCGTAGGCCATTCCTTCTCAGTATGCATTTCTCGTTCCTTCTTTTATCTTTGAGCTTTGGATAGTGGAATTTCCATGGCTTGATCTTCCAACCCCTTTTCTATCTACATTCACTCCTTAAGCCATCTCATCTATTTCCTCTATTTTAAGTACCATTCATATGCTGACCACTAGAAACTACTCCAGCCTTTCCCTTTGAATTACAGACTTGACATTACCACTGCGTGTCTAATCAGTATCTCAAATCGAGCATCTTTAAAATCAAACCTTTGTCTTTAAAACATTTTTAAATTATTCTTTTTATTTTTTAAGACTTTTATTAAAAAATATAGCTAACATACAATATTAATATCAGTTTCAGGTATACATCATAGTTGTTCAACATTTATATACTTAAAGAAGTGATCACCATAATCCAGCAACCATCTGACACCATACTACATTATTGAAATATTATTGACTATATCACCCATGTTGTACATTACATCCCCAAGACTTATTTGTTTTATACCTGGAAATTTGAACTTTTTATTTCCCTTCAGCTTTCCCCCCGTTTAAAAAAATTTTCAATTACAGTTAACATTCAATATTATTTTATATTAATTTCAGGTGTATAGCATAGTGGTTAAACATTTATATAATTTAAGAAGTGATCCCCTGACTAGTCTAGTACCCACCTGGCACTATACATAGTTATTATATTATCGACCATACTTCCTATGCTTTGCTTTACATCCCCATGACTATTATGTAAATACAAGTTTGTATTTCTTAATTCCTTCACCTTATTCACCCTGTCCCCTAACCTTCCTCCCATCTATTACCTCAATAAATCAAGTACCCATCTGACACCATACATAGTTATTACCATATTATTGACTATATTCCTTGTGCTATACCCTACATCCCCATGACTACTGTGTGACAACCTATTTGCACTTCTTAATCCCTTCCCATTTTTCACCCAGCCCCCTCAACCCCCATCCCATCTGGGAACCATCAAAATGTTCTCTGTATCTCTGAATGTGTTTCTGGTTTTGTTTTTTTTTTAAGATATTTATTGGGGAATTGGAGGGATGGGAACAGCGTTGGGGAATTGGGGGAAGGGGAACAGACAAGCCGCTGTCGTTCTTGTTCTTCAGTCCAGCCGTGGAGGGCGTTGCCTCACCGGCCCAAGCCGGCATCACCACTGCGCTCCTCCCGGGTGAGGCAGATCAGTCGCCAGCTTCCGGACGGCAGCTCACTGCGGCTGCTGGCTGCTCACGCTAGCTGCCGGCTACACAAGGCAGCCCATGGCAACCCACTGCCACAGGGGCTGCAGCCCACGCCGTCACCGGCGACTCATGGCAGCCCAGCTCCAGGTTGAGCTGTTGTTCAGCATCTTAGCTGTGGAGGGCAGTGTCACTGGCCTTCACATGTGGGATCCAAACCGGGGCCCTCTGGCATCCCAAGCCAGTTCTCAACCATCGCGCCACTCGGCCAGCCCCTGTATTTCTGTTTTGTTTGTTTACTTTGTTCTTTAGATTCCACATATAAGTGAAATCACATTGCATCTTTCCTTCACTGTCTGACATACTTCACTCAGCACAATACCCTCCAGGTCCATCTGTGATGCCACAGGTGGCAAGAATCCATTCCCTTCCCTGGCTGAGCAATATTCCATTGTATGTGTGTACCACCTCCTGTTTTATCCATTCATCCATCGATGGACACCCAGGCTGCCTTCACATCTTGGTCATTGTAAACAAGGCTGCAATGAATGTATGGATGCACACATCCCCTCAAAGTAGCATTTTGAGTTTCTTTGGATAAATACCTAGAAGTGGGATTACTGGTTCCTTCTTTGTCTCTTGTTATAGCCTTTGTTCTAAAGTCTATTTTGTCTGGTATAAGTATTGCTACTCCAGGTTTTTCTGTTTTGTATTTTTCTATTTTCATTTTCATTAAATAACTTTTTCTATCCTTTTACTTTCAATTTGTGTGTGCCTTTCAGTCTGAAGTGAGTCTCTTGTAAGCAGCATATTGTAAGGGTTTTGTTTTCTTATCCATTCAGCCACCCTATGTTTTTTATTAGAGCGTTTAATCCATTTACATTGAAAGTAATTATTGATAGATATGTAGTTATTGACATTTTATTATTCATATTTTTTAATCTTTTTTTTTCCATCTTAAAGAAGTCCCTCTAAGATTCCTTGTAATACTGGTTTAGTGATGTTGAACTCCTTTAGCTTTTTCTTGTCTTGGAAGCTCTTTATCTGTCCTTCAATTTTAAATGATAGCCTTGCTAGGTAGAGTAATCTTGGTTGTAGGTCCTTACTTTTCATCACTTTGAATATTTTCTGCCAGTCCTTTCTGGCCTGCAAAGTTCCTGTTGAGAAATCTTATGGGAACTCCCTTATAAGTAACTAATTGCCTTTCTCTTGTTGCTTTTAGGATTCTCTCTTTGTGTAACATTTACCATTTTAATTATAATGTGTCTTGGTATGGGCCTGTTTGGATTCTTCTTGTTTGGGACTCCCTGTGCTTCCTTCGCCAGGTTAGGAAAGTTTTCAGTCATTATTTCTTCCAATAGGTTCTCAATCCCTTGTTTTCTCTCTCCTCCTTCTGGTGCCCCTATGATGTGAATGCTGTTATGCTTCATGTTGTCCCAGAGGTCTCTTAAGCTATCCTAATATTTTTTAATTCTTTTTTTTCTTTTTCTGTTCAAATTGGGTGTTTTCTGCTACCTTGTCTTCCAAATTGCTGATTCGATCCTCTGCTTCATCTAGTTTGCTGGTGATTCCTTCTAGTGCATTCTTCTTTTCAGTTATTGCATTCTTCACTTCTGTCTGGTTCTTTGTTTTATATTTTCTATGTTCTTTTTTATGCTTGCTATCTCTTTGTTGAAGTTCTCACTAAGATCACTGAGCTTTCTTATAACCAGTGTTTTGAACTCTGTCTCTGGTTAGTTGCTTACGTCCATTACTTTTAGTTCTTTTTCTGGAGTTTTCTCCTGTTCTTTCATTTGGGATGTATTTTTTTGTTTCCTCATTTTGGCTGCCTCTCTTTTTTTGTTTCTATGTATTAGGTAGATCTGCTACCTGGTCTCCCAGTCTTGCCAGGTGGCGTTATGTCGTAGGTTAGGTGCCCTGTGAAGTCCAGTGGAACAGTCTCCCTGGTCACCTGCACCAGGTGCTTCAGGAGTGTCCCTTTTGTGGGTTGTGTGTACCCTCCTGTTATAGTTGAGCCTTGATTGCTATTGGCATGTCAGTGGGTGGGATTGACCTTCACACTGACTGGCTGTGGTGTTTGACCATGTCCACAACTTATGAGCTGCTGTGCAGGGAGCTTAGCCCATGGAGCAGGATTCCCCTGAGCAGGCTCTGGTAGCTGTTGAGATCACCCTTTGTGTGTGCCACCTCAGGAGCTAACTGAGTCATGCTCTGCTGTGGTCTGAGGCCAACCTCCAAGTATGTTGGTTCTGGGGCCTCTTGGGAGAGGCTTCAGTGCAGGTCCAGGTCAGCCACTGCCTGTGAGCAGTTGAGGACTACCTGGTAGGAGCTACAAAGTGATCCAGAGTTGGTTGCTGCCTGTGCTGGACCTGGAAGTGCATGGGAGAGGCCATGCTGTAAACAGAGGATGGCTGCCACCATACTGGGTCTGGGGTAGCTCTGCAAAAAGCCAGGACACACTGAGTCCTGCTGTTGTTTGCCAGCTCCCGTAAGGTTCAGCCGCTGATAAAACCTTGTGCAATATGGAGTTAGGTGTGGCAGGGTTTCAGTGAGTCACCTGGGTGGAACAAGTGGAGCTCACCAGACCAGTTCAGATTTTGATTTGGCCATGGGCATGTTGTCAGGCTCAATACAGAAAAGATGGCACCTGTCTGCCAGCTGCACAAGACAAGGATCCCACACAGGGAAAATGGCAACTATTTTTCAGCCCACACCCCAAATCCACATACCTCAGTCTGTCTCCTGTATGTCTCTGAGGCCCCCTGAGTCACTGGCCCTCCACTGGAACCCAGGGTGAGTGCCTGCCAGTGTCTGTGTGGGCCCTTTAAGAGGATGTGTGTGTTTCCTGCAGCCTTCTGTCCCACTCAAATGGTCAAAATCCCCACAGTTTTTCACATGGGAGCTCCTCTTTTCAGTACCAGTACTCTGAGCTGAAGAGGCTGGTGTGGGGCTGGGGTCTCTTGGTCCTCCATGGGGAACCTTTGTGACCAAGATATCCCTCCCAATTTTCATCCACCACATGGAGGTTTGGGACCAGCCTTTTTCAAGTCTGCCCCACCTTCCAGTCTTGACGTGTGTTCTTCTTCTATTTATATCCTTAGTTAAAAACTTCTGTTCAGTTAGACAACCATCTGTGGCTGTCCAGGTTGATTGTTCTATAATTTAGTTGTAATTTTTATGTGTTCATGAGATGAGGCAAGCACAGTGTGTATCTACTCTACCATCTTGGAACTCTTAATTTTTATTTTTCAATTACAGTTGGCATTCAATATTATATTAGTTTCAAGTGTATAGCACAGTGTTTAGACATTTTTATAATTTATGAAGTGATCCCCTAGCACCATAAATAGTTATTACAATATTATGAACTACCAGGGGTGCCAAAAAAATTTATACAAGTGGACACTTTGGTTAATGTTGCTCAAGCAGTAGTTGCCATAATCAGAAGTGTCTGGATGCTGATGGTAACCACTTTGAGCACTTCTTGTAATTGCAGAAGTGAAATGTAATTTGTATTCATCTTTTGTTATTGGTATATATTCAGTATTAAAATTTTAATACAATTTTTTTTCTTAAAATGTGCATAAATTTTAGGCATGCTTTGAATATTGCCTATGCTGTAATTTACATCCCTGTGATTATTTTGTTACTACTAATTTGCACTTAATCCCTTCATTTTTTTTATCCCAGCCCTCCCAAACTCCCTCCCATCTGGCAACCATCAGTTTGTTCTTTGTATCTATGAGTCTGTTTCTGTTTTGTTTGTTTATTTTGTTCTTTAGATTCCACATATAAGTGAAATCATATGATATTTGTCTTTCTCTGTCTGACTTATTTCACTTAACATAATTCCATCTAGGAAAATCCATGTTGTTGTGAATGGTAGGTAAAACTTCATTCTTTCTTATGGCCAAGTAATATTTCATTGTATATATCTACCACCTTTTCTTTACCCAATCCATTTTTTTTTTAATTGGGGAACAATGTGTTTACTCTAGGACCTTTCAGCTCCATGTCAAGTTGTTGTCCTTCAATCTTAGTTGTGGAGGGCGCAGCTTAGCTCCAAGTCCAGTCGCTGTTCTTCAATCTAGTTGCGGGGAGTAGGGGAGTGGGAGTGGGGGGGTGCACAGCCCACCATCCCATATGGGAGTTGAACTGGCAACCTTGTTGTTAAGAGCACACGCTCTCACCAGCTGAGCCCTCCGCCCACCCGTTGGTAGCTCAGTGGCAGCTCAGCTTGAGTGCAGCTCACTGGCTCATGTGGGAATCGACCCAGCAACCCTGTTGCTCAGAACTCGTGCCCTAACCAACTGAGCCACTGGCCAACCCTATCCAATCTTCTATTGATGGACACTTAGGTTGCTTCCATGTCTTGGCTATTGTAAATGATGCTGCAATGAACATAGGGATGCATATGTCTTTTTGAATTAGTGTTTGGATTTCTTTGGATAAATACCCAGTAGAAGTGGAATTCCAGAATCATAAGGTAGTTCTATTTTTAATTTTTTGAGGAACCTCCAAACTGTTTTCCATAATGGCTTTTTTATTGCAATCCCACCAACAGTGCATGAGTGTTCCCTTTTCTCCACATGGTCGCCCACACATTTTGTTTGTTGATTTATTGATTATAGCCATTCTCACAGGTTTGAGATGGCTTTAATTTGCATTTCTCTGATGATTAGTGACATTGAGCATCTTTTCATATGTCTATTGTCCATCTATGGAGAAATGTCTATTCAGGTCTTCCGCCCATTTTTTAATCGTGTTGTTTTTTTTTTTTGGTGTTGAGTTGTATGAGTTTTTTATTTTTATAAATCTTGGATATTAAAACCTTATTGAATATATCATTGGAGAGTATCTTCTCCCATTCAGTATGTTGTTTTTTTGTTTTGTTGATGATTTCCTTTGCTGTGCAAATTTCGATGTAGTCCATATGTTTATTTTTTTCTTTTGTTTCCCTTGCCTGAGATCTATAAAAAAAGAATATTTCTAAGAACAATGTCAGAGAGTTTACTGCCTATGTTTTCTTCTAGGAGTTTTACGGTTTTGGGTCTTACGGTTAAGTATTTAATTCATTTTTAGTTTATTCTTGTATATGGTGTAAAAAAGTGGTCTAGTTTCATTTTTTTGCACGTGTCTGTCCAGTTTTGCCAACACATTTTATTGAAGAGAATGTATTTACCCCATTGTATATTCTTACTTCCTTTGTCATAGATTAATTGACCATATAGGTATGGGTTTATTTCTGGGCTCTCTACTTTGTTCCTTTGATCTATGTGTCTGTTTTTATGCCAGTAACACGCTGTTTCAATTATTGTGGCCTTATAGTGTAGTTTGATATCAGGTAGCGTGATACCTCCAATTTCATTCTTTTATCTTAAGAGTACTGTGGCTATTTGGGGTATATTGTGGTTTCATGTAAACTTTAGGATTATTTGTGCTAGTTCTGTGAAAAATGCCATTGGTATTTTGATAAGGATTCCATTGAATCTATAGATTGCTTTGGGTAGTATGGACATTTTAAGAATGTTAATTCTTTCTACCTGTGAGTACAATATATACTTACATATATTTGTATCTTCTTCAGTTTCTTTCTTCAATGTTTTATAATTTTCTGAGTATAGGTCTTTTAGCTCCTTGGTTTTGTTTATTCTTAGGGTTGTGGTTTTTTTTTTTTTGATGCAATTGTAATGAGATTGTTTTCTTAATTTCTGTTTCTGATAATTCATTATTGGTGTGTAAAAATGCACCTAATTTCTGAATATTAATTTTGTATCCTGCTACTTTAATGAATTCATTTATCAGTTCCAATAGTTTTTGGTGGGATCTTTAGGGTTGTCTATATATAATATCATATCATCTGCAAATAATGACAATTTTACTTCTTCTTTTCCAATTTAGATGACTTTTATTTCTTTTCTTTGTCTGTTTGCTGTGGCTAGACTTCCAGTACTTTGTTGAATAAAAGTGGTAAAAGTGGACATTCTTGCCTCCTTCCTGATTTTAAGGAAAACACTTTCAACTTTTCCCCATTGAGTATGATGTTAGCTGTGGGTTTGTTATATATGGCCTTTATTATGTTGAGGTATGTTCTCTTTATTTTCACTTTGATGAGAATTTTTTATCATAAATGAATGATGGATTTTTCCAAATGCTTCCTTTGTGTCTATTGATATGATCATATGATTTTTATCCTTCATTTTGTAAAATCAAACTTTTGATATCTTCTCAGCTACCCTACCCAACCAGCCATTGCCCGGTTTTCCTCATCTCAGTAAACCGCAAATCTCATTCTTCTAATGGCTCATCATTAACTGTTATTCTCTTACTCACATCCAATCCATTTGCAAATCCAATTGACTTTATCTAGTGTTTTACCACTTCTTACCATCACCACTACCATCAGCCTAGTCCAAGCTGATGTCACCCTCAGACTGTTAGAAAAAACTTTCTACTATTTCTCCCTGCTTCTACTTTTCCCCCTTATAGTATTTTTCTCCATGTAGAAGCCAGAGGCCAGCATGGTTCTTTTAAAATGGAAGTAAGACCATGTCACTTCTCTGCTCAAAATCATCTGGTGGCTCCCCATCTCACACTGAGTAAAATACAAAGTTCTCACAGAGACCTTCAAGGCCCTAAATGGACTGTGCCCACACCCAAGCTTCCGATCTCACCTCCTATCACTGTCTCCTTCACTCACCCTGCTCTAGCGTCCTCAAGCACATTAGTATTGATCCTCCCTCTTCCTTCTGCCTGAAAATCTTGGTTGTTACACCCTCCATTTTTCTACTCAGAGAGGTCTTTCTAGACAATCCTATCACAAATTGTGCTTTCCCTCCTGACGCTTTTTTTTCTCTATAGCACTTTAATGACCTAATATAGCTTATGAGAATGTAAATTTCACAAGAGCAAGGGACTTTGTGTTTCTGCTCACAGTTGCAACCCCAGTAACTAGAGCATTCCTGACAGATAGTAGGCATGTAATGAATATTTGTTGGATGAATAAATGAAGACCTGTGTCCAAGATAATCCAATTTCAAAAGAAGGAACATATTCTCTCTGCTTGAAAAAAGCAACAGCACCAGTATCTTTAATCAAGTATTATTATTTATTAAAAAAATTCTTGGGGCCGGCAGAGTGGCTCGGTTGGTTAAGAGTGTGAGCTCTGAGCAACAGGGTCACCGGTTTGATTCCCACATGAACCAGTGAGCTGCGCTCAAGCTGAGCTGCCAACAGGTGGCAGGATGGCTCAGATGGTGAGAGCACGTGCTCCTAACAACAAGGTTTCCTGTTTGATTCCCACATGGGATGGTGGACTATGCCCACCTGCAACTAAGATTGAACACAGTACCTTGAGCTGAGCTGCCCTGAGCTGCCAATGGGGGGGCTGGATGACAACTGGACTTGGAACTGAGCTATCTACGCCCTCCATGACTAAGATTGAAGGACAACAACTTGGCTGTTCCAATTCCCCAACACTATTCGTCTTCCCCAGTTCCCCAATAAAATCTTAAAAAAAAAAATTCTTAAGGCTTTATTTTTTTTAGAGCAATTTTAGGTTCACAGAAAAATTGAGAGGAAGACACAAAGATTTCTCATATATTCCCTGCCTCCCCACATGCATGGCCTCCCCCATTTCAACACCCCCAATCAGAGTGGTATCTTTATTACAATTAATGAACATACATTGACACATTATAACTAACCATAATCACATTAGGGGCCACTCTTGGTCTTGTATATTTTATGGGCTTGCAAAAATGTATAATGATGTATCCACCATTAAGGTATCATACAGAGTATTTTTCACTTTCCTAAAAATCTTTTGTGCTCTGCCTATTCATCCCCCTCCTCTCCACCCTCCAACCACTCTGAACCACAGATCTTTTTTTTTTTTTTAATCAAGGAATCACTTTTATTTAAAAAAATTTTTTTTGACATATAATATTATATTAGTTTCAGGTGTATAAAACAACATAGTGATTAGACATTTATATACCTCACAAACTGATTGCCCCAATAAGTCTATTACCCATTTGACACTGTACATAGTTATTACAATATTATTGTCTATATTCCCTATGCTGTGCTTTACATCCCTGACTATTTTTTTTTCCAATTTTAGTTGACATTCAATATTATTTTATATTAGTTTCAGGTGTACATCATAGTGGTTAGATATTTATATAATTTATGAAGTGACCTCCCCAATAAGTACAGTGCCAGGTGAATGCTGGACTTATTGGGAGATCATTGTCTCCATAGTTTTATCTTTTCCAGGATGTCATATAGTTGGAATCATACAGTATGTAGCCTTTTTCAGATTGGTTTATCCATTCACCTAGTGAAGGACATCTTGGTTGCTTCCAACTTTTGGCTACTATGAATGAAGCTGCTATAAGCATCTGTATTCAGATTTTTGTGTGGACCTAAGTTTTCAGTTCCTTTGGGTAAATGTCAAGGAGCACGATTGCTGGACCATACAGTATGATTATGTTTAGCTTTGTAAAAAACTACCAAACCACTTTCTAAAGTGGCTGTACCACTCTTCACTTCCTCCAGCAGCAAATGAGTTTCTATGGTTCAACATCCTCATTGGCAATTGGTTTCAGATTTTGGCTTATTCTAATAGATATGTAGCTATATCTCATTGTTGTTTTAATTTGCATTCCCCTGATGACAAATGATGTGGATCTTCTTTTTATATGCTTACTTGCAAATTGCTTATCTTCTGTGGTGAGATGTCTTTGAAGGTCTTTGGCTTATATTTTAATTGGGTTGCTTATTTTCTTATTGTTGAGTTTTAATCTTTAATCAATTTTTAATGTGTGTGTGCGTGTGTGTGTGTGTGTAGAGAAGCTGCCATTGTTAGTTGTTTCTCTGTCTGGATGGAGATAGTAAGTCAGATTCTCCATTCCAGGAAGACTAAGGTGAGCTTTCTGTTTATGTAATTGGACATCAACCCTCGCCCTGTGCGGTTGGGGTAGGGTCTTTCTGGTGACTTGATTGAGGCTACCCATCCCTCTGGTCACCAAACTGAAGGAAGACAAAGAAGTTCCTATGAGGAAAGAAATGGAAACTCTAATCTTTTCCCTTTTGAAGCTGAGTGTTTTTGGACCTCCATCGATTGTGATGGTTCCTGCTGAGGAAGGTCAACAGAGAAAAGGAACAGCCAAGGTCTTCCTCAAGCAGCTGGCCACAGGGAAGTGGGGTCTGGCCTGGTGGCCTGGGCTCAATGGGATGGCCTAGGATGTCATGGGGGAAAAGATGGTTCAAACATAGTGTTGGGTGGGGGTACCGATCCACCTGGTATGCGGTGCATGCTTGCAGTGGGACGTTGGGAGTATGGGCTAGTTTGAGTGTGGATCTTCTTGGGCAGAGGTATCCTTGGAAATTGGGATTTTGCTACCTTGAAGAATTGTTATATCTTGAAGCCCACAGCAGCACTAGTGATTTCTTAGAGTCAGACAAGATGAGTCCTTAATTGTAGTTCCCCTGGTCTCCACTGCCTGGTGGGGCAGCTAATTCTGGTGCAGCTGCTTCTGGGCGTGGCTGTGGTTTCCTTCAGCTCCAACGGCGTCTGTCTCAGTTTTGTTTCATGTGACTGACTGGACAGGACTGGCTTTGGAGACACTAATAAGCATGTGGGGGTTTTGGACAATGGTAAGAGGTTGGCAGGAAGCCGCAAGCGGGAGAGGTTGAACTTCCTGCTAATCTGGCATGTTGCAGCCTGACCCGAATTCAATTTGAAAAATAAAAGTGATGCTGCCTTCCTTGTACCATCAGCCAGTGGGGTGGCTCATTCTGGTTATGTAACAGTCTGGTGTCCTTACAGAAGTAAGCAGGGAACGGCACTCCCGTCGTCGGCTTCTTCTGAGTGTCACGTCGCCCACTCTCTTGCCCATATCCCTGGTTCCAATGGTCTTCCATCACTACCAGGTGAAACCCAGCCTGGATTAATTTAAGTTTTTCTCTCTGTCCCTACCGCTGTGCCCTGGACACCACAAGACCCCAGCCTGGTGTCGCTAGAGGGGTATGGACCCTAATCACTACCTTCCATCCCTTTAACTTCCCTCTTCACATTTCTTTGCTTTACTCAAAATGACAGCTTGACTACTCCCCACTTCACACTGAAAACAAACCAACAGAAACTTCTTCCACCTCCCCTCACCAAAGCTGTTCCCTTAGCAGGGTCTGGAATGATAACAGCTGATTTGCATTGAGCGTTTACAACCACCCAGGGCTGCCCTACATGCTTCACTTTAACTCATTTCATCTATTGTTTGCCCTGTTTTACTTAAACAAAGAACAACAAAAACCTAAAACCAAGGCACAGAGAGACTAAGCAGCCTGACTGAGCTTGAACAACTAATGAGAGGCAGGACTGGGATATAAATTCAGGCAAACTGACTCCAGGAGGCCCAGCACCTGCTCAAGCTTGGTGCCTGGAACACATCAGCACGGAGACGCTGAGTACAAGTGTGTTGAATGAATCAATACATGAAAAAATGAATCTGCAAAAACAAGAAGGTTGAACTCCAGCCTTAGATTAGAATGCTAGTCACTCAATATCAGACACGGGGGAAAATAGCAATGATTTTGGGGGGAGGAAGTGGTGAAACATAGTAAATTTGTATTTACATTTTATTTTTCTTTCTTTTTTTTTAATGCTTGCTAGTTTATTAAAGTACGTGGTAAAGGATACAGAGAGACAACCAGATGAAGAGATACATATTGGTCATTCTCATAAAACATTCAGGTAAAGGAAACACAATTCTTTACATAAAGCTGGGAGGGTCCCGAGCACAGGAGCTTCTGTCCCCATGAAGTTGGGGTGTGTCACCCTCCCGGTATATAGATGTGTTCACCAGCCTGGAAGGTCTCTGAACCCCATACTATTGGGACTCTATGGAGGCTTCCTCACGTAGGCATGGTCAGTTATTAACTCCATTTCCAGTCTCTCTCCCCTCTCCAGACCAATGTGGCGGGGGGGGACAGGGCTGACAATTCCAAGCTTCTAAACATGGCTTAGTCTTTCTGGTGACTGGCCTGCATTCAGGAGCCCACTCAGACTTGCTTCGTCAGAACAGAATATCCTCTAATGCTCTTATCACTTGGAATTTACAAGGGTTTTAGGAGCCCTGTGTCAGGGGCTGGGGACAAAGACCAAATACATATCTTTTTTTATTATAAAATTATAATATCACAATCCCCCCCCCCTTAGTGTTGGAGTATGGCTCCCTTATAGCAAAGCAATGATAAAGTTCAAAAGATACTTGAATTGCATATTACTGATCCCTTTCAGTCATTAATAAGTATCCACTCCATCATCATGTCATATGAAAATGTCTCGCAGGGCCACTCAGGTTTGCAGGCTTCTTTCCATCTTGTCTAGTGACCATTGTTAGCAACATATGACTTCACCTTTTTAGGATTCTGGTACAATTGAGCCAAGAGACAATACGGTGTCTTGCTCTGAGCCTCTTTTGAGGTGTTAATGTAATATTGCAGCGGTTCTCAACCCCTTAATACAATTCCTCATGTTGTGGTGACCCCCAACCATAAAATTATTTTTGTTGCTACTCTATAACTGTAATTTTGCTACTGTTGTGAATCGTAATGTAAATATCTTTTTGTTTTCCAATGGTCTTAGGCGACCCCTGTGAAAGGGTCATTCGACCCACAAAGGGGTCGCAACTCACAGGTTGAGAACCACTGTAATTTCCCTCATTACATAACCCACTTATCCGTCCCCCTTACCTTCCATTACCATTTTCCCTCTCTCCATTTGTACCCAAACCCTTCCCCGTTGGGGAAGGGACAGTGGGCTCACCACTGTGCTGGGCTAGACTGCAGGCAGCAATACTAGTCTAGCAAGTGCCTGCCCCTTGGTCCACTTCTGTTCAGACAGCGTGAGGTTACACGGGTGCAGAACTGGTGGGCTGTCGTTAGCTACATTTTATTTTTCGAATATGAATATAATGCCTACCAGTTGAAGAGTATATGGCAATTCACAAAGGTATAAAGCACAAAAATGGAACCCCAGTAAAATCCATTCCCTTTTGAAATTCAGATCTCTCTGGAAAAAAAGAATAGTACAGCCTCCTGTCATTTACACCTTTTCTGTGTAATTTCAGATATATATATATATATATATATATTTTGAAATTGGTTGTGATAAATGTCTAAGATTAAAAATGCCAGCTGCTTGTCCCCCTCCCCTCTCTAATTAATAAAGAAAAGATTCAAGGGGTCCAAGTGGCTATTATAAGAGTTGATTTTGTTAATGGTAACAAAGCAAATGCCCACTGACCCTCAAAGTGCCTGGCCCTACAAAGCCAGATTGGAGGGTGTACCTGAACCCTCCACATCTTACTCTGTATTGAACCTGTGTGAACTGAAGAACTGAGTTACCACTACATTAGTCAGGGTTCTCCAGAGAAACAGAACTATATACATCGAGAGAGAGAGAGAGAGAGAGAGAGAGAGAGAGAGAGAGAGAGAGAGAGAGAGAGAGAGAGAGATTAAACTGGTTCATGTGATTATGGAGGCTGGAAATTCCAAAATCTACCGGGTGGGCTGGTAGGCTGGAGACTCAGGGGAGGTTGCAGTTCAAGTCAGAAGGCCATCTGCTGGCAGAATTCCTTCTTACTCTTGGGAGGTCAGTCTTCATTCTATTGTGGTCTTTGATTCATTAGATGAGGCCCTCCCACATTATGAAGAGTAATCTGCTTTACTCAAAGTCTACTAACTTTATGTTAAATCTCATCCCAAAACACCCTCACAGGAACATCCAGAATAATATTTGACCATGTATCTGGGCACCATGACCCTGCCAAGTTGACACATAAAATTAACCATCACACCCACCCAATTCAGGTGTCAACTGGGGAAAGAGTGCCATCCCCCAGTAAGAAGCGCATGGAGGCTGGAGGTGGTGAGCTGAGTTCATTGTCCTTGAACTCGGGCAGTCTAAAGGAGTTAAAGACAAAAGGCTCTGCCAGACAGGGCAGGTACTACCTGGAATATATCAGATAGAATTGGGGGCAGATCCCATTTTTTGGAGCCCTCTTTAAGTAACAATTACAAAATTAGGTATTAGGCCTTGAAAGGGGTCTTGGGGCATAAGCTTCATTTTCTCATAGTATGTCCTCTATGAGGAAGAGTTCAGGTGGAACAGAAAGGGGACAGAGGCCACTTCCCAGCATTTCTGGAGTAGGTGGTATTTGTATTATAGTAGGTGGCTGAAGAAATGAAACTTGAATGGTGAATGCGAATCATTGCAGGGAAGATTTGGCCACTGGGGGCTCTGCCTGTAAATATAACTTGCTACCTCCATGGAAGCAAAACTATTTGAGCGTATCCATCTCCAGATTTCTTTCCTCTAAATCGGGGTTTGGCAACCTTTTTATGGAAAAGGCCAGAGGGTAAATATTTTAGGCTTTGTGGGCCATATGGTTTCTGTCCCAACTACGCAACTCAGCTCTTGTAGCACAAAGCAGTCACAGACAATAGATAAATGAGTGAGCACGGCTGGGTTCCAATACACTCATCTTATTTACAGAAATAGAGGATGGGCCAGATTTGGTCCCCAAACTGTAGTTTGCTGACACTTGCTCTGGGTCACAGGTTTTTAATCTTTCAAAACAGAATCTTTTCTTTAAATAACATCTTCAATAATACCCAGTACATAAAGTTGATAAAAGCAGCTGCCTCAGTCAAAGTTTGGATAGGTGGGAGGCAGCTTAGAGCCCAGTTCTTCTCATGGTGGCCCCATAAAATCCTTCATTGACCCTCCTGGGTCCTGAGGAACCCAGTGTGAACCCACCGCACACTCTACCACCCTCAGGAATGACCCTTACAACATTTGCTGCCATGTTACTTATTATCTCCACAACTGCATTGTAAGATCCTTGAGAGCTTCGATCTTTTCATTCCTCTTCCCTCTCCATAGTGTCTGGCATTATCAGAGGCTCAGATACATTTATTTAACATAGTACGAGGTCTGCAAATTAAGTTTGCGAACTCATCCTAGAAAAAGTGCTACATACCTCATTGCTAAATATCACTATGGTCACCTTTGAAGTACTTCCCTTGGGAAGCTAGGCACTGATGCCAGTGCCTAGTCCACCCTTCAAAGCAATTTTGGAACTCTTTTTCTGGAATGGCCATCAGAGCTGTATTACACTTGATGTCCTGAATGTCATCAAAATATCTTCTTTTCAATAGTTTCTTTATCTTCGGGGAAAGAAAGAAGTCATTGGGGGCCAGATCAGGTGAGCAGGGAGGGTGTTCCAATACAGTTATTTGTTTACTAGCTAAAAACTCCCTCACAGACAGTGCCGTGTGAGCTGGTGCATTGTTGTGATGCGAGAGTCATGAATTGTTGGTGAAAAGTTCAGGTCGTCTAACTTTTTCACATGGCCTTTTCAGCACTTCCAAATAGTAAACTTGGTTAAGTGTTTGTCCAGTTGGTACAAATTCATGATGAATAATCTTTCCGATATCAAAAAAATTAGCAACATCATTGTAACAAGTTCTCGAGCTTCATTGTCAGACCGTGTATATTGGAGAACTTGTTCTAATATGAGTCAGCCAGATGCCGGACTATAGAATGCTAGAGCTGGAAGAGGACAAGGTTTCATCTTCTTCCCAGATTGACCCCATGCACCAATTTTTCAGATGAGAGAATGAGGCCCATCTGTTCATTATGTAATTTACTTCTGAACTTTTCTCTTGCCCTGGCCAGGGTTTTACTTTCTCACAGGTATTAAGTTTGGTTTGTCCCTGATAGTTTTGGAAATAGCCTTTCAAGGTTTTCATGGGAATTATTAGGAGAAAGTAGGCTGGTGTTGTTGTTAGTGTGAGTGTGAGGGGATTGTATGATGGGGTTTGGTGAGACAGTTGTTCAGTGTGTACTATTCCTTCAATAGAAAAGGAAATATATGCTGCAGATCAAGGGAATACAACTGCCCAAGGTGCTGTGATGGTTAATTTTATCGGGTTGTTGGAAAAGTCATGACATATTTTGTCTATGTTTTTCAAAGATCATTTATTTATATAAAGAACAAGGATCAATCAATAATATATTGTCCATTTTGTTCAATAACCTTTTGCCATCTTTCAGTGAGCTTCATAATTCCTCTTTCATAGAAGGACCTGTCTTTATTTGCGAAAAACTGAACAAGGTGCTGATTTACAGCCTCATATGAATTGAATGTTATACCACGCACGGAGTTTTGAAGAGAGCAAAACAAGTGGAAGTCTGATGGCGCAAGGTCAGGCGAGTATGGTGGATGTGGCAACACATCCCATCCAAGCTCCAATAATTTTTGATAGGTGATCAAACGTGTGTGGTCTCGCTTTGTCATGATGGAACACAACTTCTTTACAATTAAGAAGCTCTGGACGTTTCTGGATGATGGATTCATTCAAACTGTCCAATTGCTGACAGTACACATTGGAATTGATTGTTTGGTTCCTTGGTAGGAGCTCGAAAAACAAAACACCTTTAAAATCCCACCACACTGAGAGCATAAGCTTCCTCTGATGAATGTCTGCTTTCGATGTTGTTTGAGATTTATCATTATGTTGGGACCAAGACCGTTTGCACACCATATGGTTGTAAACAATCCACTTCTCATCACCAGTTATCAGTCACTTTAAAAAAGGATCATTTTCCTCACGTTTAATGAGCATATTGCAGATGTTTATACACGCCATCAAATGAACTTTTTTGAGTTCATGCAGAACCCAAATATCGAGCTTGCTTACATATCCTGACTTCTTTAGGTGGTCGTGAATGCTTTAATAATGGATGTTCAATGTTTCTACAATCTCTCGTGTCGTGTAACGTGAGTTTGAATCGATCATTGCCTTTATTTTGTTGTCATCAAACTTGGTGGGCCTCCCTGACCGAGGAGCATCGTTGAGATCAAAATCACCAGCACCGAATTTCGTAAACGTTGTTGGCACTGATGTTCTTGTAGAGCATTGTCACCATAAACTTTATGCAACTTTTCAAAAGCTTCATGCGTGTTCTTCCCTTTATGGAACTAAGACAGTAAAATATAGCAAAAATGCACAGTTTGGTCTTCCATCTTCAACTTGTTGTAAAATCTCCAAAACTCAATCAAATCACTCAGTTTTTTTTGAGAATGAAGCTAGCACTGTCAGCTGTCAAATGACATAGTAATAGCATAGATGCGAATGACTCTAGTACTTCCAAAAATGAACTAGTGCCATCTGTTGCAAACATGCATCATGACTTTTCGAACAACCCAATATGTGTTAACTTGACTGGGTCATGGGGTGGCCAGATATTTGTTACACATTATTTGTGGGTATGTCTGTGAGGGTGTTTCTAGAAGGGATTAGCATTTGAATCAGTGGACTGAGTAAAGCAGATCACCCTCCCCAATGTGGGTGAGCATCATCCAATGTGTGAGGGCCTCAATAGACCAAAAAGGTGGAGGAGAGAGAAGTCACTCTTTCTACCTGACTCCTTGGGTTGTGATGTTGGTATTCTTCCCTTGGACTAAGGCTTACATGTATCATTGGCTTTTCTGGCTCTCAGGCCTTTGGACTTGAACTGGAGTTACACCCCTAGTTTTTCTGGGTCTCTAGCTTGCAGAAAGCAGACCGTGGAACTTCTCAGTTTGCATAATCACATGAGCCAATTCTTCACAATAAATATCATACACACACACACACACACACACACACACTTCTCCCTCTTTCTCCCCCCACATATATATTCTGTTTCTCTGGAGAACCCTGACTAAAACAGCTCCTCCTCCTTATTGGTTAAATTAAATGGAATGGCAGGCTCAAGGAGTCCTTATTATCTGAGTTCCTCAAGTTATAGAGTTGTACAGATAGCAAAAATATACACATCATGAAAATAAATACTAAGTAATGGATTGGCCACATATAAAATCTTTTTCTGCTCAAACATCTGTCCCACATACCAAATATCTCTGATTAGAGTCTGGTGTTAACAAGCACTCAATAATATCATGCAAAACAAAAGGACTACATAATGACAATGCAAATCTGCAAAAGAGGTAGGATTTTTCATGAAGTTGATGAAAATGATGGTGGATCACTATCAAGATCTGTGCAAAGCCATCAGCATGACACTCTGCGTGAGACCAGTTAAAGAATGAAGAAAAGAAAGTTTACAAGGAAATCAGGATGGATTCTTCTAGAGGAGATGATTTAAACATCAAAAGAGTAAGAGAAACCCTTGGGAAAATTGATGACGTCTGTAAATACTTTTGTGAAAATGATTGTGCTGTAAAAAATGAAGAAGACTGTATTACACAATCAGAGAGATTTATCAGAAAAATTATTCTCCTTCCTAAAAGCCTGATTTATATCTTGTTCATTTTGCAAATTAGTTTATGGTTCAAATTATAATGAAAATGTTGTTAGGTGTATAAAAAACACTAATTTCAATTTCCAGGTAAAATTTCAACCCCAATTTTTTTCTTCATTATTTTCTTGGTGCCAATTATCCTCAGATAATGGGGACTGTTTTCCATAGTGTCGGGGGTGGGGAGAAACCTTTCTAAGCAAGACACAAAATGCCAAGGAAAAGGCTGTCAGAATTGATCACTATTGGTCAAAATTTGATACTTTTGCATGACACCTCACTTGGTAAGAATCTGTGTAACATATATAATCACAAAATATTCATAGCCATGATATGTAGAAAGCAAATACAAATCAATAAGAAAAGAGAAAATTAACACAGGCAAAAAAAAAGAAATGATGGTTGGTGGATTCACAGAAGAAAAAAGGAACAGTGTGGGAAGTGGCTAACCAAACCATGAAAGGATACTCACCACCATAGGTAATTGGGGATGTGTAGACTGAAACATCCAAACTCCATTTCAACACACAGATTGCCTAAGACTCAGAGATAACATCCAGTATTGGTACAGATACAGATAAATGCACACTCACACACCATTTCTCTCTTTTGGACACACAGTATAGTAGGGTCTAGCAAAATTAAAATGTGTATGCCTTTTAATATAGTAAATCCACTGCTAAAAATAGAAATCTATTTCATAGAAATACACAAGTGTACACAGAACTATCTACAAGTTATTTGCTAAAATCTTATAATAAAAACATTGGAAATATTGTTATTGTTACGAGTAGTAGCTAACACTTTTTAAGGCCTTCTCTGGGTCTGTACTTTTCTAAGCACTTTACACAAGTGAACTCACTTAATCCTCCATGACAACCTCGTGAGTGACTTTATTATCCCCATTATACAGATGAAGGACCTGAGACACAAAGTGGTAAGGAAGCAGTTTATTTAAGGTCTCACAGCTGGCAGGAGGCAGAATTGTGTTGTGATGTGCCCAAGGCAGTCAGGCATGAGTCTGTGCTCTATATCACTTGTTATATATCCTACATCCAGGATAAGATTCATTGAATAATTCATAGAAATTCCTTACAAGAAATACTGTGACATATTGTAAAATAAAAAAATGGGTGGGAGTATAATCCCATTTATGCAATATACAAACTGTGAAATGCTTGGCATGTGTGTGCAGTGTGTGTGTGTGTGTGGTTTGTATGTATACAGAGGGTGCCAAAAAGTGTACACACATTTTAAGAAAGGAAAAGTGTATTAAAATTGTAATACTAAATATATACTGATAACAAAAGATGACTACAAGTCACGTTTGAGTTCTGCAATTACAAGAGGTGCTCAAAGTGGTTACCATCAGCGTCCAGACACATCTGATTACAGCGAACTACTGCTTGAGCAACGTTGACCAAAGTGTCCACTTGTATACATTTTTTTGGCACCCCCAGTATATGTATTGTGAGCTGTGTGTGTGGTGTGTGTGTGTGGGGGGGGGGAAGGGGGTTGTGTGTGTAGTATATGTATGTAAATGTACGAATGAGGAGAAACAAAGAAAAACAAGCTTTTATTAGTGGTTGTATCTGCTAAGGGACATGTGACTGGGGGCAGGTGATGGGGGATTGCTGGTAGGGAGATTTTTCATTTCTACTTCATTTGTTGATTTTTAGGGGAATGTTTTTTTTTTTTTACTTGAATACTTTTCAAATGTAGAAACCCAATACTAAGGGGTTGCAGGTACTCCTGATTGTCTATGAATAGCTCAGTTCGAGGCTCAATGTTAACAAGTTTTACTAGGGGGTGAATAGTGGACCGAAGGCAGGAAAGCCTGGGTGGTTGGGAAAAGAGGTCCACTGAGTGGAACAGTGGGCTGGCCGCTCTCTCCCTTAAGCAGTGCACCTTCACTGGGTCTATCCCAGCCCTGGTCATGGGGACGAGAGAGAAAATAGGAATATTTCTCACCTGTCACATACACACCCACCATTTATAAAAGGCTTGTTTGTAATTGTAATAGTCTAACCAGCCAACTGTGCCACAGCACTTGTTCTCATGAATAAAGTATTTACCTATTTAAATAAAGATATATTGGGGACGAGGGAGGAGAAAAATGAGAGGTGTATTAACACTAGTGCCTTGAACAGGGCAATGACATGCTGAATATAATTATGTCATTGTGGATTGGCAAACCTAAAGCCATTTACAATCCATCCCCTTTGCCTTCCTCAACTATAGAATACTTTTCCAGATGCCCTTGCAGGTAAAGGGTGAACACACTGGGTGACCAGTCCATGAGATGTTCACTGGTATCATTGATTGGACTTCCCAGAAAGCTTCTTAAAGGTGCAGACTAGACAGGAATGGCCAATCAGGCTTTCGCTTCTTCCCTTCTTCCTGATCAGATCACAGATGAGATACCTAGAAATGCAGTTGGCATCCTGTAACTGTGAGGGTGAAAGTCACACACTGTATTAGTTTCTTAGGGCTGCCATAACAGATTACCACAAATTGCATGGCTTAAAACAACAGAAATTTATTTTCTTAGAGTTCTGGAGACTAGAAGTTCAAAATCAAGGTGTCAACAGGGCCACACTCCCTCTGAAGGTTGTAGGGAAGAATCCTTCCTTGCCTCTTCCTAGCTTGTAGTGTTGCCTAGATTTCTGGGTTTTCCTTGGTTTGTAGAACATCACTCCATCTCTGCCTCTGTTGTTACATGGCATCCTCTCTGTGACTGTGTCTCTTCTCATAAGGGAACCAGCCATATTGAATTTAGGGCCTTACCCTACCCTGGTGTGAGCTCATTTTAACTTTATTGCATTGGCAAAGACTCTATTTCCAAATAAGATCACAGGTATCAGAGTTTAGGAAATAGACATATCTTTTTGTCATAAACCACACCGAGACTGGAGAATGGGAAGATAGAAACCCCCAATAGTCTTGTGGAATCACAACCAACCTTGGACACCCTACTTATGACTTCTTGTTGGCTGAGTTAAATAAATTTATTACTTATTTAAGCCACTGTTGAGGTTTTATTTCGGTTGCAGCTGAGCACATTCCTAACTGATATATTCCTCATTGCCATATCTATCTATCTATCTATCTATCTATCTATCTATCTATCTATCTATCCATCCATCCATTCATCCATCTAGTCAACCAATTTTTAGAAGATACCTAAAGTGTTCCAGACAAAAAGTTAGGTGGTATCTTATTCTTGTCTTATTCTTGCCAGAGCTGAGCCTGGCACAGAGAAAGTAATCAATATTTATTTGTTAACTGTATGAGTAGAAGACAAATTCCTTGTTTTCATGGAACTTAAAGTTGAGAAGATACACAAAAAGTAGACAATTTAATTATAGAGAGATTGTGTGATGGGGCTTACCTAACTCTGAGTTGGAATTTAAGGAAGGTTTTGATGGTGGGAGACTGTATAGAAGACAAAGGGAGCAGGATTCTTTTAAGAAATGAGAAAAAATTTATGATGACTGACCTATGGTGGAGGTGGGGGACTGAAGAGAGGCAAAAGGAGAGAGAGAGATTGTGTGTGGTGTGTGTGTGTGTGTGTGTGTGTGTGTGTGTGTGTGTGTGTGTGTAAATATGAAGGGCAATTTGGAAACATGAGGCTAGAGACATAAACACAAACACTTCAGATCATTCTTTAATATTTGAACTTGTGTATGGCAAAATGGTGAATGTGGAAGGACTACTGTAAGTACTGTTGTATTTTGGGAGGAGAGGTTCTATCAGTGGGATGTCTTTTAATTTTTAAGTTATCTGGCGAATATGACAATACGTACAATGCATACCAGAGGATAAAAGACTGTAAGATGCAAGCATCACTCTTTTGTCTTATTAGATCCTGTTGTGGTAAACTCTTGGTTTTTGGGTCAACAGTCTGAAAATCAAGTTTTGTATTTTATGTAGCATGTGTTAACACTTAAGGGATGCTTCCAGTAGGTCTTGCTTTTGCACATTATCCTTATGCAGCTGTGTTTTCTGGATGAGACCCGCGGAGAGCTGATGTATGCCAAATGCTCACTCCTGACACTCAGAGTCTCGCCTTACATCTTGCTTGCCAAGGAACAGGCAGAGACAGCTTTCACTTCCATGGACTTCTTTTCTGCATCTCTAAAATTAACCTAAAAAACTCATAAAAAACCAAAATAAAATAAATGAAGACTTGCACATAGTAAGTGCTAAATATTGATTGAATGAAAATATGCAAATTAAAACAATCTACAATCCCATATCTTGGGGAAAATCATTGTTATCATTTTGAGGGGTAATCAGAAACAGGTTGATTTTTATGTCCCATGGCCCCTAGTGGCCGGCTGGTCCTGGCCCTGGCCCTAGGTGAACACTCGGGCAGGATCTGTGGATTTTCTGTTCATCTTCACTGGTACTGATCTAGATTTGGAGTGCTCTAGACTTGGCAGATGTTTAAAGCTGAACATTTCTCTAAAGGGTTCTCTTATGGGTTCTTGTGAGATCCCCCATCAACTTGGATCTCTCATCTTTTTTTTTCTTGACATAGGTGAATACATCTCCATAATAGCTGGTCCCTTGTGACCCCTTCACAGTCCCTAGGCATTTGGATGTACCCCTCTGGACTCTTCTTATTAAGAGTTGCCTTACCCTCTAGGGGAGCTCTTTTAGAGCAGGACCTAAGATGACCCCTCCCTGGCTTTATCTCATGACCCATCCTTTGCCCATCATACATCCTTCACCACGACTTATTCAGGTTGCTCAAGCCAAACCCAGTGAAGCGGCCTCTCCTTGCCTCAAACCAACCAAACCTGCCCCCTTTAGACTTATCAGGCATGAGTTAGACACCAGTCCTCTGGGTACCACAAACTACAGGAGATAAATATTACACTTTCTAAGTGGTCCCACAAAAGCCCTTTTCCCTTAGGCTTGAAGTAAGGAAAAAACACTCCCATCCTACCCCAATGGGAGAGGGGAGGACACGCAGTACACTGAGTATTCTCTCCATACATCCCTCTTTGTCAGCGTCCACCCCTCCTTTTTTCTATCCATGTGGATTAGGAACCCAAGAGTCATGAATCAATTTTGAAAAATTTGTATTGCTGTCTCTTACCTCTCTTTGCAATAGGTTTTGTGTTGTCTGCTTCATGCTTCACGCCTAACTTGCATTTTAACATCCTGTTACAATTTTTCTGAACCGTGGTCCCTCATCTGTAAACTGAGGTACATGCAGATATGTAGATATATCAGCCATATGGCTGCCGTGAGGACTAAAGGAGATGTCTGAACAAAGTCCTAACTGAGTCTGGCATGGGGTAGCTCAGCCGATGCTTCTTCCCTTCCACTTGACCCCATGCTCTTGAAGGTGTTAATTGAGGTTGGTGGTCATAACTTGCCTGGCAAATTTATTTCTTATGTCAGCTTTCGGACGAGCAATAGGATTCCCTGATTACAAAACCCTGACAGCCTCTGAGGTCAATTTCTCCACTGGCACTTAGATCAACCCATAGTTCAGTCCACACAAGGAAGCAAAGGGCAATTCCTCTAATTATGGGCCTCCTAGTGTTCCACCCAGAGGGGCTAGCATTGAAGATACTTAGGGCAGACTCTGGGGGGGGGTGTCTCAGAGTCCCCAGGACCATGTCTGAAGGGTGAATGAGAGTCATTGCTCAACAAATCTCTCCCTTCTGGGGCTCCTTTGTGTCCCTATGCAGCCTGGTCCCTACACTGAATTCCCTGGTGTAGAGGAAAAAGGGGATGGGAGGGATTGTTTCCTGAAGAGAAGGGAAGTGATGCTCAGATCTGCCATTAGTGAGTCTGAGAAACTGGCTCTTCCCTTTCTCTGGCCTCATCTTGTAAAACTGAGTCTCAGAAACAGTCAAGATTTCACCTTGTGGAGGGAGGAAGAAATCTTGGAGGTGCTGGAGAATCACCAGTTTCCATTTTTAAGTTTTCTGGATGTAGTACCAAGGACCTTTGACTGGGCCAGAGTGGAGGATTAGGCAACACTGCCCTCTAGAGGTCCTCTTATGCTCTTGATTATATTCCCCCAACCACAGAATTTGGGGGTATCATCTTAGGTGTCACAATATTGTCTATTACACTTAAAACAGATGGTCAGATACATCCCTGGATGTGTGGTGATTTGGGTGTTCAAAGGAAATAAATTGAACCTTATTTACAGATAAGCTTCAGGCATATACTGACCTGTAATTTCATAATGACCTGGAAGGCCAAGTTCAAATTCAGAATTCTTAGACTTCTTGGGCTTCCACTTGTGAACATGATAGTGTGGGAGAGCTAGTCCCTGGCTTGTATTCTACCCATCTTCTGTTTGCACATGCAGCTCCATCTGTCACTATAAGAAGATTCAAATGCACATATGTGGACATTCTAGACCCCACTTCCAAGCTTGGCATACAGCACCCCCCCACACACACACACACAACAGTTTCCTCTTGGCCACTTCCCAGGTCTAGGCTGCATGTACTGGAGGTGCAGCTTGCCCTTGGGACAACAGACCCCAGATAAGAGGGTGTGCAGACTCTAGAAGTGATCTTGGGGCCATTTAGATGGCGATTCTAGGATCCTGAGTGCCTGAAACATGGAAGGCCATGGTCTCTGAGTGAGCATGTTCTCCTGGTCCTATGGACTCCTCAACCTATGAGAATGAGCATGTCTAAGGAGCCAAAGCAGAGCCCTCTAAAACAAGGCTCAGGGCAGGGATCCTCTTACTTGAGTCTAATAGCCATTCTGGACTGAGGAGTCCTTAAAGGAACCCATATTTCTGGAAGGACATCTTGGCCACTGAGAAAAAAAATCAACAATGGGTGAGAAATAAGGCTGGAAGAGTTGATAGACTGAATAGCACTGTTCGGTTGACCAAGGTACAGTGGTTCCAGGTATGGGGTGAAGCTGTGCTTGACCAGCTCTCAGTCTAGAGCAGCGGTTCTCAACCTGTGGGTCACGTCCCTTTTGGGGGTTGAACGACCCTTTCACAGGGGTCGCCGGGTACTCGTATGTGGGGTATTTGCATGTGGGCCTGGAGATGGATAGAGGAGTGGTGTGTCGGTTCCTAAGACCATCGAAAATGTGTTTTCCGATGGTCTTAGGCGACCCCTGTGAAAGGTTGAGAACCACTGGTCTAGTGGCTCTACCTCCAGCAGCCCTCATCCCAACCTCCTATACATGTTGGGAAGAAGAGGGCATTCATATGAGGAAAACAACCATATCCAACTTAGGAACTCAACAACTCTGGTATGTGAAGTCCCTCTGAGGGAGTTGGCCATGAGGATAAAAAAGAATTTCCCACAGGTCCGAGGAGGAGATTCTCAGAAGTTAGAAGAGATGAAGGGATTCCAAGATCAATGGTAGTTGTGGCAGAGGAGGCAACATGAAGAAGGCAGACAAGGCCGGCGGAGTGGCTTGTTGGTTAAGTGTTGGCTTGGGAGTGCGAGCTTTGAGCAGCAGGGCCACCGGTTCAGATCCCACATGGGACAGTGACGCTGTGCCCTCTACAACTAAGATGATGAACAACAGCTCTACCTGGAGCTGGGCTGCTGTGAGTCGCCGACGATGGTGTAGGCTGCAATGGGGTTGCAGTGGGCTGCCATAAGCTACCGTGAGTGGCTGGCAGCTAGCATGAGTGGCCGACAGCCAGCGTGAGCTGCCAAGAGCCGCTGTGAGTGGCCGTCCAATGGCCAGCGATCGATCTGCCTCAGCCGGGAAGAGTGCAAGGATCACAATACCAACTTGGGTCAGTGAAGCGACGTCCTCCACAACTAGACTGAAAAACAAAAGGACGGCAACTTGTCTGTTGCCCTTCCCTGATTCCCCAATGCTGTTCCCTCCCCCAATTCCCCAATAAAATCTTAAAAAAAAAAGAAAGCAGACAAGTAACAGTCAGTGGGAAGATGGAGAGGGCAGTGGACCCTGAAACAGAGGATCTATAGAGCTGTAGGCAGCAGCCCTGATTATAGGTAAACTCTCTTGGAACCACCAGGCAGAAAAGCCTAGTGAACAATCTGGTTACATGTATAATTCCTATGGGGATTTTGGAAACTATTGCAGAAGGGGATGCTGGGAAAAGACAGGTCTTCCTGTGATTCAAGGCAACGAGGATCAAATCAAGTGATGAATCAGAGCATCTAGAAATGGCATTAATGGATCATGGTTAATTTGAACACAAAAGTCAGTAGGACCTGGTTATCTGGTTCCAGATGCTTTTTGGAAAAATTAAAAACAAAGCAATGTAAAGAATTAACTTGTTTTATAAAGAAGAGTCTGTGCATTATGTATTTGTAGTTTGTGGCTCAGTTGGTTAAGAGTTGGCTTAAGAGTGCGAGTTCTGAGCAACAGAGCCACCGGTTCGATTCCCACATGGGCCAGTGATGCTGCGCCCGAGCTAAGCTGTTGATGAACTGCCAACAGGTTGCAGGATGGCTCAGCTGATGTAATAACAAGATTGCCTGTTCAATGGTGGGCTACACCCACCCACAACTAAGACTGAACTCAGCACCTTGAGCTGAGCTGCTGCTCAGATGGCTCATTGGTTAGAGCGTGCACTCTTAACAACAAAGCTGCTGGTTCAACTCCAGCATGGGATGGTGGCTACACCCACCCACAACTAAGACTGAACACAGCACCTTGAGCTTAGAGGCCACAAGCTGCCGACGGGCAGCCAGATGGCGACTGGCGCCCTCCACAATGAAGATTGAAGAACAACAACTTGGTTGGTCCCCTTCCCCAATTTCCCAAAAAAAATCTTTGAAAAAAAGAAAAGAAAAAGCTTCCTATATCCTAGAGGTACACCCATCTTCAGCACGAGGCAACTGAAATGGACTTTGCCATCTCATCCTTAGATATAATCTTTTTCTAGTTAATCTCAGGAAGACAGATGTTTCCAATTTAGCCTTGAAAAGTACACAGTAATAAAATAATCTTCAAATTAGCATGTTGGTAGAGCCTAGTGTTTACCATACATTTTGAAAAGAAGGCTCTGCTTTTTGCATGTTTGCATTTCCATCAGGAAGACAGGGTTGCCAAGCAAGCATTATCATGTTATCTTTTGAAATTTTATGTTCAGATTCTGATTTAGACATAACATTCATTCTTTGAAGTGCTCTGCAGAAGCTGACCAAGTATTTATGTGTTCCTCAAACATGAAGTTCCTTCTTTTCTTCTTTTTTTGTTTTGGAGGTCAAAAAGTCTGCCTTTCTGATGAGACCTCATTACATCTTATTTTAATACTTGGGAAGCTTTTGCAAAGACACTAGAGACCTATCCAACTGGTTAAGCCTATAAGGTACTGAAAGATTCCAGGAGAGACCCATGATATGTTTAAGTCTGAGCAGTGGAGAATGACAGAAGCAGCACAAGGATAAGAACCTGGCTGACCATTTAGAATGTTCCACTGAGGTCCACAGGAGGAAAATGTGACTTCCAAAACATGGGATCTGGCCAAGGTCAACCACCCCAGCTTCTCTGAAGCAAGATCTCAATATTCATTCCATTAATGGTAACCTTGATATAGGATTCACTTGTGCCTCAATCTTTATCCAGATTCCAGGTCTGTGCTTGTTCAGATGGAGGGCATTGTGATGCTGCCATTTCTTTGGCACTTCTCCTATTGAGAGATAGAACCTATTTCTCATCTCTCTGAATCTGGCCTGGCCTATGACTGTTCCAAGTACCGAGTATGGTAAAGGGGTGCTATGGCAGTTCCAGGCTTAGGCTTTGAGAAGATTGCAGCTTTCACTCTGGTCTCTTAGAGCTACTAGGTAGGAAGAAGACCAACCACTCTGCTGGAGAGACCACATGGAAAGGCCCTGGACTCCATGGAGGGGGAGAGGGGTCCAGCTGAGCCCAGTCTTCCAAATGTTTCTGTCAAGACACCAGATAGATGAGTGAAGCCTTCTTAGACCCTCCAGACTCAGACCAGTCACCAGCTAAGCAACATTTAGTGACCCCAGTCAACATCATAAGGAATAGAAGAATCACCCAGCTGAACCCTGCCTAAATTCCTGGCCCACAAAATTGTCATTTTAAGTCATTAGATTTTGGATCCAATGATACAAATTTATGCAGCAACAAATAACTGGAACAGGAATAACTGCCACTCAGAAAACGGGCAGAGAATTCGGACATTGTCATGATGTACTTCGATGTAGTCTATTTAGAGGAATTGCATTGTAAGAAAATAAACCCAGAAAGAGAGTTTCCTCTAAACATTTCCCCTTTCTCCAGAGACCCAAATTCAACTAGTACCCAGGTTACATGTTGCCTAAGTCTGTCTTAGCCCCACTGCAAATAGACTTTCAATGGACAGACTCTCTTAGTCCATCAAACTATAGTTCTGAATCTCATGATCATGCAGCTTGGATTCAAGCCAGAACTTGCTGTCAAAACAGTATCTCATGGGGCAGCCGGTTAGCTCAGTTGGTTAGAGCACAGTGCTCATAATCCCAAGGTTGCCGGTTCAATACCTACATGAGCCATTGAGATGCGCCTTCCACAACTAGATTGAAACAACTACTTGACTTGGAGCTGATGGGTCTTGGAAAAACACACTGTTTCCCAATAATAATAAAACAAAACCAAAAAAACAATATCTCACTTGTACCCCAGGTCAGCATCTCTGATCTTTCAAATGCTCCTGGATTAAATGACTCCTTCCCCATTACTATGTTGACAAAAGAGTGATGGGTGAGGTTGGTCTCCTACCAAATACAAACCTAACCTACATCACAATTGTCTTTAAAAAGGAATTTTCACCATGAGAATTCTCACAAATACAGCTATAATTGGGGAAAAGAAAAGAACGCAGTGGAATGCAACTTTGTAGATAAGAATTTTTAAAAAAATCTTAAGTTATAAAATTTACTAGCTGCTCAAGCCTCAGTATATATCATACAGACAATAAAATAAATAAAGTCAACATTATTTACTTGGCATGAATAACTCCTGGCTCTAGAACCGTGGATGTGTAATGGAGCTTAGCTGCTTTTTGCTGAATTGTGTTTGTCAGGTGGTCCTCTGAATGTAATGGCTTATTATGAAACTGCATGAAAAAATCTGAAGGACTGGCATTATTTCTGAGGCAATATCTCTCACTACAGAAAATGTTGTTAAATTGATTAAAATAATGATCTCTATTTAAAGACTTGTCAACTCTTTTTCCATTGTTAGGAAATATAGTGTGAAACTGAATTTCCTCTCAATTTTTTTTTAAGTTCATGTTTTGAGACTTTTTCTGTGCTGAATGGTGACATTTTGATTTGAAGGATTTCTGGATGGAAAGCAAAAAACTCAACTGGTTTAATTTCCCTAGAAAAGGTCTCAAACCACATTTGTTATGCTCCTTCATACAGTAGGAATGTCCTGGATGTGTACTGAATTTTAGTTTCTCTTAGGGGAGTGTGTGTCTTTTAGGAAGCTCATGAATTCTCTATGAGGATTTTATATTTTTGGTTTTAATTTTAATGACATTATAAGAAAATTAACATTAGCATATTCTGAATCAGCTGAGTGACAGTATTATAACCAAACACTGCCACGTATTTTCAGTGCCTCTGCTTGTTTGAAGTTAATTTATAAACTTATTTTTAATTTATAGTTGCATAAGAACTATACCTATCATTTCAGCCCCAGCTTTATTTTTGCATATACATTACTTTATTAAGCTCATTTCTTTGTGCCAGGCACTGATCTAAAAACTATATATGTATTATTGCCTTTTCTCTCGAAACAACTCAGTGAAGAAGGTAGAGGTATTACCACCATATTGTATATGAGGTGTGAGTACAGAGAGGTAAAGTTTCAGTAACAGAAAACTCAACTCAAAATTTTTAAAATGATAGCAGAGATTTGTCAACTCACAAAAGTGAAAAGTCCAGAGGTAGAGTGAGCTTCAGGTACAGTTTGGCCAGGTCTCTGTAGTTACTTTGGCTCATCCCCTATTTCATGTCAGCTTTATTTTCTGGTTGGCTTCAATCAGGATCACACGATGGCTGGTTTCATCTGCTAAGACCACGTTTCTTCATTTACATCTAGGGAGAGTCACTCCCACACTGCTACTGGTTTTATTGTGACAGGGTTGAGTCCAGGAGTATGCTTCACACTGATTGAGTTAGGCTTGAGGCAATTACCATGTCAATGGGGTGGGATTATCATGATTGGCTCCACAGACCCACCAAAGTCTGCCCATGGAGTTGAGGGAGACTTATTCCCACACAAGGGACATGGCTGCTATCAGTAGACATCTGCTGAAATGCAGCTGAAGGTAGAAGTAACCACAATTTTCACCCTATTTAGTAAGTTGCTCAAGGTGATGTAGTTAACAAGTGGTACATAAGATTCTGATCCAGCCGACTGACTCCAGGGTCAGTTGTCTTAACCCGTATAATACAAATCTAAGTATCTTTATAATAAAAATTATTTGAGTGAACATCAAGTCTATTCAATTTTGAGAAAGACTATGTACTATGTAAAAGAATATTTTAAAATGAGAAAGAGAAAAGATAAGTAATTCTGTATCAGTTATCTATGCTATGTAAGAAATCACCCTAAAACTTAATGGCTGATATTTTGTGGTTTGTATAGATCAGGAATTCAGGAAGGGCTTGGCTGGGTTGTTCTGGCTCTAGTCTTTCATGTGGTTGTGGTCAGATAGTGGCTGGAGCTGGAACAGCTAGGGCTGGCCAGATATTTCTTGCTTCATTTAGTCTCAGAGACCCTTCACATGGTCTCTCTGCATAGGCTGCTTAGGGCTTCCTCCCAGCATGGTGGCCTCTGAATAGATAGATGGTTGACATGGTAACTTGGACCTCCAGAAGCAAGTGTTCCACGAGAACGAGGGGGAAGCTTTGTTGCCTTTTACCATCTGGTCTCTGAAGTCACACAACATCCCTTTCACCAATTATGAGCCTATCCAAATTTAAAGGTTGGAAACAGTGACTTCCCATCAGTGTGGGAGAGTTGTCAGTCAATTGCAAGTAAATGGCGGAGGTTGTGAGGTTGTTGTGGCCATCTTTGGAAAATACAATCTGCCACAATTTCTATACTTCTGTTTTTGATGGGTTCTCAAGATCTTTAAAACAGAATTAACACATAATGAGTAGCCTACAGAGTTGCTTAGAGACACCCATAGCTGTTGCTTGTTTTCAAATTTCAACTGACTTCTTTAAAACATGGTTTCAGAGGAAAGTGGTAATTCCTTCCCCACCACAGCTGTGTTATGCAGGAATTTACTTCTGCATACTTTTTGTTTCTCTCATGTTTGTGAGTCAGAAAAGAATAAAATTGGGAGGTTGGGGATAGAAAACAGAGATCAAGAAGAGAGGTTTCTTGGGCCGGCTGAGTGGCTCAGTTGGTTAAGAGCTTGCTCAAGAGTGTGAACTCTGAGCAACAGGGTCATTGGTTCAATTCCTGGCCCGAGCTGAGCTGCCGCTGGGCTGCCAACAGGTGGCAGGTTGGCTCAGCTAAAAAAAAAAAAAAAAGAAGAGAGGTTTTTCCACTAAAATTTGGGCTAACAGAAGGAAGATGAGGAAAAGCTAATCTGGGACTTGGAACATATTCTCTGTTTGTGGGAGGGAGGAAGCTGAGACATTAATCAGAGTTGCTGACAGCACCTGTTTTGCCTTGAAGTGATGCTGAACAAGTCAGGCTGTGTACCCCAGGCAGTGGGAAACAGTATGAAGAAATACCTACTTACCCATATGGTAGAAGAACAGGGCTACATAAAGCTCCCCAAACATCCAAGCTGCTCCGTGTCTCTACAATCACACCAAGAATGAAAAATTCCATGTCATAACACTAGCTACAAAAAATGAAAAAGAAATTTTATGCTCATTTTCTGTAATAAAGGAAAGCAAGCATTTCAGTAAAATCAGAAGAAAGAAGATTTGGAAAGTTTTCCAACTATTAGAGCATTATAAATAGAACTTAATAATAGAAAACCATTACTGCAGATTTAATATGCATGAAATATCATTGGCAAATTAAAAATAGAATGACCGTATGATCCAGCAATCCCATTTCTGATTATTTATCCAAAAGAGTTGAAATCAGGATCTAGAGGAGATTATTTGCACTCCCGCGTTCATTGCAGAATTATTCACAATAGCCAAGGTTGTGGACAACCGAAATGTCCATCGAGGCATGAGTGGGTAAACAAAATATGGTGTATACACACAATGGAATATTATTCATCCTTAAAAAGGAAGGAAATTCTGACATATGCTACACCATGGATGAACCTTAAGGGCATGATGCTAAGTGAAATAAGCCAGTCACAAAAGGACAGATATCATGTGAGTCCACTAATATCAGGTACCTAGAGCAGTCAAATTCATAGAGGCAGAAAGTAGAATGGTGATTTCCAGGGGTGAGGGAAGGGGGAATGGGTACTTGCTGTTCAATGGGTACAGAATTTCAGGTTTGCAAGATGAAAGAGTTCGAGAGATATGCTGTACAACATTATGTCTATAGTTAATAATACTGTACTGTACACTTAAAAATTGTTAAAAAGTACATGTTATATACTTTTTGCTACTATAAAAAATATTTGGTAATTTACTTCATAGGTTGTCTCCATGCTTACATTTTATGGATGTCAAATATTACCAAAGAGACATGCCATTTGTAGGTTTACTTACAATTTCTCCCTTCCCATCTTATTTTTGCCTCAGAATTTCTCCAGATTAAACCATACCCTGGAGCGCTTAGAAAACTAGGTCTCATAGCTGGTGGTGGGCACTACACTGATGCCAGCTTCTTAGGGAAACTGTATATGATTGTAATTTTTAAAAAATCAAAATTTCATTAATAGTGCATCTGAGTCTATAATGTGAGCAATTTTCTAAAACTGCTTTACTGTAGAAAACATGCAATGAAGTAGGAGCTCTTCATTAACTGCTTTCATGGTTGATTACCCCTTTATTGCTTGTATTTTCAACCAATTTTCAGAAATAACTTTTAACTTCAAAATGAGCACACAAGGTCAGGAGAGTGACTAAAAAATATAAGCTTGTGAGCACAGACTATTCATACCATTTTAATTATTTCTGGTCTTAAAAAATATTTTGGGGGCTGGCCGAGTGACTCAGTTGGTTAAGGGCGCAAGTTCTGAGCAACAGTGTCACCAGTTCGATTCCCACATGGGCCAGTGAGCTGCAC
>NW_017731824.1:909450-917921 GCF_001890085.2 Hipposideros armiger
AGACTAAAGAACAAAAGGACAGCAACTTGTCTGTTCCCCTTCCCCAATTCCCCAGCGCTGTTCCCATCCCCCCAATTCCCCAATAAAAATCTTAAAAACACACACACACACACACACACACAAAACACCCCTTCTCTCCAAAATATTTTGGAAAGACGGATGGATGTCCCCCCTCTGCTTCCAAGGCTCTTGTGACTTCTCAGAGCTATGTTCCCACCTTTTTGAATTTAGGCTCCATTTACTTCACCTTTGGTCTCAGTCTGAAATCCATTGACTTAATTGTGCACGAGCGTTGGTGTGTGTTCTGTGTGTGCATGGGCATACACATTTGGTATAAAGGACATTGATTGAACAGGACCTTTATTCTTAAGTGATAATTATCCGACACCAACCAGCTTAGAAAAAGAAGAATGTGTTGACTCATATAAGAAACAGTAGAAAGAACAGGCATGACCAGAACTAGAGCGCTCTCTTTCACTTCTTTTTTCTTTGTTATACATGTCATCATTCTTTAAAATTATTTTTCTCCATAGGACTAGAATTATTGCTGCTGGTAGCACAGGGCATACACCTTCCTGACATTTCACTCTGGCAGGAAAGGGCTTATTCCAGCTTAGCTTTAGCTGAAAAAAGCTGGGTGAAGGTTCTGATTGGCCACGCATCCTGGGCCAGCTGGAAGAGCCTAGCTGGGACCGAGAGCTTCCCTTGGACTCATGTGGCATGGAGGTGGTACTAAGCAGCTCACATGTGAACCACGTGTTAGAGTAAAGCAGTTTTCCCAAAGAAGAAAGGGGAGTAAAGACATGATCACTATGGGAATTTTGAGCTAGGCAGCCACCTCATTTCTCAATCTGTTTTTACTACAGTGAGACGGGCCTCACACCCCTCTTTGCAGCTCTGTAGAGCTTCTCTTTACAGCTTACTACACAAAGCATGTGGGTGAATCAGATTTCACTGAAGGACTGGGGAAAACCTAAGGGAATAACAACATATGGTGAAAAGAATTGCAAACCATATGCTGACATTGCCCATGGTCTAAGGAGCAACATTCAAGGTAGTTAATCTCCCACAGCAAACTCTATTCTGATAAACCCAGTTTCTGCCCTCAGGCCTCCACCTCTCTGTGCCATGTCTCTACTTCCTTTAAGCGCCACCTTGATTCTCCATCTGCCTTTGGGGAAACCCTATCACAGGGATTGCTATGCCCCAGGAGACATCATTCTCCTCCCAGCAGTGCTTTTCCAAAGTCTTAACAAGTCAGTCTAGAAATATCAGCCCAGAGGCTCCAGGAGGACAGACCATGCTGGCTTTTGCCACTCTAAGTCCCCCAGAATTGTTCAGGCCATGGACTTTGGTACCACTGGATTAAAATACCTTGGGTCAGACTCTTCCATGAGACCATCCTGACAGACTTTCCAAGGCTGTGCTTTATGCCTTGCCCACCATGTGAGTTTCAGAAATGCAAGGTTATTTTCCTAATCATCTAGCAGAAAGAAAGAGATTAATACTTTCCTCATAATTCCATAACTGCAAGCCCTACTTACTCACAATGGAGTTCTGTTAACCTTGGATTTCAAATTGTTTCCCTCTGGCTCTATTGGGGATAATAACAGGCCCTTTACTCACTCATACTCAGTGTCTGCTCCCTTGGCTATTAAAAAGAACTTGCCAACATATTGAATTTCCTGCTCAGAGGGGCTTGATTATCTTCTTCAATAAGGATTATATTTCCTAATCTCTGTCTGGAGAAGAGAGGTTGGTTTTTTTTCTCACTCCATTATGCAAGTTATTTTACTTTGGGTATCCACAGCAAGCAAGAAAATTTCTTTGAAATTTATGGTTTATCTGTAAATTTTGTATTCTACTCCATTACATTTCTGTTTATTATATAAGCAGTGTTTTAAAGCACTTTCTATGGAGAAAAAAATATTTTTTGAAAAGATGTGTTATTTTCATCCTGTTATCCTATTATTTTCTAGCTTTGAGTAAATCTTGGCAATGAGTTTGAGAAACCCAGTAATATGGAATTACAGTACAGCCTTATTGCTTCCCTCCCCTCCAACCTCCAGTCTTCTAGAGCAAATTTGAGGAGCCCAAGCCTTTGTAAAACTGAATTATGGGACATCTAACCTCACCCAGGTCTTACAGGGTGATGAATGGAAAAGGACTTTCCAGACAAGCTTAGGACAGTCAGGATGACCTTTGGCATATGCAACACTCATACCTTCTTTCAACAACTTCCTGACTTGGGACTTCACTTTCCTGTACTCACTGGCCTCTTAGGAATCACTGATTCAGATATTTCTCAGCTGCATGTAGCACCACCAACTCCTGGTCAACTCCTAAAGTCAGGAGGTGATGATCTTGGGTTGGTTGTGTAAGTGAGTCAGGCCATTCACACTCCTCTGGACTGATGGATGTGCTTTCCTGCCCAGTATCCATTCACTCTACTCTAATAACCACACCCCAATATCCCTCTGGGAACCACCCCGTAATCCACTTTCATTCCATCTACTTCCGGTGGTTTGGCTCCTTCAAGGTGCAGAACATATGACTCAGATATAGCCAATGATGGTGTCTCTGTTCCTTGGCCAGGGACCCAATATGACTCAATGAAAGAGAACAAAATGAAATCCTATTGGGCTTCAAGCCTGGAAGATATACAATCTAGATCTTCTGTAGACATCTTGTGATCAGGCAGGGAGAGACTGTCTGAAAATAAGGCCAAAACACAGAATAGACCTTGGCCAGTGGCCCATGTGATGAAAAGAAACTGGGTCCTGGCAACATTGTGTGGCATTTATAGAAAGTTAGGCTTGAAGCCAGTAATACCTCCAAATTTTTCAGTTATCTTAGCTAATAATAATAATAATAATAATAATAATAATTATTATTATTATTATTTGACTTAAGCTTATTTGAGTTGGATTTTTGGTCTTTTGGAACTGAATGAATTGTAACATGTGTGCTCCATGTTAAGCAGGTACCTTGTCTGCATAATTTACCACTGGATCCGTAGAGCTGAGAAAAATGGTTGGCACATAATAAGTACTTAAGTAATATTTGTTGACTAAATGATTGATAGATAAATTAGCACCAGGAGTAAAAATTAGCAAGCAGCAGATTCTGGAGTAGGAAATGGTTGAATCAACGTCGAGTAGAAGTCACAAGGAATCCTCTGTCCCTGGTTATAAAGTTGGTAATACTTTTTTTTTTTTTTAAGATTTTTTTTTATTATTGGGGAATTAGGGGGATAGGAACAGTGCTGGGGAATTGGGGGAAGGGGAAACAGACAAGTTGCTGTCGTTTTGTTCTTCAATCTAGTTGTGGAGGATGTCGCTTCACTGGCCCAAGTTGGCACCATCATCGCGCTCTTCTCTGGCGAGGCAGGTCAGTCGCCGGCTTCTGGACGGCCGCTCACCACGGCTGCTGGCTGCTCACGCTGGCTGCTGGCCGCTCACGCTGGCTGCTGGCTACATACGGTAGCCCATGGCAACCCACTGCCACAGGGGCTGCAGCCTACGCCGTTGCCGGCGACTCCCGGCAGCCCAGCTCCAGGTTGAGCTGTTGTTCAGCATCTTAGCTGTAGAGGGCAGTGTCACTGGCCCTCATATGTGGGATCCGAACCGGGGCCCTCTGGCATCCCAAGCGAGTTCTTAACCATCGCGCCACTCGGCCGGCCCAAGTTGGTAATACTTTTTAAGTGGTATTGAAAATGCTGGTCTAATTTTCACCTGCTGTGTGTTGGAGCTCGCACAGTAGACTACCAAAGGTAACACTAGGTGACTTGGTAGGAAGAATTCCGTTGTTAGGGTATGCTGCTTAATTTTTGTGGCCTTCAGTGAGGGCTTACAAGAAAATGCAACTTTAGGCCAAGTACAAGTTGTCATTACATAATTTTGAAGACAGTCCCCAGTCCTAAATTCACATCAGAAAGAAGCAAGTTGATAGAGTATAGCCTCTAAGTAAGGCATTATCTCTTAAGAACATCTCAAATGTGACTATGCAAGATAAGGGACAAGAAGATCTTCCAAGAGGGAGAAACCATGAGCCATGGAAGAAAATGGGCAAGGAAGAGCCTCCCTGGGCCATCCAGATTGGCTAAGGAAGGATCAAAGTCCAATGCCAGGAAGTAAGCCTTGTTGTTTTTATCCAGCAGGACATGATATGTGCTTTGGATTGGTGAGCACTGTGTTATTTCCAGTTCTTGCCTTCCCCAAATGGTGGGTTTATGGCACATATCTTGTTCTTTTCCTACCATTGTATATTGAGTGTCAGGAGTTATTAAAGTATTCATTTAGTTATATATTATCATATTATGAGGCATGGCATTTTTCCTTGACTGACAAGATTGCATGTCATCCAGAGATCCTAGGCTTGATGCTGGGTTAGATTTCGATTATTTTCTTTCAGAAAAAGGTAAAATACCTTTGGAGAAGATAATTTAAGTAGGTGAAGCAACTTGCAAGGTGTGGGAATAAGGGGGTGTATGTGTGTGTGTGTGTGTGTGTGTGTATCTGTTTGTGTGTGTGTGTGTATGCACACATGTGCACAGCCAAAAGGGGTAGACTGTAATTTACCAGTGGGATATGAGACATTTCTAAAAATCAAAAGCCTTTAAGCAATGACCCAAAATAGGATGGATTCAGAAGTCAATAAGCATGGAATCTGAATACCCTCTTCTGAAGAAGCTGAGACAAGCCAGGACAGCTAAAGCTCACAGATGATGAGATGAGTCCAATTCTTGACATATTTGAATTCCAAATCTAATCTGTGCTAGTTTAGGCTGGAAACCAGGTCAGGAGGTGTCATATTAGAATGCGAGGAGATAACCTGGGGGTCCCACCCTTCAAGTTAATGTGACAAAACTCTCAAAAACTTCACTTGGTTAAGGAACACTAAAGGAATAAGGACTCACTTTCAGGAGAATATCTGGGAGTTACATGGCAAATCTATACTTACTTTCCTGAAGAATCCTGAAGAGTAGAGAACAGATAAATAATGCCCTCGTTCTCCACTAGAAGTAGCTCATTTTGCATAATGTGATTTGACCTCTAGATTGCTCAAACTCTTGATCCAGTCCCAGAAGAGCTTCATAAAATTCACCTAAGGTAACAGATGCCCACATCTCATTTCAAGGTTTGGCTTTGGCTCGAGAGTTTATCCTAAGCTACCCTGCTTCTAGCAGTTGGAAATAGATACCTGGGTTGAAAATGGGTCTTTACCCAGGGCTAGGTCTGATCTGAATGGGGCTTTTGCTGGAGTCTCTGGACTCTCTTGGTCTGGGCCAATTTCAGGGGGTGGGGCACTATTTCCCATAATTTACTATTTGTTCCTCTGTAGGCACTCTAATATGGGGCTGCTGTTGACAGGATGGGCTGTGTTAAGCTTTGTTAGGATAAAATAAATTTCCAAACTAATGAAAACTTAAGGAACCGAATGCTTATTACATGTGATTATCAAAGTAAAGCATTGCTTCAGAATGTTTTTGACACAGATCTTGAACTGTGAGTTTATAAACATAGTGCTGTCATGGGTGGAAGAAAATTCCAATCTAGGTTATTTTTAGAGAAAATTGTAGTTTTTTGTTTCTCCTAAAATAGAAAGGGTCATATTTTCAATGTCTCTGTGGCTGTATCATGTTAATGAGGATAGTAAAAATATATGGCCCTAACTGTGGTTAGATACACTACTCAGGCAGTACGCACATGCATAGTTCTTTTCTAAAAGATTTAACACTTATTTATTGCATGTGTATTATGCCTAACATACTGCTAAGTGCTGAAGGGAATATAAAGAAGTATGTTACATAAGATACATTTATTCCTTCCCCACCAGGAGTGCCACTGAGTTACAAGGGGCAGTTAGGAAGCAATGTAAGGCAGTTTAGGATTATGTGCCACCATGATGGACGGTCACTGTGGCTTTATTCAGAACCCCTTCTGTTGGCTGGTGGCCAGATCCTGGTAGCTTTATCTCCAAGCCACATTACCATACCTTCCATGTTCATATTGTCTACATGTGGCTTTCAAATTTGCACCAGTAAGGGTCACTCCAACATATTATTCTAACTGGAGATTTATGTTTTGGGATAAAAGCTTCTGCAATATAGTAATATTTTCCCCCATATAAATGAAAATCTGAGCTATCTGAACATCTTTGGAAATACACTGCTTTGAAAGGTCCAGTTTCCCAGATACTTATGGTCCAGTCCTTTGAGGAAATGGGATGGAACACTTTCTCCAATTTGTTATCTTGAAAATGATTAACCATTTTTGATTCAGGGTTCCTAGTAACTTCAATCCTACTTCAAATCAGCAAGCATTTATTGCAGCTAGGGGAGGTACAAGGACTACTTTGTGAGTCTCTACCCTTCCAGGGTCACAAGCTAGACCAGTGATTCTCAGCCCTGACAATCTATCAGAAGTATCTGGCAAATTTTAAAAATATATAGATGCCTAGGCCCCAGTCCTAACCAGCTGAATGTTAACTTCTGGGACTAGGACCCAGACAGCATTTATTTTATTTTTAAATAAACAGCTTTTTAGATGATTCTAATAGGCATCTAGGGCACTGATCTAGACAAACAGACTGAAACAACTTGATAAATATAATAAATAAAATGTAAAGAAAGGCTGGAAGAGATTAATATCAACTGGGAATATTGAAAAGCTCGTTTTGGAGAATGCAAGTTTGGAGCTGTGCCAGATTGCTGAAAGTTTTGAGTTTTTATATCTGCCTTTCCCTCCCCATTTTTCTGTCCTATTAATATGTGATTAGCTGTCCCTCCCACAGCTGAGGGTATATGTCTATAGCAGCTCATTTCTAATGTAATATTTCTAAGCATCCGGGGCTAGGAAATTTAATTTCTAAGTTTGTTGGAATTTAATAAAAATTAAGAATAAATACTTAATTTACACTTCCAACTGATGGAACTAGGACTCCGTGGAGAAATGGTTGACTCTAGGTCTGGAGCCAGAAATGTATACAGTGAACCTAGGTCATCTTGTTATACCAGAAAGCAAGGAAGCTATCAAAGACTAATGGAGGGGCCGGCCGAGTGGCGCAATGGTTAAGAGCTGGCTTGGGATGCCAGAGGGCCCCAGTTCGGATCCCACATATGAGGGCCAGTGACACTGCCCTCTACAGCTAAGATGCTAAACAANTTATTCATTTTTTTAGTATTTAATGCTTTTTTAAAAATCAGCCTTCCACTTCTTCACAATAGAACAAAAACATACTTTGGAAATAGAAGATATTATTTTCACAGTTTCTGAATAAGCCAGTGACCAGGAGCTTTCTGAACCAGGAGGCTGTGGCTCTAGTTTTAAAGGTTTCTCCTTTCCCTTGAAAAGGATCTTATCTATAATGATGTTTCATATTTAAAAATACATAATTGTGCAAACTATTCTCTAGATTAAGAATTATTAAGAAGAGTCCACTGAAGGTGGCGAAAATGAATCTCAGGGTTCTATAAAGATCATAATAGCTTACCATATTCAGACTCTCAGGGACACTCCAGTCCTATCTCTTTCCTTTTCCAAATGAAGAAGAGGGTCACAAACTCTGGTGTCTTATCTGATAATGTGACAGAATGCTGGAAATCCAGTCTGGAAACTAGAAAACCTGAGACAGCCATTTGTAGTATGGGATCTTGGCCTCTGCGTTACTCTGCTCAGGCTGCCATAACAAAGTGTCATAGACGGAGTGGTTTAAACAACAGAAACTTATTTCTCGTAATTCTGGAGTCTGGAAGTCCCAAGTGCCAGCTGATTTGGTTCCTGGTGAGAAATCTCTTCCTGATTTACAGAAGGCTGCCTTCTTGGTATGTCACATATGTTGGGGGCGGGGAGGGGGGAGAAGAGAGGGAGAGAGAGAGAGAGAGAGTTCTTTATCATGAGGGCTCCACCCTCATCATGACCTCATTTAAACCTAACTATCTCCCAAAAGCCCTATCTCCAAATACCATCTCCTTAACATGGGGGGGTTAGGGCTTCAACATATGAATTTTGGGGAGACACAATTTAGTCCATATCAGCCTCCCTTAGTTACCTTCCTTCTGGAATAGATTCTGAGCTCTGATTTTCTGGGACATGTTCAGGAAGAGAATTACTTCTCAGTATCTTGGTTTTAATATCTGAAAAGTGATTCTTTCTAGCAACTTCTCAGAAATGTCAGAGTTTATTTAGATAATAATTGCATGTTCTAAAACACCAAATCTGATGTCTTAGATGTAAAAGTTCGTTCAAGGTATATTTTAATGATTGTGATCATGTTTTGAGAAATTATTACTATAAACACACTTTTATTAGGATTCAAAATCCCTTTTAATTTATAGGGTCCACTTGATGTAGTAGAATGAGTTCTAGTCGAGAGTCTCAAAGCTTGGATTCTAGCTCTGGCTCTGAAACTGGCAAATCTAAACTGTCAATTTTCCCACCTTTAAAACACCCCTTGGGCCAGCCAAGTGG
>NW_017731824.1:925006-1054089 GCF_001890085.2 Hipposideros armiger
AAAAAAAAAGACTAATGGAGTCATGTCATAAGCATACACGTGCATCTTGAGGAGGCTCCCATAGGCCAAAGAGGGAACAATTTAAGTATCAGGAAGGATAATAGCTGCAATGGATTAAAATATGTTAAATATCCAAGGGTTCATAATGATATTAAAACCTGAAAACAATAAAAGCAGGCAAACCCCCAACCTCAGTGGTAGGTTGGAATTACTAGGGAACTATGAAAATTCAAAATTAAAGGGGAGCATCAAGTATTTGTCCTCCCTGTTTTGTATGTACACTTTCAGGGTAAACAAATAGTTGTTGGGAGAAAGTTCTCCTGTTTTAGCAGATTTTCAGTTAATCAATGAAGAAGAAATTAGAAAAATCATATTTTGTGACCCTCAATGAGTCCAGGCAATAGTCACCAATGGATCTATCTATCTATCTATCTATCTATCTATCTATCTATCTATCTATCTATCTATCATCTATCTATCTATCTATCTATCTATCTATCATCTATCTATCATTTATCTATCTATTACCTATCATCTGTCATGTCTCTCTCAGCTATCTTTTGATGTACGACAAACTGCCATCATGTGGGTCAGCTGGAGTCGCTCAGGTGACTACATTCTACAGGAGGTTGGCCAGGGCTGGAATGTCCAAGATGGCCCAACTCACATCTGGGGCCTTGGTGCTGGCTGTTGTCAGGGAACCTTGGTTCTCCTCCAGGTGGTCTCTTGTCATTCATAATATGTCCTGAGCTTCCTTACATGGTGGTTGGCTTCCATAAAGGTGGAGACACCTGTCAAAGCTGGCAGGTCTTTTAAGGACTAAACTTGCAAAAGACACAGCATCACCTCTGCCACCATCTGTTGGTTAAAGCAAATCACAAAGTTAGTACAGATTCAAAGGGAGAAGAAATAGACTTCAGCTCTAATGGGAGGCATGGTCATCCTTGGGAACAATCTACCACTGTGTGCTCCCTGGCCACAACAGTTCATATCCTTTCTACATGAAAAATACACTTCACTTTCCCCTGAACATTTCCAGTTTGGCTCAGCTTAAAGTCTGGGTCTTGTTTTCTAAATCAGGTCCTGAGGTGTGTGGCTTCTATTAATCTGAGACCTATGAACTAAGACAAGTTATCTCCCAGCTACACACCCAACATACAATGAAGAGACTGCAGGAGGCACTCCTGGTCAAAAGAAGGAAGAATGGACAGCACATAGCTGTCACTCTTCCACAGAAATTCTGAATCCAGACACACGCCGCCACTTCTCACAATTCTGAGGCCAGAGTGGGAGCAATTGCTGGTGGTGATCTCTGGCCACCATATATCACAGATGCTAAAGTGTTAGGTGAAGAGTTTGTGGGGCACTTCGTGCTGGAGAGATGGGGCTGACATTGTGTGAATCTAATGACCAGTTTGGGCAGTACTCAAAGTGGGGCAGCTGGAATTATGAGCCTTGTGACACAGTATGATAGGAAGCACATAACATCATTTAGCAAATATTCCTGTCCAAAAATTGATCCATCTAGACCTGACAACTAATGTACTGGAAACACGAGAACTAGAGGAACAAGTTAAATGGCACAAGGAAGCAATGAGCCAGATCCAAAATGCATGACATTCTACAGGATAAATGACCTCATTTCCTCAGCAACTCAATGGCATAAAAAATAAACAGAGAAGGGCTATTAAAGAATCAAAGAGAATTAAGAGGCATAGCAATCAAATGTAATATGTGGATCTGATTTGCATCCTGATTCAAACAAAACTGTAAAATCACACCTTTGTGACAATCAGAGAATTTTAATTTTAGTTGGGGTATTAGATGATATTAAGGAAATATTCAAGTTAATTTATTTTAGGTGTGATAATAGTGTGGTGGTTATGTAAAAAAAAGTTCCTTTCATTTGGAGATGTATACTAAGCTACTTATGGGTAAAATATCATAATGCCTGGGAATTGCTTTAAAATATTCTGGACAAAATAAATGGGGCATGGTGGGGTTGCGGAGGGGAAAACAAATGAAAACATTGGTAATGTTGGTAATTGTTAGAGGTGGGGAATGAGTCAATGGAGGTTCTTTCCACTTCTGTACATGTTTGAACATTTGCATAATCAAAGTTAATAATTTTGAATGAAGGGACTGGATTAGGGACTTTCCTAAACAAATAAATGAAATGCCAGCCCTTGGGGGCAGCGTCTTTGGTAGTCCCAGCAGTGACTCAACGCCTGACTTTGGCTCGCTTCCTAATTCTCAGCTGGGTGACGGTGACTGTGGTTAAGGCAAATGGACAAGCTGTGAGTTTATATGATAGGTAGAATCCTCTCCTGACCCTTGGAACTTTTAATCAAAAATCAAATAATCCTTTGGCTTATATTAGACAAATCAATCAATCATTTATGGGCCTCTCTTACTTTTAAAAAGTTAATATTTATTGTTTTAAAATAACACATGTACATAGTTTTATAAAGTCATATACTTCTACACAACTTACAACAAAAAAAGTGTAAGCAGCTCTTTGCTCTACTCTTCCCTACTTGGATTTCCTCAGAGCTGCAACTTCCAACATTTTTAGTTCTTTCTCCTGTTATTTATTTCCATATGTCAGAATAATCTGTTTATCCCATTTCTCTCTTTCATTTTCCAGTTTTAGATATAACCCTCTGACCTCCTACTGAAGAAAATGAGGATTTAGCTCTTACATCAGCCTCCGCACAAACAAACTTGCCTCTCTTCCTATTTTTCCAGTAGCTTCATTTTTTTGTTAAATCAATATTCAGTGTTTACACTATGAGAACCAGGTAAATATTGTTCAAGCCCAGCCAAGTAGTGAACTCAGATTCTATTTTCTGTCTTGTGAAATGTTTTGGTTTCTCAGATGTTAATACTTGTCTCCATCTGGTCATTTATTCATTTGCTTAGTTTCTTGGGTGCCTATGGCTCCAACCCCCTACTGGAGCTGTGAAAGTTCGGCAGGTTCTAAATATACTCAAGTACATGAGGAGTTTGATTCCATTATTTTTTTCTTCCTTTCCTGGAGACATTCCTCCTGGATTTCTCTCCTGCTCCTGAATTACCTGTCACTTTGCAGGCCCATTTCACAGATGTCATCTGGAGTTTCCTTTCACCTCTTTCCTTTGCTGCCTAGACCCCAGGTCTCTTTCCCATATTTTGGTGGAGTATACTTTTCTGTAATTTCTTGAGGGAGAGCATGTAGCAAGGGAATAATAAATATTATGTTACTGTTCCATATAAGAGAAAATGAAGAGCCAGGTGTATCTTATCACAGCTTGGGTTCCTTGTGAAGCAGGTTCTGAGAAGCAGGTTAGTGTGCAGGAGGCTTCTTAGGGACACTCTTGGGATCAGTTCTCCAGCAGGGAAGGAATCAGGATTGGGCAGAGGGAGAAGTGATGCAGCCTCAGTGAGGACTTATATTCCACTGCAAGTTGTTCTGGAGCTGAGATGAGCCTTCAGAGTGGCCCCACGTTGGGGTGAGGATGCCAGACCTTCATATACCCATAATCAGGGATTGGATTTTGGCCACTCTGGGAAGTAGGTCTGGGCACGAGTGAGGCACCTCTCTTCAGCCGAGGTAATCCCTGGAGGGGCTGAGAGGGGATCTGGGCAGCATCTACCACAGTCCACCCCTGTGCCGCTTGAAGCCACTTCCTGGTAAAGGGGCTGGAAGAAGTTGCTTCAGGATTCCAGTGGGTTTCTTTTCCAGGGAAACAGAGAAGAAGGGTGGTGGGATAAACTACAGCTCTTGCTGTTGAAGCTAGTCTGATGTTCGTCACCTTTCTCCTCTAGAATCCATTCTGCATTCTTGTCACCCTCAGCTGGCACCTTTGCTGGTCTCAGTGGCTTAGTTGGGGTCATGACCCAGACACTCATCCCTCACGATCTGAACTTCTGGTCACCATGCCTTCAGGCCATGGCTGCTGCACTTGTCCATTTACTGTCAAATAAGGCAAGGGAGGGCCAAGATGCCACAGTAGATCACCCAAACGCCAAATATATTACCATATTTTGCCGTGTATAATGCTCACTTTTTTGCCCAAATTTGTGAGTGAAAAAATAAGGATGCACATTATATGGGTAGTACTAATTCCGTATCGATAATATAGAAATTCTTTTGTTGATGTATATGAGTTAAAAGTGTAATAACTAATAAATAAATAAATGCTAAAATTTCTTTATAATACAAAAAACAAGTACCTAAATATAAACAAATAAAAAGTTGGATTAAAAAATTACAACAGAAGATTTTTTTTCCCCTGAAAGTTTGGGCCAAAAACGTGGGTGCACATTATACACAGGAGCGCGTGATATACAGCAAAATATGGTACTTCCTGATCCTTCTATAGAAGAGCAGCTTAACCTCCTCTCAACAGTTAGGTTCAATGTCCTCTGCCAAGGTGGTGATTCCTCTTTGTGCTTGCTGGTCTTTTGGCAAAAGGAGCCTGAAGTGCCCAATTGGCAGTCATAGCTTGAAGTTTAATGGGACTCCTGCTGTGTCTCCTGGCAGAAGGGTTCATTCTTTGGGTTCCTCTAAACTTGCAGAGCCCAGGGGTGCCAAAATATGAAGAACTGATTCCCCAAGCAGGTTCCTGGGAGTGATGGGAAGCAGAGCCACTCCTGCTTCTGCCCTCTGATTTCTGGGTCATGTATTCTTCCAAATGAGAACACAGCGCCATATGAAGCTCGTTTATTTGAAGTATACACTGCCTCCCAGAGGATGCCTCTCATCCTCACTAGATATTACATCCACGCTGGCACTTCGCTTTTGCTTTCCATCACTCACTCCAACCTGCGGCCTCTGGGCTGGGCAGTTTGTAATGTGGCCAGTGGCTTTATGGCCATGTACTCATGCTCACGTGTCCTTTGCTGTACAGCGGCTCTCCTTTTCTGATATAATGTGATGTGGACTCTTGCACTGCACTGTGAGCTCCTGGAGAGTGGTGCTGGCTGAGGGTTTATGAGCAGAAAAGACAATCCCATATGTGTAATACATGTCTATTCTTGTCAAAATGAATCACTGTCCCTTCTTGAGTTGAAGGGATCCATGAAGGGATCACTGCCAAGTGGCTGGTTGGTTTTCTCAAAGGACAGTGCCACACCACGGGCTCAGCATTGGTCTCTGCTGCTGTCAGTCTAGACATTCAGTAGTGGCAGTAGCTAGATCTCCCTTGATATGTGTGTGGACAAAAAAGGGGCCACATACTAAACCTGACAAGCTCAGGGGAGGCCAGCATGGCAGGCCTTATAAATTCAGAGACAAATTAACCACCTAGGATGGCTGAACATAAAAATTCCTAACTAAAAGTGGGTTATGGCTTATAGTCACATCCTTGGCAAAAGTTAATCTTTACCTTAACTGAGCCAGTCTATTGTCTTTTTTGCATCTAAGATAACGTACCCTTGGAATGTCAGAGCAATCTCTTTTTCTGGACCCCCCAAGGGGCAACCCACCGCACCAGAGCATCACTACAGAACTCCTCATTGTTATCTTGTTCTCTGAATACCATCTCTGTGTGCTGTAAATGCCAATTATTAACTATCCTGTGCCCACCAATGTAAAAGAAGTATCTGTCTCTCCAATTTACTTTTTATCCAATCTCAGAGATTTCCCTGCTTTGCTTTCTCCCACCTCCTTAATCAACCACCAATGGATTTCATGTAACTCTCTTTACATCTCCTCCTTTGATTCTAATGTATAAAATAAACTGCGCAACTGCCATTCTCTGGTGCATTTTCTTTTTCTTTTTTTTAATTGGGAAATTGGGGGAGGGGAATAGTGTTGGGGAATTGGGGAAGGGACCAGCCAAATTGCTGTTCTTCAATCTTAGTTGTGGAGGGTGCCAGTCGCCATCTGGCTGCCCATCTGCAGCTCGTGGCCTCTAAGCTCAAGGTGCTGTGTTACAATCTTAGTTGTGAGTGGGCATAGCCACCATCCCATGCGGAAGTCGAACCAGCAGCCTTGTTGTTAAGAGCACACACTCTATAAACTGAGCCATCTGGGTGGCAGCTCAGCTCAATGTGCCAAGTTCAGTCTTAGTTGTGGGTGAGCATAGCACCATCCCATGCGGGAGTCAAACTGGCAACCTTGTTGTTAGGAGCACGTGCTCTCACCAGCTGAGCCATCCTGCCACCTGTTGGCAGCTCAGCTCGGGCACCGCGTCACTGGCCCATGTGGGAATCGAACCAGCTGCCCTGTTGCTCAGAGCTCGCGCTCTTCAGCTAGCTCTTAACCAACTGAGCCACTTGGCGGGCCCCTCTGGAGCATTTTCTTAATCCTTTGAGGTTTTGCTTCCCAGTAATTGTCAACTTGGCTCAAATAAACTCATTATATTTCTCTAGAGGTTTGAATGTTTCTTATGTCGACCTGTGGAAGCCTATGCTTTGGGCACATGCTTGGCCTCCATCCCTGCAACTTGTGATTCTCTGTTCACGTGCCTGTTTTTATCAGCACTATTTGGCTGGTGAGAGAGGCTGGCTGATGTCAAATGGCTGGACCATTTCTATGTGGTTGTTTAGCGCCTCTTCCACAGTAAATGCTCTCTGTGGATGCTAACATGTGATACTAAGATCCTCACTTCTGCTCACTCCTGTATATCTACCCACATGCCCCTTCCCCAGACCTCCTTGTCTCTGAACTCTCAATCTTTCTCCATCTACTCATGAGTCCATATCTATTCTCACCTCTGGTCGCTTCTCTTTCTACATGAAATGGAGGAGCTGGTGCACCACTGGAAGCTCTGCCACTGGGGGTTTCTTCTTTCTACTCTCTTCCAAGGCCATCCTGAGTGGGGCTGGAGTACAGCTGCCACCCACTGTTGGTTGAACCCACAAATGGAGCTGACCCATCCATGATCAAACTCAGGCATTTTTTACTCCTGTCAGTTGGCCCTAAGGAACCCTCTATATAACCATAGACATGAGTGGAGGGAGAGGGGTTGGTGCAGTAGTGATGGGTGACATGGTGATTGGGGGGGTCTCAGCTACTTCTTATGCAGCTTGCTTGTGCCCTCCTGTTCTGCTCTTTCTCAGTCTTAGGTGAGACACTTCCATTTTGTGATGGATTATTGCTGGACCTGCCTGACCTTGTTACTTGGTATATGTGACAGAACCCAGCTTATGACAAGCAGTGGTGTCTGTGATCAAGTGCTCTGCTTTATTAGGGCCTTGTAGAATATAAGGAGCTTTATTTATTTATTTATTTATTTATTTATTTATTTATTTATTTATTTTCATTTTTGGAAAGGTATTATGGTCTGTTGCAAGTCCTATGGCCTTGGTTTAGATACCATGGTTGGCAAACTATGGCCTGTGAGAAAAATCCAGCTCCCTGCCTGTTTTTGAGCTAAGAATTGTGTTTACATATTTTTTTGTTTTTGTGTTTTTAAATGGGTGAAAGGTAATACTTTGTGACATGTGAAAATTGTATAAAATTCAATTTCAGTGTTCATAAATAAAGGTTTATTGAAACACAGTCATACTTATTCATTTATGGGTTATCTCTGACTGTTTTTGTGCTGTAATGGCAGAGCTGAGTAGTTCCAACATAGACTATATGGCCCATTAATCCTAAAATATTTACTATCTGGTTCTTTATAGAAAATGTTTGCTGACCCATCCCTGCTCTAGAACCCTAAGATCTGTGTTATAATTTATGCCATAAACTTTACATGACGTCTTTTTCTACATCTAATACCTCTGATGTCTTAGGGTCTGCTAAGTTGTATGGCCAAGGGGCAGGGCCTCTTATTCTGCAGCCTGAATCTACTGCAGCGTCATTTCCTGCTCTGGAACCCCCTCACAATGAGCAGCTTTTCAGATCACAGCATTTGGCTAGAGCAGTATTCCCAGGTGTAGAACATGCTGCCTCTAGGACCTAAAGGGGCCTACAAGACTTTGTAGAATAATTCCTCCTTCATGGTGAGAGGCACAAGGTGCAGGGTGCAAGGTGCAAGGTGCCAGGTGCAATAATTTCTCCTTTATTTTGGAGAAGGTGTCCTGGCATGCTCAAGACCATGGGATATTTAACAGGTTTTGCCGATGTAAAATAGGCTCCTAATCTTTGTAGGTTTATTGCCATCCTCTGGAGTGCATGTATCTTATCAGGGCATGCAATGTCCTAGCCACTTCTTGCTTATCTAATTTGGTTAACAAGATGTCATTGATACAGTGGGCCAGTGTGATGTTCTGCAGGATGTCCAGCTGGTCCTGGTCTTCTCAGACTGTATTGTGACAGAGCATGGAAGAATAACATAGCCTTGAGCCAAGGTCTAAGTGTAACATTGTCTTCTTTTAAGTGAATGTCTGTTTCTAAGCTTGGGTTTGTTGTTGTTGTTGTTGTTTTTTGGTAGGAATAAAAGAGAATGCATTTGCCAGATCAGTGGCTACATCCCACATACTTGAAACCACACTAATCTGCATGACAAAAGACAGCACATCAGGCACAGTAGGTATCATTGGGCTACTCCTCAGTCAGGTCTGCCATCACCCACAGTCATCCTCCAGGGTCTGGATACAGGAACAACACTGAAGATGTGATGGGAATCACCACCCTTTCACCCTTTGGGTCTTTAAGACTGGCAGTAACCTCAGCCATTCTCCCTGGAATATAATATATGCTTGGCTGGGAAGGGGCAGTTGTAGAAGCTTCTACTTTGTCTTTCCTACCGGAAGAGCGCTTACCCCACAGGCCAAGGAATCAATGGAAGAGACTACTAAGTACATCTATTGCAATTATACCTTTAGAGACTGGGAAACGCCCACTGGGTCTGTGGAGCCAGTGAATCCACGGCGAGCTGAGCCTTGGCCAGGACTCCCGGCTCCCGTATGTGTCTCACTCTAATCAGGGCATAATGCCACTTTGGGTCATTGGGTGTCGATGTCAGCTTGGACCCTGTCACCAAGAGTCTTGAAATGTTTGAGCAGTTCCCTTTCTCTAGTGTCAAGCTACCTAAGTTAATGGCTATAGATTCTTTCAGGGAAGAACTGGGAGACTCGTTACCATGTACATTTTCTGAGGAATTTCAGGGATCTTCTTCCTGGGGGCCAGGCTGGGTTCTGAGTCTAAAAACTGCCTTCGGTCTAGAAACAAAGAAAGTGATGATGACTATTCAGGCAACCATCTCAGCCTCTAGCTCACACAGCCTTGACTTGTTTCGATTGTATAGGTTAAGTTGTGCCCTTGCGGCAGCCCATCTATTGTGCCCCAAAGGGCACTGTGTTCTATTAATTCTTTCCCTAACTCCCTATGGGTCAGGCCCCCTGGCTGCCCCTTTGACCTGGACACTCACTGTGATAATTGCCTCCACCTGGTTTCTGACTGTGATGTGCCACCACCTGGTCTATATAGTTTTGGGGGATTTTCCATCCCCTTTCCTGCTGGTGAGCCCAGTTCTGTGGCAGCATTTCCTGCAGAGCCTCCACTGAACCTCTGCATGCTGCTGGAGCCCTCTCAGCAGCGCCTTCCTTAGTGCCTTGAGAAACAAGGCATCCTCTGGGCTTCCCCTACAATATTGTTTGCTCCAGCAAGCCTGGTTCTCTGAGCTTTTCATTGCCTTCATCTACCATCTGCCATGGAAGTTCTGGCATTTATACCTCACTTACTGAGAACCATTGTTTTTTCCACACCTCCAGGGTGTGTTTGCACCATCTCCTGAGGCCTTGCCAAGGTGTTAAATCCTGTATCCCAGGAAAATGCTCCCAAACCAACAAACCCTCATCCAAACTTCTCTCGGGCTCCCTTGATAAAGCACCCTCAGAACCAGTGCTGTGTGTGTTCTCTCAGCTCCTGATAGTACATGAAGGCCAAGGTCAGGTGCTGCAGCCCCTCTTACCTTTCCTCCCTCAGCAGGACCAGCACAGTCCAGCAGCCTGATGAAGTGACTTAACCCTGGTTATTGGCCTGGTGGTGAGAAGCTGGGGGCAGGACAGATCCGAATGGGGAAGGAGAGGAATGTATCCTGTGGAAGGGGCCTTTGCATTGTTTTCAAGCAAGGAGGAGTGCTAACCCTAAACAGGGAGCAGGTCACTTCTGCAGGCTCAGAGGGTTTAGGGAAATCTGGGAATTCCAGATGTCCTCATTTCATGGGTCAGGGTCCTGTTGTTTCTCTCAAAGGGCCCTGACTTTGGTAAAGATGACCTCCCTTGGTTGGCTTCAGCTACTTTTGAGCTGAGCTAGTCTTAGGATTTAAATCCTACTTTCAGGATTTAAACTCTTGAGCCTGTCCTCAGCCTTCTCTGCCCCCTCAATGCAGGAGAGGAGGATCTCTGCATGCTATGAAGGAGGCCCTCAGGCTTTCATACCTAACTGTTTTTAACAGCTTTATTCTGATATGATTCACAAACCATAGAATCCACCCATTTAAAGTGTACAATTTAAATGTTTTTTAGTATATTCATAGAGTTGTACAACGACTACTACAATCTAATTTTAAAATATTTTTGTCCCCTGTAAAAGAAACCCCATACCTACTATTAGCAGTCACTCTCAATTTTCCCTTTTCTGTAGCCCATGGCAACAACCAAGCTACTTTCTACCCTGTAGATTTGCCTATTCTGGATATTTTACCGACATCGAATCAAACAATATGTGGTCCTCTGTAACTGGCTTCTTTAATTTAGCATAATGCTTTCAAGGTTCATCCATGGTGTAGCATGAATCAATACTTCATTTCTTTTTATTGCCAAATAACATTCCACTGTATAGCTATACTAGATTTTTGTTTATCCCTTCATCAGTTGATGGACATTTGTTTCCACTGTTTTGTAAGTAAATAATGCTGCTATGAACATTTATGTACAAGTTTTTGTGAGGACATATGTTCATTTCTCTTAGGTAAATACCAAAGAGTGGAATTGCTGGATCATATGGTCACTTCATGTTTAGAATTTTAAGAATTGCCAAACTGTTTTCCAAAAGAGCTGCCCTATTTTATATTCCCACCAGCATGTATGAGGGCTCTAATCTCTCCACATCTTTGCCAACACTTGTTACTGTCTTTTTAATTATGGCCATCCTCATAAGTGTGAAGTGGTACCTCATTGTGGTTTTGATTTGTATTTTCCTACTAACTGTTGATGTTGAATATAGTTTCACGTGCTTATTTGCCACGTATATATCTACTTTGGGGAAATGTCTATTTAATCCTTTGCCTACTTTTAAATTTGGGTTATTTGTCTTTTTATTGTTGAGTTGTAAAAATTCTTTTTTTTTTTTTTTTTTTAAGATTTTATTGGGGAGTTGAGGGAGGGAAACAGCGTTGGGGAATCCGGGAAGGGGAACAGACAAGTTGCTGTCCTTTTGTTCTTCAGTCTCGTAGTGGAGGACGTCGTTTCACTGGCCCACCTTGGTATTATCTTTGTGCTCTTCTCGGGAGAGGCAGTCGCTCGCTGGCCATTGGACGGCCTCTCACGGTGGCGGCTCACGGCAGCTCATAAAAGCACAAGACAGCTGCCGGCCAGTCCCATTGCAGCCTACACCATTGCTGGCGACGCATGGCAGCCCAGCTCCAGGCCGAGCTGTTGTTCACCATGTTAGCTGTAGAGGGCTCAGAGTCACTGGCCCACATGTGGGATCTGAACCGGGGCCCTGATGCTCGGAGCTGGCATCCCGACCAACTCTTAACCCATGCGCCACTCGGCGGGCCCTAAAAATTCTTTATGTATCCTAGATACAAGTCCCTTAACAGATACATGATTTACATATATTTTTTTCCCATTTTGTAGTCTGTCTTTTCATTTTCTTGAGGCTCTCACTTGTATCATAAAAGTTTTTAATTTTAATGTAGCAAATTTATCTGCTTTTTTTCTCTTGTCACTTATACTTTTGGTGTCATCCCTAAGAAACTACAGCTTAAATCAAGTTCACAAAGATATATTTTTGTTTTCTTTTACGAATTTTATAGTTTTAAGTCTGTGATTCATTTTGAATTAATTTTTGTGTATTATGAGGGTGTAGGAGTTCAACTTCATTCTTTTGCATGTGGATTTCCAGTTGTCCCAGCACCAATTGTTGAAAAAAACCAATCTTTTCCTATTTAATTATCTTGTTCACACTTAGCTTTTAATTGTTAATTTTAATTATTCTCAACTTTTAATTTTTTCCCTAGGGCTCACTTAAGCTTGGCAATAGCCTTCTAATTTCATTGTCCTTAGCATTTCCATTTCCTCCATATTGCTTGAACTATATCAATGCAAAGATTCTAAAATATTAGCAAGGATAAGCCAGCAGCACATTAAAGAGAATATGGTATAATCAATTAAGGAGCATACAGAATTCAATTTTTCCTGTTTTTTGAAGAAAATCTGATTGGTATTTTTGTTGAAATCATTGTAAATTTATACATTGATTTAGGGAGAATTGTTCTTTAATAAAATTGAGGCTTTCCATCTAAACACAGCATATATTTTGTCATCTTTTCAAATCTTAGTTTATAAAATTTTTTGATTCAGAGTTAAAACTGTTAATATAAATCTCTTAGAAGAAAACAAAAATCTTTTTGAACTTGGATTAGGCAACAGTTTCTTATATATTTCATGTTGTTATTATTATTATTATTATTATTATTATTATAAATATATATTTTCATCTTTTACTGACTGGTTGCTGTTTATATGTATGTAGTCAATTATACTGCATTTTCTTGTTGTGTAATAGTTTTAGTTGATTTGCTTATGTTTTTTTTTTTGCTTATGTTTTCTAGTGATATATTATTATGTCATTGTGACTTATATTACTAGGTTTTCCAATGTTGATCTTTCTGATATTCCTAAGGGTGATTAATCTGGACTTTTCTTCTGTTATCGTCTTTGACAAGTGTTTGTATGAAAGTATGGAAGCTTTATAAAAAAGAATTGGGATGCTTTTTTATTAGTCCATGCTTTAGAAAAGTCCATTTGGGAGTTATTTAGTCCTTATAAACTTAGGCCTCTGCGAGGCCACCTGAGCTTACTTGGAGTGTGTGTGTGTGTGTGTGTGTGTGTGTGTGTGTGTGTGTGTGTATGCATGTGTGTGTGGTGAGGGTGGTTAGCTCTTTTACAAATGTCTTAATTCCATCTATGGCAATCAGACTGTCACTTTTCCTCCCTGTTCTGGGGCTTGTTTTACAATTTATATTTTCTTTGAAAAATCTATTTAAAGTGTACATACATTGGATTGAGTACATACCTGACATATCATACCAGCTGATGTGTTCCCTTTCACTAGTATACCATCCAAGTTCACCTCTGGTGAAAGTTTCAACAGTTCAGTTTCTACCTGCTCATTCCACATAATGGTTACACAGGTGTCCCTCATATCGGTACATGCGCATGTCCCTGCACCGTCTGATGTTATTTCATGGTATTTTTGCCCATTTCTTACTAGCTCCATCCACAAGGGCCTTTTTATTCAATCTCCTACCCCAGAGCCTTGACATGTGCTGTTTTCTCTGTCTAGATGTTTTCACTCTTTTCCTGTCTCACACCTATTCAACCTTCAAGTCTCAGCTCAGATGTTGCCTCTCCAGGGGGACCCACCCTAACTGCCCCAACCTAAATTAGTTATTTTCTCACAGAATACTGCTCTTTGCCTTTGTATTTTTACACAGTACACTTTTTCATATTTATTTGAGTGTGCACTTGTTAGCCTCTTCCACTGAGCTGTAAGCCCCTAAGGACAGGAACCATGCCTTTAAAAAAAGCAACAAAAAAAACCCCATATCTGTTTGTTTCATTCCCAATACTGAACACAATGCCTGGCACAGAGTAGGTGCTCACTATATATTTTTTAATGAATGAATGTGCCAGCAGCAGAAAACAGAAAATACCAGTGTAGCATCATGAAAGGTGGCACTGCGTGAGATGGGCACATTTTTATGCTACCCCTGTGGCAGCTTTTCTCAGTATTTGCACCATTGTTATTTGGGGCCAGATAATCCTTTGTCGTGGGGCTATACTGAGCATTGTAGGATGTTTAGCAGCATCTCTAGCCTCTATCCACTAGATGCCAGAATCATGTCCCACCTCCCCCACCCCCAGCCCCAGTTGTAACAATCAACAATGTCTCCAGACATTACCAAATGTCCCTGAGGGCGGAATTGCCCCTGGTTGAGCACCAGTGTTTTAAGGAGCCTGAGGTTGGGAATTAGGGGTGGGTCTTCACTTTTATCACTATATGCTTTTGTAGTGTGTAAAATTTGCACAGAAAGTAGGTATTCCTTCTATTTAAAAAACGAGGGGGAAAAGCTGGGGGTGATAACAATATCAAACGCTATGGAGACAAAGATGGTCATTGGGAAAGCACTTAGAAGGGGCTTCCAGACTGTTGGTGACTTGTGGGCACATTCAGTGGTGTGGCAGGAAGGTGAAGCCAGGTGATGGATGGGTACAAAGGCCCAGGGAGAGAGGAAGTAGAGTGGTGAAGGCCCAGCATTTGACAAGAAAAAAAAAAAATAAGGAAAATAGAAATAGATTAGGGACTGTGGTGGTAAAAGCTTCTCAAATGCTATCATTTTTCCTAATTTTATAATCCTAAAGAAAGGCTTTTCTCAACTTGAGAGATTTTTGAAAATACATGAAGATTAGTGGCAATTCCAGAATAATTTGACTTTGCAAATCCTGGTAGAGAGTCCTATTCATTTGCTTTGGCTGTTGTTCTTTCTGGAACAAAAGATCAGACTAGGTGGCTTAAACAACAGAAATTTATTGTCTCACAGTTCTGGAGTTAGAAGTCTAAGGTCAAGGTGTTGGCAGGACTAGTTCTTTCTGAGGGTTGTAAGTATAACCGCAGAACCAGCTCCAAGTGGTCCTACCCTGTTTAACAAGACACTGAGTTGCTTTTCAGAGACAACAGACCAAAACCACAAGTCATGCCGCCGGAGCATGTACAGAGGAGAGAACTTTGACCTTCAGCTGCAGCCGGACTGAAGTCTTGTCCCTCCCACCACCACCCCATCCCCCGCCACCAGGGAACCAAAAGAAAAGGAGCTTGAACATTGGAGTCCTTTCAGAAGTGAAGGGTCCATTGTCCAGGAAGATCTGGTGCTGATGCTTCTTATCATGAATGGCTGAGCTCCGAGGTCCTCCAGTTAAAATTTGCCCCACCGGCGCTTTCCCACACTTGTTTCCCCAAAGCCCATAAAAACCCTGCTTCGAACCCTGGATCTGGGCATTGGCGGTGTTTCCAGTGCAAGCTGCCCATTCTCCATTGTGTAGTGCCATACAATAAATGCCACTTTCTTTCACTGCACCTCCGTGTCAATGTAATTGGCTATCTTCAGTGCTGGGTGGACAAACTCTTTGCTGAGATACATGAGGCAAAGATCTGTGCCAGGCCTCTCTCCTTGGCTGGCAGATGACCATCTTCTCCCTGTGCATATCTGTGTCTTAATCTCTTTTTATAAGCACACCTGCCAATTAGAATAGGGTCCACCCTGATGACCTCATTTTAACTCAATTACCTCTTTGAGTTAAATGCAGCCCCATCTTGAGGTACTGGGAGTTAGGACTTAAAACATACGATTTTTTTGGTGGGAGGGGAGACACAATTCAGGCCATAAGACTAGTGATCATCTCAGATAGGTTGTAGAGCCAGGCTTTCCTACAACCAATTTTCTCCATCTCCATTACAAAAGCAGTCAAGGTGGCCAGGGCTGACCACTGTCCTCAGCACTGTCCTTCCCTCTTAGTCCTTTACGTCATCTCCTTTAGTGACGCATTACACACACATTACACTCCTGGATCCTAAATGTGAATTGACCGCTCCTCATTTATCCTGGGTGTAGCCAACATATTTGAATCATCTCAGGGCCACTCCTATTTCTTTCCTTGTTCACTGGTGACTTGAACTTAGAGAGGTTAGGGAAACTGAGGGTTCAAAGCCACAGTGTACATAATAATGTTTGGGGTTTGGGACATAGACAGGGAACCTCCCTAAAGTGTCCCAATTTTCAGTCTTTTGGGTGAACTAAGGCATGCCTAGGAATAGCTGTGCTCCTAGAGAGACATCCTGTTTACTCTGAGGCATTTCTGAGAGAGTGTGTCAGCTCATGTTTTGTGGTAATTTGTTAATGACATGGTATCGCTATTAAATATGTATATAGAAAGGTAAAAATAGGCTGAATATTTTCTAAATAGCTCTGGCTCAAAGCGAAAGGGTGAAAGACTTGTTGGTTCTTTTTAAGGCAAAATAAAGCTGCTCTTCATCCTCCCCAAACACCCTTATACTTCATCCCAGGACAAACAAGAAATCCCCCAACTGAAGAAAATGAAAACGCTGTTCTCGACTGGATCGCTTCAGAAATATGCTTGGATCTGAGAGTTCCAACTTTTCCGGGACTTATTCTTCCAGAGTCTAACCCTTGTGGTTTTTTGGTAGGAGGTAATTTCTGTGCTGGTTATGATTTGAAGGAGCTGGCCCACAGCTCAACCTTGTTTAAATTGGAACAAGATGTCACCAGTGGTCTTGCTCTCATGGTAGGCACTTGAAAATAGATTCTCTTTAGACAGACTGGCCCAGACCATTCTGTGGGACTCTTGTTCATTTCCATGACTAGAAATGACACCACCATTCTGTCATTGCATTTCAATTGCCTTGTGCCTTGGAGGAAGTGTGAGTTGTTAGGGTGGTTTTTTTTTTTTTTAAAGCAATGAAGGCAATGGCAAAGAAGTTTTCATAAAAACAAGTGACAAATTTCACTCAAGTTACTGACACATAAAAGGAAAAAATTAGTTTGTACTTTGAAGCTAACCAGAAACAAATGGGACTGGTTCTCCAAAGGAAAAGTTGGAGTTTAGTTATGATACATCCCCTCCCAGACATCTAGGAAATTATACATACTGTACCCTCTGTTTATAAGAATATGAATAACATGATTGTGTGCACAGGGTCAATTGCAGTTCAGATGAGAATTTACTGCTGTTAAGTAGCAACTGCATAGAGGCAGAAAGAGCTGTTGTTAACCCCTTCTTCTCGTGATCCGAATGCCTGCCTTTCCAGACACCCTTAGAGTGACAACTTCTTGAAGCCAGGAACCATATCTTTGGTATCTTAGATATTTCCCCACACCCGGGGTGGGACATGGTGGTTGGCATACAATAGGTATTCAAGGGAACGAGTGAGCCCCATTTGATTAAGGACAGAAGCGGCATCTGTTTTTTACAGTGAGAAATGGGAGGGGTTTTATTTTAGCTGCATTGTTCTGAGTCCCCGGTGTGCTGAGCAGTTGAGCCCTACAAGAACCACGAACTTGCTCTAAGTCCAGCCACTTCCTTCCAGGTCTCCCAGTCAGTTAGTGCTATTTGCACCCGACATGGTATCTACAGCAGCCACTGCAGCAGCCCGGCCCCGTGCCTCCATTCCATTTACTTTCCCAACCACCCAAGAATGGGCACTGTCATCAGTTTGGAGATGAGGAAAGTGTGGCCCAAAAAGGTTAAGCAGCCCGCCTGGGATCATGTAGTAAATGACATGACTAGGGTTCACACTCAGACTGGCCGGAGTCCAAAGGCCACCTCCCAGGTTGCCCTTCATGAGCTCCCCAAAGGAATCATGCTTTGTTTCTGAAGCCCAGCCATCTGAAGTACCATAGAGTCACAGGGCCTAGGAATAGAAAGCAGGCCAGCCTGAGGGGTGTTGGGGATTTCCGGAAAATCCAAGCCTATGATCTACTCCCTCACTTCACTTGAGGCTTCTATTTTAAACACGATTATCTAGGGCAGGCTTCAGCAGTGGAACCGCGAAGAACGCCAGCCTTAGGAAATGATGTGGGAGGAAGAAAGAAGCTAAGGGGAGGGGATGCCCAACAGGGCTAGAGCAGCAGCCCTAGGGTGTGGAGGACAGGAATGGGGGAGGGAGGGAGATGGTGTTTTACACCCCGGCTCTTGCTGCCAGGCCTCCGTGGGAGGAGGGTGGGGTCCCTTAAGGGAAGATTGTTTATAAGCACCTCAGGCCTTTTACTGCACCAGCTGATGGCCCCACTTCCTTCTCTTCCAGGTTAAGGCCCGTCTGAGTCACTGTGTCATTCCAGCCACCTGCGGCCCCCAAAGTGGTGCTGAGGAGGAGTCAGGCGAATCCAGCTGTGATTTGGACCAGCTGTGGGCAGATGACTTAACAGCCCTGTGTCCTCCTTGGGGGCAATAATACCCACCTTATACAACTCCTGTGAGAATCAAAATGAGTCCAGACATGTGAGGTATTTAGAAGAATGCCTGTCACTAAGCAATGTTCATTGACTGTTAGTTCCTGTTCTAAACTCACCCATCCTTAGCCCCCCAGTTAGGGGACTGCGCCACATTGCGACCCTTTTGGGTCAGCTTGGGATGGGGCGCACTTGTGTTCAGACTTGGGCACTAGAGAGAACTCTTCTTTTCCCTCTTCCCCTGTGTTTCAAAGTATGACCGTCATTTGAGGAGGGGTAGTAATAAGTTAATGAAAGCATGGGTGTCTCCCAGTCTGTTCCACGTTTACATAGACCAACTATGTGCCAGACACTGAGCTTGGGGTAGAAAAATGAACAACATATGGCCCCTGACCTCAGGAATCTGTCATTCTATCTGAAGAGGTAGACCCATTCAATAAGTTAAATACTGTGCGATAATTGCCATGACAATAGTATGCATAGGGTGTTAAGAAAGCATAGAGAAGGGACAATGAGCGTAATCTGGGAGCTGAAGACAGCTTCTTGTGGAAAGTGTTGCCTCAGTTGAGCCTCAAAAAATGAGTAGAAGTTAGCCAGTGTGGTGACCTAGCACTTATCAGTTTGACTAAGTTGGAATTACATTCCCCAGAATTCCCATATCAATATGGTTCTGGGCTAGGATTGGCCATAAGAGACATTATATGAGGCTTGGAAGGTAGAAGAGAAGCAGCAGCCATGCTGATGTCCAGAATGTCAATACAGGGCCAGTAGCACTTGTGGTTGCAGATCTGGTGCCTTACCTTGTTGGGGTGGGGCAGCAACTGGCACTGCAGGGACTTGTGTTCCCACTGGATTCCTCCTTCAACTTCTCTGATTCCTGGGCCAGGTATGTGTTTAGCTCTGTCATGAAGGATGCCAGCTTCCTCTCCAGCATCATTGAAGTTAGAGGTGTGAGGGACCACCCGGGCTCCTTCATCCTGGGCTCCCAGCTTATTAATTTGGATTCTCATTTGTCCTTGCTTTCCCCACTTCATGTCCAACTTTTTTTCCCAACTGCCTGTCCTGTTGACTTCAGGCTCAGCAGCAGATGCAGAAACAACAGTCGTGCATAGACCATTTAACCAGCTCCCACTGTTGTGTAGGACCAAACCCCTGTAACAACCCACTTGTTCTATATCACTGCCATGGTTCTGCTTCTCTGGTCAGAACTTGAAAGGTAGGCCAGTTAAAGACGGCTGGGGGAAAAAATGGCTCAGGCAAGAGAAAAAGAATGAGCAGAGTCATAAAACGGTGGGGTATGTGCAGAGAATCACAGGCAGCTGGGTATTTCTAAAAATAAAAAGAGATCCAGGGAGAAGATGAGACTAGAAAAGGAGGAAATGGCTAGACCATGGAGGGAATTGAATGCCATGCTAGAAGTTGGGCCAGTACAAGAAACGGCTGACTGAAGGAAGCTTCGAAATGTGTAATAAAGCTGCTGTGAGCAGATTACATAATCTATTATGTTATTGTTCTATGAATAATGTTATGACATTTGTTCTTTGAATAATGTTCCATGTGACAAATCTTCTTTAGAATGTACTACTTGCTTTAGGAAATGTTGCCTTCTATTGTCAGATAATGAGAATGAAGTAATGTTTTCTATTGGGATAGGATAGGCTATGACGTCTAATACATAAACCACAGATTTCAGTCACTTAACACCACAAAGGATTTTTTTTTTCCACAAAGGATTTTGCTGATCATGTCACACTGGTCAGATGGTTTTCCTTGGTGGCTCTTTATCAAGCGGTGTCTCGGGGCTCCAGGGCCCTTTTATGTTGTGCGCTGCACTTTTAAGTGTGTGGTCTATGAGACTGCCAAGAGAGGGGAAGAAGATTGTGGAACATCCTGCAGGTGGGGGCAGGGTGAGTCGTTGGCTGAGCCTGAGAGTGGCTTATACAACTTCTGAAAGCTCTCCTAGTGAAGTACCTGGTCACGCACCTCTGACTGCTCAGAGGCTGGGAAATGTGGGCCAGGAGCAGGAAAATCAGATGGGATCTTGTCAATGCACAGCGTTGTATCTGCCGCCCTTATCAGCTTGGGAGCTTTTCTTTAGGGCTCCATCCCAGGAACAGGGTAACTGTGTTAGCACATGGCTGGGATTTACAGGCCTCCTTTTCCATTACACAGTTTAGATTTCTCTTTTTTGTTCCCATACTTTTATATATTCTAAGACAAAAAAAAATTAACACCAACTTTCCCATCACAGCTGAATGCTGTTATTCTAACATTTGAAATGACTCCTCTATTTCCACCCAGACAGAGTGACCCTTGCTTAATAAACAATCTTTATACGGAAATAGGTATAGTAGAAGGGACTCTCTAGAACGCTTTTCCTCTGTTTTTTTGGGATGAGCCCCTGGGTATCAGGGATTGCCTGAGTTAGAGAATATCAGCTAATACAAATGTAGAGTGATTGCTTTTTGTGATTATGGAAATGCAGAGAGAAAACGAGTTACTGGCGGCCAAGGGCATAATCCCTCTTCCTGTTTCTGTGCATCTCGAGTCCCCATTGTCATAACTACTTTCGGGGGAGGCAGCATAGGCAGGGTACCACTGGTGTTCTGATTGTATTTCCCCACAGACACAGTGATTAGGTATATCTAAAAGAGAACCACCAGTCCTACACACTTTTCAGGCATGTGATGGATTAAGTAGGTGAAATCAAGCCATTTATTACATTGGTTGCTGCAATTACTATATTACAAGTTCCAGACAAAAGACTTAAACATTTGAATGGAGGCCCATTCTTTCCAATTTTCAACTGGTTCCAATTGTAAAATTTTCATGTCATAATGTCTTAAAGGTCAAAAGAAAGTGCTTTGAAAACTGTAAGATACTGCACTAAAGGTAATGGTGTTTTAATTTCCTTTTCGAGAACCTCAGATTGAGCGTATAACAGAATGATGGTTAATTTTATGTATCATCTTGGCTAGGCAATGGTACCCAGATATTTGGTCACACCAGTCTAGATGTTGTTTTGAAGGTATTTTTTAAATGAGATGAACATTTAAATCAGTAGATTTTGAATAAAACAGAGTACCCTCCTAATGTGGGTGGGCCACATCCAATCAATTGAAGGCCTTAAGAGAAAAAGACTGTAATCCACTGAGGAAGAAGAAATTCTGTCCTGAGATTTGAGCTGCAATATCAACTCTTCCCTGGGTCTCCAGCCTGCTGATGTGCCCTACAAATGTCAGAATTGCATGAGTCAATTCCTTAAAATAAACCCCTGTGTGTGTGTGTGTGTGTGTGTGTGTGTGTGTGTGTGTGTGTGTCTACGTATGCATATATCTATCCTATTGGTTCTGTTTCTCTAGATAACCCTAACTAATAGAGACATATTTTCTGAGCAAAGGAATACAGACAATTTTTCCTAATTTTCATCTAAAATATTTAGACTATGCACCTACAAAACGTTCTTTGAGAGATAACAACCCAGCTGATTAAGGAATCTGATATTTCTTATTGGTTTAACTTCGGCCCTCTCAGGCTTCTCCAATTTTCTATAAATCCTTTATGACATGTCCCACTTCTGCATTCTCTGCTTGAAGTCGAGCAGCCAAAACACTCTTAGGTAGGAGAGCCCATAATCCAGCAATAAATCCAGGACTCTTAACTCTTCAATCTCTGGAAAGGATTGTTCCTACTTCCTGCAAATTCTTATTTTGACTAAGATAAGGAGTTAAATTCATGTTAAGTACACATTAGATACATTTCCAGAAACAAAGGAAATTGGCACTAACTACTATTAAGTAGCATGTAGGACACAAGCCAGTGGAAGAAATGAAAATTTAAAATATGACTGAGACTGTCTCTGACCTGCCCCTCTCCGCCCAGGCTTGGCTGAAGTTCTGACACTCTGTGATGTTTCATGTTTGGAAAATGGTTGGATATTTGAGCAAGAAGAGTCACAAAAAGAATAAAATGTCAGCTTTATGAAGGTGATTTGTACTGCGGGAGATCTTACCTCTTAAATAATGCAGAAAGAAGGATCTCAGTCCTGTAAAGAAGTAATAATGCTGCTTATGCAGTAGTCCTTAGGGCATGTCAAAAAGCTTTCATGTCTGTTGAAGGAATTCAAATAAAACAAAATAAGAAGCTGTGAAGAATTACACACAGCAGAGGTTAATTTACAGATATCTAATCCAGGATACATTTTAGGAAGCATCTCATTCTTTTCCTTATTATGTTAGAAGACAGTGAATTTGAAGATTCAAAAGGAAGGAGGGGGAAAGAAAGGGCCAATGAGGAGTTAAAATAATTCAAAGCATTCTCATGTACTCTCTTTTTCTTTCCTTCTTTGGAAGCTAGGGAGGTGGTATGGCTTTCCTAGATTAAAATGACCCATCATAAACCTCTTCATGTCAGAAATTTGAATCCTATGTAGCATTCACATTAAAGACAAAAGCTATAGCATTTGCAGTTGTAGCTAGGATTGATATTAGAGGAGTTAAAAGTAAGAGCATATTGCAATACAGGTATGGATCTAAAGCTAAGACTTTTATTTCAGAAGGCACAGATGAGAACAACTGGGGGAGCAGAAATAAAATTTGCATGCACAGAGGAAACACGGTTAGTTAAAAACACCCAGTATTACTGAACTACAGAGTAAAGATCTATCTGGTTTCATGCAGCCTTACCATGTGGGATTTTGGTGGAATGACAGCCTGCTTTCTGCTTTTTCTAGTGAAAATAATAACTATTTTAATTTACATACTTGTCAGGTGGTGGTCTCTACCCCTAAACATTTAGTACAGTGCCTGGGACACTGCAGGTTCTCTATATATGGCTAAGAAATCAATTTCCCCAAGAGATACTCTAAAATTAACATATCAATACTGTGCCTTAATATTCCATAGGATTGTCCAAATTAAATCCTGGAGAACTTGTTTTCAGTCTTGGGGTTTCGTTTCCAATTGTGTGCCATTGGGAAAGTCAATAATCTTTCCTGGCTTCAGTTTCCTCATCTTTAGTGTCAACTAGATGGTCTTTAAATTCTCTCTGGCATTAAAATTCTATGATTCTATGAAACTAGCTTCACATAAAACTTATTTTATAATTCAATCCAGTTCAACTATAAGTATCAAACAAATATTTATTAAGTACAGTCATCCCTCAGTATCCATGCGGGATTGGCTCCAGGACCCTTGTGGATACCAAAATCCGCACATGCTCAGGTCCCTTATTTAAAATGATGTAGTATTTGCATAAAACCTACACATATCCTCCTGTATACTAAAGTTATCTCTAGATAACTTAAAATACCTAATACAATGTAAGTGATATGTAAAGAGCTGTATTGTTTAGGGACTAAAGATAAGAAAAAAGAGTCTGTACATGTTCAGTACAGACGCAACCGTCATAGGCCTAACTACATAGTACATGTTAGCAACAACGTAACTTTAAAAAAAATATATTTTTGATCCATGGTTGGTTGAATTACTGGATGTGGATATGGGAGGCTGACTGGACTAGTATGAGTAAGACGCTACATTAGCTGCATGAGGTATGTGAGCATGAAGGCCTGTCCTTGACATCAAGGAGCAAACCCTCAGAAAGGGTGGAAGGTGTGGCATGAAGTAAGTACCAGAAAATTCTAGAACCCCTTGAAGGAAGCCTTGTACCCTTGATATTGGGATGGTGATGTTCTTTTTTTTTTTAAATTAATTAATTAATTTATTTATTTTTTATTGGGGAACTGGAGGGATGGGAACAGTGCTGGGGAATTGGGGAAGGGGAACAGACAAGTTGCTGTCGTTTTGTTCTTCAGTCTAGTTGTGGAGGACGTGGCTTCACTGGTCCAAGTTGGCACCATCATTGTGCACTTCCTGGCGAGGCACATCAGTCGCTGGCTTTTGGACGGTCGCTCACGCTGGCTGCTGGCTACACACGGTAGCTCATGGCAACCCACTGCCACAGGGGCTGCAGCCTACGCCGTCGCCGGCGACTCAAGGGCAGCCCAGCTCCAGGTTGAGCTGTTGTTCAGCATCTTAGCTGTGGAGGGCAGTGTCACTGGCCCTCATATGTGGGATCCAAACCGGGGCCCTCTGGCATCCCAAGCCAGTTCTTAACCATCGCGCCACTCGGCCGGCCAGGATGGTGATGTTCTTAGAAGTGGGGGAAGAGCTTTGTGCTGAAGGAAGAGAAGTAGAATGGAGGCTGAAAGGGAAATGACTTCAGTTATGGCCAGAGAAGGAGGAGAGCTTCCTGGAGGAGGGGAAGTCAGCATGGGTTCAGGAAAGCACAAGTATTCCTCTTGAGCAGGATTACAAGGTGTGGACAGATGAAAAGGGAAGATGTGATGGTAAGTTTGGCAGTTTGCAGAGGGCCTTGAATACAGAACCCAGAGACCAGACTTAATGGACACTAAATATTTGTGTGGAAGGACACGAGAAGATATCATGTGACAGATAAATCAGAAAATGGAGGGGAGGGGTGGAGGGACATATCCATTTAGTAAGTAAGACCTTGGGGATAGATGGTGATAGGATACCTTCCTTACTTTTGCCCTGGTTCAGCAAGAAGAGCTTGCTGCAAAAATGGCGTGTGGTAAAGGAATGTGGTTGTGGTACTAACATTTAGTGCTTCTGAAGATGCTTGCTAGTTTTGTTAGGGTCTCCCCTGGAAGTAGATTTCCAAGCCTGCTATTTCCAAGGCCATGGTGTGGGGATTTAGCTTTCTCCCTGGCTCATCTCCTATGGCAGGTTTTTTTGGCTGTTCAGGGTGGCTGGGTACATGTCTGGATAAGGTGGCTCTGAAGGGCATGGTTGTCAGTGATTCCTTTCTTCTCCACAAGGATACACCATATTTAAGGATACACCATATATAAGGCCATGCCCAAAATGGCAGAACCAGGAATCCCTCTGGCTTTAATTGTTGACTTAATTGCTTTTTAATTTTTTGGCTAGCCTAAATAGTAAAACAAATGAGGTTGAAATATATATTCTTAGCTATTCATCATAATGATAATAATTAAATGATCACTGCTTTTATACCAGGAAGATCATGTTACAAGGCATTTCATCTCGTTTTCTATACTTTTTTTTTAACCTGCCTATTTGGTTTGTTTGTTTAAGCAACTCCCAGCATTTTGTATGCCTTCTTGAAGTAGCAGCCCCCAACATTTCACACAGAAAGGGTATAGGACAACAATCCTGGAGAAAGGGGCTGGGGTGCTTCGTGTCTCATGAGGTATTTATTTGGGAGTGGCTCTGCTAGGAAACTGAGGGAGGTGATGGAAGGCTGCAGTCATCCAGATCACTCTGGCAGGAACCCCTCCCTCTCAAGTCTATCTGCTAACTGTCCCTCTTTTTTTCTAATTTTGTTTCAGGCTACTGAACCACTGAATGACCTTTACTCATTTTGCTGGTTTCTTCCTTGGGATTTTTGTTCTCTTGTCAGTCTTTGGTGAAATCTCTGTGTATGTGTTTGAGTTTTTACTAGGTTTTTATTGGCGTTTATTTCATACCTTTTTTCCCTAATGTATTTTCATTTACATGATCTTGCCTTTTTGCAGATTAAACAATGGATCATTCGTACTTGAGTTTTAGATGGTTGGATATCTTGACACACATGTAAGAACAGATGTTTTCATGCAAGTATGACTGTCAAAGTTAATTCAACTTTGTTTGCAACCATTATTTTAATGAAAATCGGATTTTTTCAGCTCTCACTCTTTCCTGCTTGTGGCATTTTACTTATTTGGAAATATAATATGCACCATGGAGTAGAATTATATGTTATCCCCTTGTGGTTGATATCTTAGCCTTTGAAGCTGACTTTCTAAGTTTTCAGCATGTTCGAGTATGATGCTGCCACAATGGGCAGGAAAACTCAGTTCATGGTAGTTATTCTTCCAAACAGTTGTCCTAGAAATGATGTACCTGAAGTTTTCAGTAAGGTTACCATATTGCTTTATCTGGTGGACAACTAAAACACACACATGCACACACACCACAGCACAAACCTTATACTCAGCAAAGAAAAAAGTGCAGTGCACAAAGGGAAGGAGGGGAAAAAAAAGCAAAGGAAAAAGGCAGAGCAAAAAACCTTCTCAAAGTAGTGCATTTGTTTAAAGTTGCTAAATTATGCATTTTGGACCCTAAAAATGTTTGTGAAAAGTGCTCTGAAATTATTAGACCACAATAATCATTTTGAGTCCAAAAAGTATTTTGAGATTCTGTGACATGGAGCAGGACTTTGAGCTGACCAAAGAAGAAAGTGCATTCAGGAGCCCTGATGATAGGCTGGGAGACAAGAGTGTGACAGAGAACTGGTCTGTCCCTGTATGTTCAAAGGGTGGGCATGGTGGAAGCAAGGGGGTGACAGAGCTAACAGGAAGGGAACTTTGGTCAGAGAGAAGATGTTGCCATTTCATGCTTCAGAGAAACTCCAAGGTTCTGCATGTGACTGTGGGTAGTGAAGGCTGCTGGAACTGAGGCCATCAGGGACCAATGAGGTGGGCAGGCTACGAGGTGTTGTGCATAGATGTGAATGTCACTCAGCAAGCTAGCAGCTCAGTATAGAGAGCAGAACCATGAACCAGAGAAAGACTGCCTCTTCTCATTGCCCTCTATAACCAAATGTCAATCCATCATCAATTCAACACTCATTCAAAATTCAATGTGCCTTAAGTACCAATCATATGCTAGTCACTACTACTGGAGTTACAAAAACACATCAGATACGATTCCAGAGCATGGGGAGCTTTCTGCCTGAATGTAGCAGGTGTCTCAGGCAGAGCTTGCAAACTCCCAGGGTTTGGGGGGGGGTCTGGCTGGCCGTGTAAGTGATGGAGGCAGTAGGTGGAAGAAATAGGGAATGTTTGGCAACTGTGACGAACTGCACGATTCATAGCTCACCTGATGGAGGCACCCACGATTCTGTATTAGCAAATCTTCTGATCTTTTTTTTAAGTAAAAAATGTAGACTTATGGGAGTGACATTTCCCAATCCTAAAATTTTAGCAAGCAATTAAAAACATTAAAAACATAGTATGGGCCGATGATTTGTGGCCTCTGATTTAAATACTTAGAGCAGCAGGCAGCCTTGGGTTTCTGTTCTGGTTTTGCCCCTAATTTGCTGGTGATTTTAGACAAATTACCTAACTTCTCTGGACCCCAGTGAACTCATCTGTTAAGTGGAGCAGTAAGCTGCAGAGCAGGGTTCTCAACCTGTGGGTCGCGACCCTTTCGAGGGTTGAACGACCCTTTCACAGGGGTCGCCAGGTACTCGTATGTGGGTATATCTGCATGTGGGCCTGGAGACAGATAGAGGAGCAGTGTCTCGGTTCCTAAGGCCATCAAAAATATGTGTCTTCCGATGGTCTCAGGTGACCCCTGTGCAAGGCTGAGAACCGCTGCTGTAGAGGATGAGACCTGGAGTCTTTCTCAGTTCTACGATCCCATGATTTCAATGTCTAAATAGACTTCTAATGAATTATCGTCTGCAAAGAAGGGTGGGAGGCATGAGGACTATGTCTTTTATGCTCCATCTTCTGAAATGTGTAGTGTCAACAGAGAGCTGCCACTCTGGGGGAATTCATTTTGGTAACCAATATTGCTTCACTGAACTCAAAGAAGGAGCCAGATTTAGAAGCTACCATGGTCAACTTTTGTTTCTCTAGTTCTCTTCTTGCGGTCATCAAGAGAGGTAGGATGATGTAATGGAATTGTTCGGATAGACACATGCTGGAATCTCAGCTCTGTTACTTATCTCCCCAAAGTCCCGATGTCACCAATTGGAGAGCTAAAAAAGAGAATGCCCCCCCCATAAAAACTTGTATGCTTCCCTGTGCCGAGGAGAAGCATATCATCCACTGTATGCGTATATATGTCTATTTGTTTTCTGTTTTGCCTTGAGTGTTAGAAAGTTTACCAGAAAGCAAAATACCTGGACCAAATTAGCTTAATTCTCCAAAGAATTTCTTAGATTAATTATAATTTAATGTCATAATGTCAGCTTTGCAAAAATATGTATTGTCTTCAGAATTGCAGTTAAAGTTATTATTCAAAATGGTTGCTCAGTATTTCTTATACGACTGATAAACTAAAAGTTCCTGTGAATAGGCTGGAGGGTTTACTGTTGGTTGCTATTTGTCTCACTACTGAGCTTTTGCTTTGCTGAGTAAGGTATGTATGAAGGGCACCGGGCTGAATTGCTTGGATTGAGAAAGAGGGTTTTTACAGCCTGTGGGTGAGGAGTAAGGGAATGGGAGGAGGAGAGGAAAAGAAAAGCTATCTGAAGGGGGACTACAGAAGAGGCCTTGGGACAGACAAGGACAGAGATATCTAACACCAAATTAGATGGGGTTCTGCCAAGTGCTGTGTGACTTGATCCTTTCCTTCATCTCCTCACAACATCTTCAGGAATATCAACACAACTTGCCAATGATTTTTGCTGTCTTTTTTGATGTGATGAAATGATGAACCAATTTCAAGTTGTGCAGGGTGAGATAAGCCTCCTAAATAGTTCAGCCACCCATGGGTTACACTGATATAAGGTTCCTCATAATATTTTCTCTCCAAATATTATTATTAGGAAACAGTGTGTGTTGCCAAATAAAAGGATATGCTTCTTTCTGCCTAACGAGAACTACATGATTCATTGAATGTTTTATTTATTTGTTTAGCTTTGGCCAAACAAGGTTAGAGCAAGATTTAGTACTTAATTGTATATCACCAGTTCCTAATACATTTCTTTCTCTCTCCATAATTTCGGATCTCTCTTTCCTATGTTTATTTTAACTGTTTATCTTATATGTTTTAAAGACATCTCAAATTTGTGTGTTTTAAGATACCCCAAATTATTTGTGGAAGCTAAGGAGGGTCTAAACCAGTGCTGTTCAATAGAGCTTTCTGCAATGATGGAACAGTTCTGTATCTGTGCTGAACACTAGTGATAGCCATTAGCCACATGAGACTCTTGAACAATGAAATGGGGCTAGTGCAATTGAGGATGATTTCTTTTTTTTTCATTTTTGTGTTCATCTCCTTTTCTTTCTTTCTTCCCTTTTTTTTATATAATTTTTTTATTGGGGAACAGTGTGTTTTTCCAGGACCCATCAGCTCCAAGTCAAGTAGTTGTTTCAATCTAGTTGTGAAGGGCGCAACTCAGTGGCCCATGTGGGGATTGAACCAGCAACCTTGGTGTTATGAGCACAGTGTTCTAACCAACTGAGCTAACCAGCTGTCCCCATGAATTTTTAATTTTAGTTAATTTTAATTAACTTAAGTTTAAACACCACCTATGGCTAGTAGTTGCCATCTTGGACAGTGTGGACCTTAACCACTTATATATAAACAAATGCTTCTGAACATCTGAAAAGAAGTCCTTCTCAAGTTTAAATGTTCTTTTTTACAATATCAATTTACTTAGAAGTTCTTTTGTATAATACGGAGCTATTATTGCATTGCATTTGTATAATATGGAATTATAAGGAAGTTTGAACCCCATTTATTCATTAAAAGTAACAAAATTGACCAAGTACTTTGCATTTACTGGAGCTTTGGTGGTTCTATCAGTTACATCCAAATTTTTACTAAATGACTGAAAATGTGATTGCCTAAATATCAGCACTAGCTGATAATTATTATTTTAAATAGGAAGCTTGTGGAAAACAACTTAAAAAGATAATTTTTAGTTCTGCTTTTTGACCTGGGTAGTTACTTACCCAGGTGTTCCCTTTATAGCTATTTATTTAAATGTTTTTACATATTTTATGCACTTTCCTGTACCTATGTTAATATTCACAATAAAACTACAAAGAAAGGAAGGTTAGTCTCTTTTATGTTTAAAAGCTTAATGTGATGATATTATAAAAGTGTCCATTTCATAGACTGATTAAGGGAAAATCATGGAGAATCTAGAAGTAAACCCAAGAACAAGTGGGGATTTACTATATAATAAATGTGGCATTTCAAATCAGTGGAGAGGAAATATGAATTGCTTCACACATAGTGATGGGACTATTCTTATCTATGTCGGATAACACTATGTATTTAAATTTACATTTACTGGGATCAAACTATTGACATTTGAATTTACATTTTTCCTAATGAGCTTTTTAAATAAATGGTGTTGGGTACACTGTTTAGCTATTCAAGATTAAATTATGTCATTACATTTACATTTACATTCTAATTATTGAATTTAAGAGCAGACCTTGACACTACATTTCCTCCAAGAAGTCTCTATTATGTTCAGTTTTAATTAAAGCTGAAAAAGTAAAAATTTCAAAAGGTTATAAAGCTGGAGTGTGACATGAAATGAAAGTGACTAAAGAAGCCTAAATTTAAAAAATCATTTTTGGAAAGATGTCCTAAGATATTTTCCACCTTTATCTGCAGATTTTATTTTTTCTTACTAATTTTAATCTCAGTGGTTTGAGATCGTTTTCTTAACTGTCACCCCCAAATTAATTCTAGATAGATTAGTGTTTAGACAGAAGAAAGTGAAGTAAAAAATAATAGGAAACATTTGTGAAAAAAAATTTTAATAATATTTTAAAAGGGAAAGGGCTTTCTAATCCTAATACTCAACTCAGGAACTGTAAAGGAAAATAATCAGAAATTTGACTATAAACTTAAGAAAATCTCTTTGTAGCAGCAAGCTTTATAAAGAAAGTGAAAGTACAAATAAACTTATTTAGTAAATCACATAGAAAGAAATACAAATGGCCAATGAATATAAGATGCTCAATATCAATTATTAAAGAGCTTCAGATTGATAGGAAAGGTCATTATTTTATTTTATTTTTTTAAAAGATTTTATTGGGGAATTGGGGGAGGGGAGCAGACAAATTGTTGTCCTTTGGTTCTTCAGTCTAGTTGTGGAGGATGTCGCCTCACTGGACCATGTTGGTATCATTGCACTCTTCCTGGGTGAGGCAGCCACTAGCTGGCCACTGGACAGCTGCTCACAGTGGCTCACGGCAGCTCATGAAAGCTCATGCTCGCTGCCGGACAGACCCACTGCAGCCTATGCCGCCGCTGGTGACTCCAGGTGAAGCTATTGTTCACCATCTTAGCTGTAGAGGGCACAGCGTCACTCATCCTCATGTGGGATCCGAACCAGGGCCCTGCTTCTTAGAGCTGGCGTCCCAAGCCAACTCCTAACCAACGCGCCACTCGGCCGGCCCCGAAACGTCATTAGTTTTAAGGAAGCAGAATTGGCCTGCAGAATTATATTTATGTGTACTATCGCTTCCTTAATTTTAAACTCATTATGTGTACCTTTTGCAGAATATTCGGCAAGTGTTTTCTGTGAAAATGATTACTTCACCAATTAGTATGGCTTTTTAAAAAAAGACAATATTAAGTGCTGGCGAGGATGCAGAGTAACTGGAATTGCTGGTGGGAATGTAAATGATACAACCACTCTGGAAAAAAATTGGCAGTTTCTTATAAAATTGAACATATATGTACCATATAATCCAGCGATCCCGCTCCTAGGTATTAAGCCAAGAGAACTAGAAAGTTTCCTTTATGTAAAAACTTGCACATGAATGCCAAAAACTGGAAACAACTCAAATGCCCTTCAACTGGTTAATAGCTAAACAAACGGTGACACATCCAAATACTGGAATACTATTCAGAATGGGATAAAAGGGAACAAATTACTGTTTCACATAAGAACATGGATAAACCTCAAATGCTTTGAGCTAAGTGAAAAAAGCCAGACTCAAAAGACTACATTTTGTATGATTCCATTTATATGACGTTCTGGAAAATGCAAAATTATGGGACCAGACCAGTGCTTGCCAGGGGTTGAATGTACAGGGTGGGGTTGACTACAAAGAGACCGCTCGAGGAAAGCTTTGGGGGTGAGGGAACTGTTCCGTATTTTCACGATGGTGGTCTGACTGCATGCATTTGTCTGACTCATTCAAGTGGACACCAAAAGTTGAATTTGACTGCATGTAAATTGAAAAAGTAAATGAAAAGCTAATGTGTTTCTAAATTAAATATTGGATTGAAAACAAAATATATTATTGTTTTGACTTAAATTTGGTTATTTATCTCTTTTTTTGGAAATAAACTTCTTTTAGATTGATATCTAATATACATATAAAAGTGGACAGATTATAAATGTACAGCTTGATTATAAATGTCACAACTTTCATATGCTGAGCTAATCACCATCTAGATCAAGAGATAGAGGCCCCTTCTTTATTCCCTTCTTACTTCCCAGAAGGAACCAGTATTCTGACTTTTTAATACCATAGATTAATTTTGCCTGTTTTTGAACTTCATATAAGTAAAATAATACAGTATTGAATACTGCACTCCTCTTAAGAGCATAATTATATTTTGAACTAGTTTTTTATATAATTATCTATAGATAAACCAAGTAACAATTAGTTAGGAGATTGGACTGGTAATCCCTACAATTTCTTCTAGGTCTCAACTTTGGAGTTGGTGAATCAACAAAATTATAAAATATTTTGTTGGCTAACCAAACTCACCAATCTTTTTTTTTCCCCCAAGCTAATCTACAGGCATTTGGGAAATCATACCATACTGTTTCTTTATGATCTCCAGAATTATATTTTTCTTCAGTATTATTTTCCCTTGTATGGGTAGACAGCAGTCTTAAAATTGGCCTGATATACTGATCCTGTCATATGATACATCCTTGGTACTTTACCAAATGATGATCTATGAACTTTTCCTGCTTTGTTCTTTTGAGATCATACTTGTCTTTTGCTCAGCTATATTTAAAGCTGTGGAGAGAAGCGACTTCTTGAAAAATACGGTTCTGAAGTCTGCTCTAAACTTAAATATTTGGTGAAGTAAATCCATACAGCAGGCCTGGTCCCAGCTTGATTCCTGCATGATTGGGTCCAAGATCCTTTATGAATGTGTATGAATGTGTGTGTGTGTGTGTGTGTGTGTGTGTGTGCACGCGCACACACACACAATCATGTATGTGTCCTTTGTTGTAGAAGTCAATTATGCTGGTTTTGTTTTTGTTATTCTTCCCAGTGAGAGAGCCTGGAGTATCAGTTCTGAGTTTCTGGGTTGGAGCAGGTTTTATTTTCTTAGCAGTAACCAGGCCACAAAAGGGAAAACCAGAACAATCTCTGACAATTAAAAAAATGTCTTGAAAAATAACATCAGTAACAAATACTAACTTTGAAGAGTTCAGTGTGTTCTCCAACTAACCCAAAGCCTAAATTAAATATTACACCCTTAGATCCTTTTTACAATGCCTGATGGGCCAACTGCTCTCTCCATTGTTGGAGTCAACCACAACCACATAGCTCAAGTGAAGGATATCCCCCGGTTGGGTGTGACCAGCAGGGTTACCAAATGGTGGATACCTTCGCTATTGTAACTCAGAAATACAGCAAGAAGTGGCCTTTGTGAATAGGGCTCAGCCACAAGACTCCTCAATTATATTCCCTCCTTTCCTCTCTCCACCTCTCCTTAGAATTCTGACCTTGGATTTCTTGTCTCATAGTCAGAGTTTTAATGCAAATAAAATGTTTTGTTGTTGATAGTCTCTGAGTTTGAGAACATGGCACAATTAACATATGTAATTATAAACAACTTCCATGGGACTCAATAAAAGTTGGCACTAAGGGTCTAAAATTAAAAACATAAAATGTTACAAGTCTAATTTTTTTTCATTCTGCAAATGAGTTACTTGGCTCAGGAAGGTACATGATTGGCCTAAGTTCCATTGGTAATTAGTGGCAGAGGAGGGCTAGTATCTTGGAAACTTCTGATTTTCCAATCAAGCACTCTTTTCCTGTTTTTTTTTGTTTTTGTTTTTTTTCCTTTTCTCCCAGAATATACTAAGGTAGGTTGGGATTATTGCAGTTGAAGCATGTACATTGGAGTAGTGTCTCAGGTATTTAGTTAAGATGTTTAGTTAAAGGACTTTATTAGACCATGTAAATGGGTAGTCCGAGAGAGGGTGGACTTTAGGAATGGTTTGATTTGGCAGCTCAATGATGTCTCCTAAGACAAGGCTTCTTTTCCATCTTTCTGGTCCATGGTGTCATCTCTTTGTGTTATAACAAGGCTATCAACACCTCCCTGGTCTGCATGCTTCTTTATCATGATCCAAGAAGTGAATGAGGGGTTTATTCTAGAAGCTCCCAGGAGGCCTCATCAAACCTCTCCTCACATGTCATTGGCCTCAATGGCTGATGGGTCCTTTTCTGAACCTGCAACTATGGTTAGGAAGTCAGGTTCTGCTGATTAATTTAGGCCTGAGTCATATATATTGTTCTGAAATCACATTCCCCTAAAGTAGGTACTGGCACTGAGGAAAAGTGGATAACACAGTGAAAGTCAAGGTAGTTGCTAAGAAAGGGAAAATACGTCTAAGGAGGCAACTCCAGTGTCTACTGTAGTTACATACATCAGAAATCAACCTGAACTAGCTTAAATAAACAGTGGGAGTTAATTACATGGATACAGGCATGTCTCATGGAACCCGAGGACAGGGAAGTAAAAGGGGACTCAAGAACCCGAGAGCCATCAGACACCAATATTGTCACTTCCTCTGCTTTCTTTCCTCTCCTCCACTCCACCCCCATCCCTGTTTCATCACAGGGCTTTATTGTTTATCTACAGACCATCAAGTCTTGGGCTGCAGTGCAGGCAGCAGAAGATAGCTATCTCTCAACTCCTGAATATTCATATTCCTCCACCTTCAGTCACATGAGCACAGACTGACTGGCAGTCTGTGTTTCCAAGTCCTCATTCCTGGGGGACTCTGCTTTTGGCAAGTTAAACTCAGACATCTGCCCTAAGATAGGCAGAGTTCAAATAAGGCTCCTGGGACCTACCTGTGTGGTTTGGGATGAGATGGGGTTTCTGGTGGGCCAGTGGTTCTTAGGGGAGCCAAACAAAGGGCACATCCTGCAAGACCCTAGAAGAAGGATAATGTTTGTCCTCCCAAGGGCTGCTGGTCCTGGGGAAGAGTTGATGGTGAAATGCCTATGTGAAGGAAATAGCTTTTGCCAGCTAATCCACTTGTACTCCTCCAGAATTCTCAGGTCTAGAGTGCGGACGAAGAGGTATTGGAAGTGAAAGAAGCAGATACCACGGGTAAGAAAGGAAAATTCTGGCTTCTAAATAATCTCAGAAATTTGAGAAAATTCTACTTTGCAGCCATAAAAACCAAAAGGAGGTATATTGCTACATCACAGGTAACCTTTTCGGGTGTTTGAAGCTAAACATTGGCCGTGTTGATGGGAGTTGGTCCACAATGATCTCTTTCAAGCCCGGATCTCCATACTGATGACTCTTACCAGAGCTGGGTCCCCAACATAGTATGTTCCCAAGGTTCTCAGACTTAGGTGTCCTGCTCTCTGTTTACTTTCGGCAGCCCCACCCTTTCCTCTGGGAGGGTGAGTCACCTGTGAGGGTGGCAATGTCTGAGGTCTGAGAGCAAAGTCAGACAGGACTCTTTTGGGGGCTTAAAACTGTCCATTGCAGTGAGGGGTCATTTTGAACTTCCCTTTGAGGAGAAACCCACCAGAGAGCTTTCGTCTGTTTCACTGTTTTACAACTTCCTCCTAAACCTAGTACAATAGCCTTATACATGGGCAGCAGGGAAAGGGAAGTAAATAGAGCAGCTGGTGTCTTTCATGTTATCGCATTTAATAGAGATTTGAGAAGTGAGAAATTTCAGGAGGGCTTCACCCCGAGTGACTTCAAACTTCCCACGTGAACGAGATCATTTTGAGGGACCTCAGGTTAGTACGGGGTCCTCAGAGAAAGGGGCTCAGGTTAGCCAAAGCTGAAGGGTTCAGAACATGAGTAAGCTCCAAGGTAGCTCTCACTGAGGAAGCAATGCTAAACCCCACAGCAGTCTGACAGCAGAGGAGAGAAAAACGGGAGACCGGAAAGTGGAGGAAAGAGGGTGAGATCAGTGACGGCCACTGTTAAACCTAAACTGATTTTTTTTTTTTGGTTTGGTTACTTGTTAACAATAATAAAAACTGATCAGTACCTTTTTTTTTTTTCAAAGATAGCATCTTGGACTTTATAAAGCTGCTTTTTCACATTCATGATATCATTTCATCCCCCAAAGCCACATTCCAAAGTCGGCATTATACCCCTTTTGTGGATGAATAAAGTGAGGCTCAGTAAGGTAAGCACCTTGCTGATCATCTCCTACCTAGTAAGTTTTGGAGCTTGGATACAGACTCAGGTCTTCTAACGCATTATGTTGTCTTCATAATTTCTCATGATATCACAATTAAGAAAGCATTTCAGCCTTTATTATCTCACTTGATTTTCACAATGATGCAGTAACACAGATTTATTCATTTCTATTATGCAGATGAAGAGATTCAGGTTAAATGACAATAATATTTAACATGTACCAGCTCTTTACATGGGTCAGCCTCTGATTAAGTTCCCCGCACTATTATCTCCTTTGAGTCTTACCACAGTCTCAGGATTCTCCATTGTCAAGGTGGAGAAACCGAGGCTTGGAGAGGCTGGGATGTGTGCCCAGAGCTGCACAGCTGGGAAATGTTGCAGCCTATGCTCCCGCACAGGCGGCCTAACCCTGGAGCCTGCATTCTTCGGCAGTCTGCCAAGTGACGTCCACACAGGATCAGTGCTGGGCCTCTAATCCAGGCTGACCAGTCTTCCCACCACAGCCAGTATAGCTCTGCTTATCTTCTCAGCCAAGCCCTAACTCCAGCTCATTAACTTTACTCATTTAACAAACATCTATCCAATCCCTATTAAATGCTAGGCACTCTGCTAAGTGATAAGGAAGAAAACTTGCACAAAATGTGTTTGCGCACTCAAGGAACTCACACACTATAGGGAAATGAGACAGCAATCTTCACAGTAAGTGCTGTGACAGGAGTGTCCTATGTGCCTGGGACCAACCACCTGCACACTGAGCACAAGACACATGAAAGTGTTTCTGTATGGCAATGTTGTTACCGTCAGGGCCTGCCTAGCCAGTGGGCACAGTGGGCTCAGGGCCGAGGACCCAGGGTACTTTCAGGGGTCCATGAAGATGTTTTAATTTCTTATAAAGTCAGAAGGAAGAAATTAACTTTTAGGTCTAAGAATTTGTCTTAATATATGATATTAATATATTTGTCTTATACTGATGCAGTATGTATACGTGCAATATATAATACATACAATAATTGTATTTTTATATATAATGGAGGAAGGGGCCAGGAAGGCAAAAATACCTATGGCCCACAAGAGTCGTAATTTGTCCCTGATTATGCTAATCTACTGGCAGGCAAAGCCCTTGCCTGGGTCTTCAACCTATTTCCACTATGTGCTATGTGACATGTGTCATGTGCTCCTTCCATCCAACTTCCAGGTCAGGTCACAGCGTTCTATTCATTACCTGTTGAGGGTCTGCTCAGTTTTGGGTGTTCCCATCATTTTCACAGCTGCTTTGGGCTATTCTGCAGGGACTGACTTGTGTGAGGTGGCCGGGCAGGGGGACCTTGCCTAGGCATTATCATCCTACCCTCTTCATTTTTGTAAATATGTTTTAAAGTCTTAAAAAACACTATTCCCCTTGTAAGAACTTTGCCCCCAGTTCTTGCTCTTGATGCAGGAGGCCTTGTGGCTGTGAACCTGGGTAGGCTTCAGCTAGCCGGAGGTAGCAAGGAAGAGAAAGGGAGGCATGGGAAGCTGACTTCTAAGGTGTGGTCCTACCTGGATAATAGAACCCGCAAGGGGCTGGTTGTGGAAGTTCCTGTGGAAGTCAATTGGGAAGGTAGGGCTCAGAGGGGCATCACAGCAGAACTGTTCTCTAGCTTTAAGAACTCTGAAGGCTCTTTCACACCAAGGAAACCCAGACACGAAAATGCCTCTGGGAGGATAGCTCCAGCTAATGCTCTAGCATCTGGACAAGCAGTCACTACTCTGGGCTCTTCGATTTGCCTCGTCTTTGCATTTTCCTGTAGGTGTTCTGTTTGAAGAAGCCCAGGGACTAAGGTCACTTGAGTTCACTGGCCTGTTGGGACCATTGGATCTGCCTTGGCAGAGCATGTTTTGAAAACAGGTGAGTTGGGATTGGCCAAAACTGACATGACTAATGGCAAAGGGTACCAGGGTTTGGGTCCACTTTCCATGACCAATAGAAGAATCATTGTCTGTCCTTGCTAGAAAACTAACATGTGCTGAGTTTATTCTTCACATGTGTTGCAGGGGATATTCCTAACAATAATTAATAATTAAGGCAGTAATTCATTTTGGGGTCTCCAGGAGTTTTGTTTTGTTGTTACTCATTTATCAGCTCATGTAACAAATATAAAACTAAAACCTATTAAGTCATTCACCACTTACTCACTCCCACACCTTAATGGCTTTCTGCTCATCTCAAGAGAAAGACTAAAATGTTTGTTAGGGGCAAGTAGTTCATTGTGGTCTTGGTCCTACTCAGCTCACCATCCTCACCCTCCTATGCCCACCCCCTCTGGGGCTCTGCCCTCACTTGGTTCCCTTCAGGCTGTTCAGGGGTACCACAGGCTCCCCTGTGCTGAATGCATGCCTTAGAAAATAGCAGTTCCCCAACTGGATTGCTCTCTGCTTACTCTTCACTCCCAGCGAACTCTGTCTCACCCTTTCAGTCTCTGCTCAACTCTTGTCTACTTAGAGATGCCTCTCTTGACTTCTTTGGTTAGGGTTAACTCTCTTGATACTATGCTCTGTCAAATGTGATGTTCTTATCACAGTTGTTTTGCCAAGCTTATTTTGTGATTCTTTGATTCATGTCTGTCTTTCTTTCTCGATTCCCTCTCATGAGGACTGATGCTGCTTACTACTGTATCTGGATTCCTAGAGTATAATAGGTATTTATAATAATAAGTATGTGTTGAATAAATGATAAAAATGAAAAAAAGGAAGATCAGAGCAAAACAAACTCTTACTGAGAGATTAGAAAACAAAACAAAACAAAACATTACTTAAATATACAAGTCACTTCTTTAAAGTAAAATTGGCTTATCAGTATGATACCTAAATTATTCATGTAACGCACAGTTGGGTTATTTCTTAGAGTTCCATAACTAAGCCTCATATACAAAATGATAGATGGCTATTATGTATTTTTTCCTTCTCTGTATTTTTCTTAATGGAAGCAAATGGAACTTTCCAAATATCACTGTATGATTGGAAAAAGTGAAGCAGTCTGTAGTGCCATTTTGGAGAGAGGAGGGGGAAGAAGGGGAAAAGATTCTGAAAAGGGTTTATGTTTTCTAATCAAAGTCAGATGTAGAGCTGATTTTATGTTTCTTAAGTACTGTGCTCCATTTTCTCCATCAGTGGTCTTGTCCAGCATAGGATGTTCAGAGAAAGTCCCTTGAAGATAAGTGTGTTCTTTTCATTCTGAATACTTTATACCTTAGCAGTCTGCTCACTCCAGCTTTCAGCATAGCAGAAACAACACTTTGGGGCAGACCTAAGGCAACGTTGAATAAGAACCTGGTTGAGAAAGAGTTCCCTTACAAGCTAAATGTTACATTTCCACTCCACAGAAAGGTACTGCTGTGTGGCCATAAAAAGCTGGCCCAAACCCTGTAACCTTTGCAGCTAGCCATGTTATTTTTGGTTCATGCCAACATGGATCACAGCTGTGACTCAACAGAGCCACTGAAGCAAGAATTCAAAGAGTTTAAAGAACAGCAAACTCAGAAATGACTTTTTTTTCTTAGGGTGTCATTACGCAACATTTCTTGTAGTTTACCTTTTCAAATTTACCAACTCCATACAGATGAGCTCAGTTGTTGTTTGGCAAATGAAATCCTGAGTTGCGTCAGCACACTTCCCCAAATCCCACTGCAGGCTAAGGACGATGAAGCTTTCCTTTCTGGGGTGTTTGTTTTACGTAAGTAGTGACTTACTTTTTAGAGGTAAAAAAAGTCTCTGTTGATATATTTCTCCTTCAAATAAACCAAAAATAGGATTGGAGTTTGATTTAAGCCTTTATAATTCCTTATTTGAAGATGACAGAAAGCCCATATCAGTTGGTTCTGTTTTTGGTTTTGCTTTTTACTTAATCTATATGAATTAAATGAAGCTGTGAGCTTAGGTCACCAACTAGCAAACAGGCATGAATTCCAGTAGATAACATATGAGTATATTTAGCAACCTCCTTTAAACTTTGGGTTTCATTTTATAAGTTACTACTTAAAGTTGAAGACCATTCCAATTCTCCCAGGGAGATGTAGAAGAAATGATGAAACATATCCCTTAAGTATTGTTTTTTAACCTTTGTGGATGACTAAAGGGTTAAGGTGTTATTTTTTGTAATTATTTGCTAGGTTAGATCATTAATGAAATGTTTTATAGAACCAAGGGAAAAGGCAACACATCCAGTTGATTTTCTCTTGGATCCAGATTTTGTTGTATAGTTAGGCTTGCCACTTAGAAAATGCTGTTCATAGAAAATGCTTGCACTGAGACCAGACTCAGCTCTTCATTTGGCTACTTAAATATAAGTTGAAAATGTGGAAATACAATTTTAGAACTTTCCTTCCAATAGCAAGGATGTTAGCCTAAAAGAATTTATACTACTATGCTACCCTTTGGATGTGGTAGGGGGCCACCTCTATAAGCAAGTGTATAATCCCCTCAGGTGCTGTCTTCAGTCATTGACTGAGCAGGGAAAGCAGGTGAGTGTGTCATCTGGGACTGGTCCAGGACTGGGTCAGTACATGGTAGCAGTGACTCCTCTTTAATGTAAACTGATGGAGTTTCTGCTTTCTTTGTCCTGGTTCTCTTGTTTTTAACAAGTTCTTACATATACTTGAAAGCTCGGTACACTAAAGTGATTTAGAAAATAGTTTTTACTTTTCACAGAGATTAATAAAATTTTTTGGACTAGGAGATTTAACAGAGATTAATAGAGTTTTTGAATGAGGAGAGACTGCAAACATCATGTAGGTTTCCCATCTTATTTATAGATGTCGAAAGTAACACAGAGAGGTTAAGGGGCTAAAGTTACACAGCTAATACATGGCAAAGCTGTGATTCGCAGCCAGATCCAGTGCGACCTTGAACCACACCACCCGCTTTAGAGAATAAACTTGACCAAAGAACTGACTGCTCCCAAGAATTTGGATTCATAAATCTTAAAACAAATTATTTAGATCACAAATGTCATGAAAGGAAACATTGAGAATATTAATATAAATGGAAGTTGTGACTTTTTAAAGAAAAATAAAGTGTCTCCTGGACCCTTATGCGTATAATGATTTTTAGATTATTTTTTAAGTTGTTGAAATTCAGTTTGGCAAAGCAATTAGCTTTGAAAGACAAGTTAGTAAACTAAAGTTTAATTTACTGACTTTCTGTAAAAAATGAAAATTGAAGTGTTATCTATAGAAAGGAAGATTCATTTGTTCCTGGCACACATTAGGAGTTCAACAAGTATTTGTTGAATGATTGAAGAAGAATTGCAGTGCAGTGGAGGTTAGCATTCACCTATAGACATATTAGTAAGGTGTATAAAGCAGTGTTGAGCAAAACAAGCTGGACACAAATCAGCATACTGCATGATTTCATTTATATGAAGTCAAAAACAGGCAAAACTACTTCAACTGTTAGAAGTCAAGATTGTGGTTATCCTTGGGACCTGGTAGTTGGTGGGAGGGTAGTTGGTGAAGGGCTGATCATGTTATTTCTTAATCTGCTGGTTATAACATGCACTCAATTTGTAAAAACTCATCAAATTGTATTTTACAACATATGCACTTTTCTGAATATATATTATACTTAATAAAAATTTAAAAAATATGTATAGCATTTCATCTTATGAACAGAACAAGTTAATAAGTGCTAAGCACTCAGAAGAAATCCCAATAGCATGAGTTGAAAACAACAACAACAACAACAACAGAAGTTGGAGTGAGGGTTTTAACTTTTCATAATGCTGTAAAATATGCAACTCTTACACTGTCACAGGATAAACAGAACACTGACTTTGGTTTCAAAATTTTTATGCAGCTGCCTCCATAGACTTTTGACAGTTTTATCACATATTTGGCAGTTAAAAAAGCATGTTTTAGACATCAGGATGATACATGCAGATGTTGGTAGGGCTTATATATCCATGGTTTTGTGAAACTGAAAAAATTTTCAGCAAAAATAAACCATTATGCTGGTCTATTGAATTACATTGTCAGCTTTAGGAAAGCACTTTTAGCACAATTGACTATATAGTGTTGAGGGATAATATTTTTAAATTGGTTTTGAAAAGCCACATCTAAATAAATAGCCTTTTTAGAAAGAATATGTTAGACATATTAATTCCAATTGGGGTCTTTGGATGAAGCAAAACTATGTTGTGAGGCATTTAAGGGAAAAGACAGAGGGATCATGGGTAAAAAGATGTGGATGACTTCTTCACATGTAACTGTCTTGGGGTTGTTAGTAGCTCAACTAAAAAATTCACTTACTTAGGGTTTTTACCAGTTTGATGTATAAACTCTTCTCCAAAAGAGGATGATGTATATTTATGTAGCCATCTTTTAAAATTTAAGAAGCATATGATTTCAAGACTCCCACAAGGACGCAGGCCCCACCGCTTTCTCCAAACGCCATGTACTTTGAAGCTAGTTATCCTTTTAGTTCAGCTATAAGAAAGGCATTCTTTTGTTTAAGATTTTTGTTCATTCAGCTTCACATGGTCCTGTTTCTTGCTTTTACCAACTAAGTTAAATTGTAGGTGAATGAATGCACATCCCAACATGTTGGTTTCAATAAACTAATCCAATTAATACATTAATTTTTTTTTTTTGGTAAATAGAGACTTCCCATGATTTCTCCTCAGTAGAATGTGTGGTTTGTAGTTCTAAGTGAATTGAAAAAAATAGATGTAACTAGAACCAGGTGACAGATACATAGTTTTACAATACTTAAACAATTAATTGGGCTATTTTTTTGGTAAGTAAAACTTAATAAGGAAATAAGCCTTCTCTAAAGAACAAAACCTAACAGCAGCATCATATTAATGTTTATTTGGTACTTTACAGTTTACAAAGCACTTTTCCTATTGTTTCCCTTATTCAATCCTCACAACAATTCTAATACTAGTTAGGAATGATTCTTACACCTATTTTACAAATGAGAAAACTGTGACTCAGAGGGCAGAACCAGGGCTGTGTCCTTGTGTCCTTAGCTGGGTTATATTCTTTTCATGACACCATGCCATCTTGTGACCAGAAAGGGAGGGATTATTTTTTTTTAACTTTTTTTGCAGATAAGATGATATCATATAATTGATATACTGAGGATATTATTTTCAAATTGGAAAAAGCTATTTCAAAATAATAATTCATTTTATTCAACAGATGTCTATTGAGCGTCTGCTGGAGCCACAATGATGCAGGGTTCTAGGAGGAAAATACACATGGGCCTTGTTCTTTTGGAGACGATAGAGTTGTGTCAACAAGACACACATGATACATTCATGCATAAATATATAAGTAATTTACAAATATGAGAAATACTGCAAAGAAAATCTAGAGAGTGTTATGAGAGATTATTACAGGGGAACTAAATATAGACTGGAAAGGCCTCTTTGAAGAAGTGACGTTTAAGCATTAAAGGAAGATTGAGCTAGGTGAAGAGTTGAGTTTGGGGAGAGAAGCGAGAGAGAGAACAAAATGTGCCAAGGCCCTTAGGATTTGAAAATAGGAGTCCAGGTGTGACGGGAGGGCAGTAAGCACTGAAGAGAAGGGCATGATTCTGAGGCTGGAGGGGTTGGCAGGACTTCTGGAGGCCACTGGAAGATTTGAGCAGGGATTCAGTTTACATTTAAGATCATCAAGGCTGCTGCAAGGAGAATGGATTGGAGGGCAGGTAGGACAGAGCCAGGGGAGGAGGGTTTTATAAAAACCAAGAGATGAAAGTATTTTAAGAACAAGGTAGAGGTCGAGTTGATTGCTACTCAAGAAGTTTCTAAAGTAGCTCTTGGATTTGTCAACATGGAAGCCAATAGTGACCCCTCATCGTGGGGTGGAAGCCAGATTCAAGTGGGTTGAAGTAGAGACTGCACTTCAGAGTAACCTAGCTGTCAAGGGAAGAAGAATGATGAGGAGGGGGCTGGAGGGGGTGTGTGCTGGGCAGAGATTGAAGAGAAGGTCCTGAAGGTGAAATATACTAAAGCATTTAATGGGCACAATAAGGAAAGTCATCTATCATCACGGGGGAGATTGATGGTGATGATGGTGTGTGTGTGAGAGAGAATGTCAGAAAGACACACACTGTTGGCTAATTAAAGGAGCAAAGCCCCTGGGAAGTCAAAAGTCCATGTGACCAGAGTGCATGTGGAGCATATTGTATTATTTTACACTGTTCCTGGGAGAGAAGGAGATACTTCCTTTGTTGTGACAAGAGGGGAAGGAGGAGAAGATCAGTTTATAGATTTGGAGTGGGAAGATGAAGACATTTCATTCCTATAGGTTCTCCTTTATGAGGCAGGAAACAAGGTCATAGTAAGGGCAAAGGGGAGTTAGAGTTGAAGCAGATTGAGGAGGTATGAATTTGGCATTGCGTGGAAATGGAGAGAAAGTTACCTAGGCATAAGCAGTGTCCTTGGGAAATAGGTATGATCTTGATACCAGTTTCCATAGTGGGTATTTTTTTCTAGCAGTGCTTAGAGTTCATAGGTTTGGGAGAATATTGAAAGAGTTATTGGTTGATTCAGATTATTAACAATTTATAGTTACATATACTTTCAAAGATGCTTATGGCTTCTATCAAAATACTAGATGTGAATATAATGCTGTAAGAGCAACTGACTGAATTCACAGGTCTTCAGTGGCACTAATAAAGCATTCCTGGCTTCTATATATTTCTTTTGTTGGGAGTATAAGCAGATATTTAGGCAAAGAATTAAAATTTAGGAGTTGGAAATTTAGTTTCTGGTTTCTAAATTCTATTGGAGTGTTACATACTTCATGAGGCTGGTAAATAAAGTTTAGTAAATCCCATCATGAGTTTGCATCTCTAGAAGTATGCTTCTTTAGAATTCTAGGTTATCTCAGCATGCAGAATTACAGCAAGCCCTCAAAGTGACTCCCTTGTCCCTTCTCTAAATTAGAGCAGAACCACTAGCAAGCCCTGTTGCCCTCACACACCATCCTTTCTTGATCCTGCATCCTTCTCCAGCTTTCATTGTCTCTGTTCTTTCCTTCATGGTAGACCTTCTTTTCTTTCTGCTCTCTCCACTTCTTCACTTTCCATGAAATCTTCAACTGCTTATACACCAGCTTCCACCCCTTTGCTATTGACTTCCTAAGATCTCAAATAACAGGCTGATGGTTACATTCAGTGGAAACCCTTTGAATATCATCTTCCTTGACCTCTCCTGTAGCATTTTCACTGTAGAATCTCTTCCTTAGTGAATTCTATGGCCCTATACTCTCCTAGTTTCCCTGAGTCCTCTTATTACTTGTACTTAACCCATTCACCCTTGTGGCTCCAACTTCCAAATCGAAGTCTCCAGCCAGGTTGGTACTAAGGGATTTCCTGTAATATTCTTGTACGCCCAACAACGTGGCTCCATGTGGATGGCCCGTAAAGGCCTCACACTTGGTATGTCCAAAGTGGAACTCATCATCTTCTGTGGAACTCTGTCTTTGAAAATATCATTGCTATCTGTTAGGCTCCTCAAGTCATAAACCAATGGATATAATGTCCCCTTCTCCCTCTGTCTATATATCTGATTAATCACAAAGACCTGTCTGGTCTATATCTAAATACCTTTCGCCTCTGTTTACTTCATGTATCACAGCTGCCATTGCTCTAGTTCAAGCCCTTTTCCCCTCTTGCCTAAGACAGGACGACACCCTTCTTTCCTTTCCTCCTGTTTCTAGATGCATCTGCATAATCTACCTGCCACACTGCCAGCAGAACCATCTTTCTAATATGCAAATTGAGTCTTGTCACTCTTCTGCAAAAACTTTTTCAGTGACTGTGTATTACCTATAATATATAATTTCACTCTTTAGAAGGGCACATATAGGTCTCTTCACAATTGGGTCTCTTTTTGTTTCTTTTGCCTCGGCTTTTGACTCAGGTCTCAGAGCCCTTGCAAATCAAGCATATGGATCTACTTATCAGTAACTGTGGTCATTTACACTTCTTGGCCTTTGCATATGCTGTTCTCTTTCTCTAGAATATTCTCCAATGATTCTTTTCCACATAAAGTGAGACATTTACTATTATCCTGGCTCAGAAATTGGGGATCCGAAATGGAGGGCAGAGAAGTTGTGAGTACCAGCAGCTGCCCACATGTAGGGCTGGACACTCTATCGATGACTATTAAAGTGTCTACAGAAGCTTCCCTACAACCCTCAGCCATGACTTTTATCCTTCCCCCACATTCCCAAAAGAGGGGAATCAGTGGAGTCAGGAGACACAGGCCTGGTGAGGAGAAGCATGGCTTTTTCACATCCTCACCATGGAGGCAGGTTGCTGTTTCCCACCAAGCCACGTGTGCTTGCAAAGAATCAAAAGAAACACTTACAGAGCTGAGTGAAACACAAGAAGGGAAGGATGAGGTCTCACCTGTTGGCCTGATGCTCGTGAAACTGGAAACCTCGTTCCACTCTGATGGTGCTCTAGGAGCTGAGGAAAGTATGGTGAGGGATTTGAGAGGGAGCTTGACATGTGTCCCCTGCAGTTGAGAAGCATACATATCCACAGAAACAAATGTCTCCCCTGCCTGAAATTTCTAAGGTGAGAGGCTTTCTAACTCTTGCCAGCAGGGGAGTAAAGACTGTAGTTTAATATGCTTTGGATGAAGAAGATGGATGTTGGAGGGCTTCATTTGCAGTTCTCTTTGGCCTTCAGGGAACACAGGAAGGACTTTAGTGCCTTATATGGCTCAGTATAAAGGAACACAGGAGTTAGTTGAGAGGCAAAAAGCAAGGCTCTCTCGGAGGCATCTAGGCCAGCGAGGGAATGCCCAACCTGAGGAGATGATGGAGGACACAGACCACTGTTGGAGCCAAAGACACACGTGGTTCCCCTTTCTGAAGGGATTCTCAATGATGGAGAAGGCAGGGGTGAACCTGAACACCAACTCCCAAAACCACACATCCTGGGTATATAGAAGCCACCATACCAGCAGAGGGCATCAGCCTCAGATGAACCAGAATGGATCAAAGATGCTCCCATCACCACCACCAGTAGGACATCAGTTGCTTAGGATAACCTCTGCTTTCTTGCTTGTTTCTCCAAGTCCTCATCCCTGGAGGAGGTAGCCCAAGGAGACAGAGTGGGAAAAGGTGTCTCAGAACCAAACCACACCCTTCTATCCAATTCAAGGTGCTGGCATAGGAGAAAGAATAGCTTTAGATTGTGCGCGCGCACACACACACACACACACACACACACACACACACACACAGTTTTAGGAGTCAGGGAAATATATTTGGAAATAAAAACAGTAATTCCAGTAATTCCAGTGCTTGAGAGTTTCTGTAGATCAGCTTATCCTAGGTTTTCTTAAATACTGAACACATTTAAATTATAAAATTGACAATACTAGCAGGAGCACTGAGCTATTTTGCAAACTTGGACTAATGTATTGTCTCACTTATGATGAACTAGTCCCTCTACGAAAACCATTCCAAATATATTCATATCCATTTAAATATTAGAGATATTAAAGGAAAAAGACCAAAATATCAAAGAATTTGAAATTTTAAAGAAGATAGCTAATATAAATCAATATCAATGATCATCACATCAAGATGTACATCAAGGCAATAACAAATAAAAAAACGTTTATATCCATCAGTAAGCAGATTGAAGCCATGCATGAAGCAACCACACCCAACAATTCCCAGCATTCTCTCTTTGGGCACACCATTTTTTTAAAGGACAGATTATCAAGAATGAAGAAACACAACGCTGTAGTGCAATTACATAGTTTTCTTATAGTTACATTTTAAATGAATCCTAGAGAAAATTAGGAGAGTATAGCTGATTTTGTTTTGGCATAATGCTGAAGAATATACTAAGGAGCTATAGTGTTCTGTGGGATACGTTTGTGAAATGTTATTACAAGGTTTAGAGCACTGGTTATTCAAGCTGTGGACCAAACAATGGGTTAGGGGAGCTGCTTTAAAATCCTAGACATTTTAATAAAGTCATTGGAGTGTTAAACTGTACAGTTTTTTAAATTGAAAGCAAGTGGCAAGTTATGAAATCTTCCCCAGCTGTGTTAAGGAATGAGAAATGGGAATTTGAGAGAGTACAGTGGAATGTGTTAGATTAGAGAGAAATATAAAATGTTTTACATTTTGACCCCACTGAAGTGAGACTTCTTAATAAAGTGGTTATTTGACACCATCCATCCTAACCATAGTTCTCTACTTAACTTTATTTCTTACCGCTCGAGATTTCTGTTTCTTGCTTTCTTCTATGTATTAGATTTCTACTGCTGTGTAACAAGTCACCCCCAAATTTATCAGCTTTAAACAACAAACTGTGAGATTTATTATCTCACAGTTTCATGGATCAGGAATTTGGGGATAGATTACCTGAGAATCTTAGACTTAAGGTCTCTCATAAGTTTGCGGTAAACTGTCAACTGTACTTTTATCTGAAGGCTCAGCTGAAGGAGGACCTCTTCCAAGCTCACTCATGTAGTTGTTGGCAGGATTCAGGTCCTCCTAGGCTGTTGGACTGAGAGCCTCAACTCCATGCTGGCTGTTGGCCAGAACCTCCCTCTGTTCTTTAGCAGGTGGGCTTCTCCGCAAGACAGCTCACAACATGGCAGCTGGTTTCCTTCATAACAAGTGAGTGAGTGAGATTGTCTGAGAGGGAAGCAACATTTTTGTCATAACTAATCTCAGAGGTTACATCCAGTCACTTATGCTATTTTCTAATTGTTAGAAGTTAGTTAGGTAAGTCCAGTCACACTCGAGGAGAGGAGATTAGACATGAACAGCAGGAGGTGAGGATCCATGGTGCCATTGTGCCATTGGTGCCATTGTAGTGGCTTCCTACTAAATCGTCTCTCCTCACACCCCAACCTACTCTCTACAGTCTGCCCCGTATAACTCCCATTTGCACCTGATGACCTGACCCCCTTTTCTCTTTTTTTAAGATTTTTTTAAATTGGGGAATTGGGGGGAGGGGAGCAGGTTTGGGGAGTTGGGGAAGGAGACTAGCCATCCTGCCACCTATTGGCAGTTCAGCGACAGCTCAGCTCAGGCGCAGCGTCACTGGCCCATGTGGGAATCGAACCGGCGGCCCTGTTGCTCAGAGCTCGCGCTCTTAAACTACTCTTCACCAACTGAGCCATTCGGCCGGCCCTGACGCCCTGCTCTTTAACAAAGTAGATGACAAGTTGTCTTTCATCTTCTTGCAACCAAGTCTCATACCTTCTTCATCTCTAGCCATTTTCTCCTTTTTTCTTGTTATTACTGATGAATTGCCCTTCTTCCTGCCCTCCCTTATCACAAATAAAAATGTCTGTAGGCTCCTTGTCCTCCTAAAGCTATCATCTCATTACCCTGTTTCCCTTTACAAAAGACTTTTGAACAAGTTGTGTTTAATAGTTTCTCCAAACCTCAATCCCAATTAATGAATCATGCTTCTGTCCCTGTCACTTCACTGAAATTATTCTTGTCAAAGTCACCAGTGATTTTTGTGTAGGGATGCTCTCTACATCCAGGGAGCATTTCTCTGTCCTGGACTACATTCAGCACAGTTGACCATTCCCTCCTTCTTTCTTGATTTCCGTGACACCATGCTTGCATAGTGAGGTATGTTTTCTAATCAGTCTGGTCACAAATTTTCAGTCTCCTTTGTTGACTTCTCTTCTATCCACACTTTAAATGTTGGTGTTTCCTAGAGCTCAGGTCTGTGTCTTCCTTCTCTTCCTTTTTCTATAAGTGACCTCATCCATTTTTGGCATTTTAAATATTACTTATGTGTAGATGAACCTGAAATTAATTTATTCAGCTAATGCTTCCTCCGAACTATACGAATGGTTTCTCTGTTTACTTGGTAACTCCATTTGGAAATCTCAGAGGGACCTCAAACTTAACATTTATAATTAAACTTCCGTTTTCCAACTTTCTTCTCCCTAGCTTATTTCTCTCTAGAGTTCCCCCACCTTAATAAATGAAGCCACTGGCCACTTCATGCAAGTATAAATCCTTGATTCCTCTTCTTCCTCAGTGCCCCATTTTAATCTGTCACCAAGCCCTATAATTTTGATACCTCTGAATATATGCCCAATCCATCCACTTCTCCACTGTCTCTACGCTGCTCTAACCACTGTCTTCTGTCATCTGGCTTGCCACGATAGTCCCCTATGGGCTTTCCTGCTCTTATGCTCTGCACAGCAGCCGATTACATAGTTTTAAATACTGTATCAGACTGTGTTTCTCTTGGTTAAAACCCTTTGGTGCTGTCCCTTTACCAACGGAACGATCTAAATTTCTCAGGATCCTGTATGCTATATCTCTTGCTTATCTTTTCAACCTCAGATCATTGAATTCACCCTGTACTTACTATGGGTCAACTGCATTGACTTTCGTCATTTCCTAAGCACAATGAGTTTTTTATTTCCAGGCCTTTATGCATGCTGTTCCTTCAGCCTAAAATGCTTTTCCTCACTTTTCCTCCATTGTTGGCTCATATATTCATCAAAAATAGTAATTATAGATTTATTTATTTATTTATTGCCTACCTCATTAGATGGTAGGCTCCAGAAGGACAAAGCCCATGTATGCTTGGTTCACTTGTATACCCAACACCAAGCACTTTGTAAATACGGAGTAAACATGTGAGCAAATGAGCAATCTCACAGTCATGCTCCAAATCTCATCTCAAAAATGCCTCCTTAACAACTTTCTCAGCCCCTGGAGCCTTTCCAGATTCATTCAGGCTGACCCTGGGATTCCTTTTTCTATATATTACTAATAAATTTTACCTACGTCACTGTGGCACTTGCCGCGGTGTATTGGAAGTTCTTTGTACATCCATCTCCACATAGACCTGAGGCTCCTCGAGGGCAGGAACCTTGTCTTTTCATCACTAAAACCCAGTGGCCCCTCTCTACAGTGCCTGCTCTATACCCAGTAGGTGCTTGACATGTTTTTGCCAAATGACGTGCTGAGGATCCTTGACAACAACTTACGCTTGCGGACAGGTGAGAAGAAGGGACCTCTTTTCTGGGCTCAGGGACAAAAGCCAGGCCCTTGGCTGCTCTGCCAGCTGCCTTCCAGAAACTGCAGTACTGCCAGTCTGAGCTTCTCCGGGGAGTGCCCCTTTGAGGCCCCGAGATTTTGCTGAGTGAAACATACTTAGAGTAGGAAAGGAAATAACATAGCAGTGTTTTTTAAAAACATCATCTTTTTTTTTTTTTTAAGATTTTTATTGGGGAATTGGGGGGATGGGAACAGTGCTGGGGAATTGGGGGAAGGGGAACAGACAAGTTGCTGTCATTTTTGTTCTTTAATCTAGTTGTGGAGGATGTTGCTTCACTGGCCCAAGCTGGCACCATCATTGTGCTCTTCCCGGACGAGGCAGATCAGTTGCCGGCTTCTGGACGCCGCTCACGCTGGCTGCTGGCCGCTTACGCTGGCTGCTGGCTACACACGGTAGCCCATGGCAACCCACTACCACAGGGGCTGCAGCCTACGCCGTCGTCGGCGACTCATGGCAACCCAGCTCCAGGTTGAGCTGTTGTTCAGCATCCTAGCTGTGGAGGGCAGTGTCACTGGCCCTCCTATGTGGGATCCGAACCGGGGCCCTCTGGCATCCCAAGCGAGTTCTTAACCATCGCGCCACTCGGCCGGCCCTAAAACACATCATCTTTATTGAAGTATAATTGATATGCAAAAAGCTGCACGTACTTAACGTATACAATTCATTGAGTTTAGACATACATTCACCCATGGAACCATCACCACAATAAAAGGAATAGACGTATCCATCACCTCCAAAAGTTTCCTTATGTCCCCTCCCCCCGCCCCCCACCCGCTTTTTTTGGTAAGAACTTAACAGGAGTTCTCCCTTTTTAACACATTTAAACTGCACACTGTAGTCTTGTTGACGATAGGTACTATGCTGTACAGCAGATCTCCAGAATTTATCTTGTATAACTAGAACATGGTGATCTTGAAAAGAATGTTTCTTGAGCTCCTCCACTAAAAGGTAAGAGAAAATGGCATAGAGCAAAGGTAATTATGGTAAAATGCTTAGCACGAAACACACACTTTCCTAAACTTGTAAGTGATCATGGCATCATTTTATTAACTTAATACAAGTAGCATTTCTATTTTCTTTCAGCTCATTTCTAATGACAGGGACAGATCCCTTTCAATCCTTAGTAAAGTTCATGGTTAACAGGAGCCCCATTCTACTGATGTCCTCTGGAAGAGCTTTTTTTTACTGATTCTGAGGAGTCTGAATTTGAAACAGGTGTATGTGTGCATTCGAAAGAATCTGTTCCAGATGCCAGAAGATTCAGTTCTGGTGAAAGACGTGAAGGAAAGTTATGAGAACAAGTGTCCTATTCACATGCTAGGAAAATAAATGTTTTACTAATCCTTGAATAACATTTTACTCTGAGGTGTATTGGCAAATTTTAGTTTTATTTCTTTATGAGAGTCTCATTTTTAGGAATGTGATTTATATACATTTAAGTAGTTGAGGTGACTGTTAAATTAGTTTCTGTTATCCCATGCTAATATGTATGTAGGAAGAGAATAATATAGTTTTAAAGCCCTGACATTTTGGTTATATTTGGTGAATAATTTAATATTTATTATCATTGGCTACAATTTAGTTTAACTATTATAAATGCACATAATTTTCTATGCTTTGTGGTCTCTTCACGGTAGAGAAAGTATGTGATCAGAAAGGTGTTCTATGTGTTCTCTTTTCCCATCCAAGCCCTTAAGCAATAAAATTCTATCATTAAACAAATGTTTATTTAGCACCTTACTATGTGTCAGGCACTGTGCTATGTGCTGGGATGCAGCAGGGCCTACAAGTCTAGGTTTTTGGCTACGTGAAATGGGGGATATCTGGAGAGTGACTAACAAGTTAGCTACTCACTGCCTGTTCTGCCCACGTTCCCAGTTCACTTGTTCATAGAGTAAATTCACTAGTCTCAGTATGGAATTTGAGGAATAATAATGCCATATAAAAACCTGAATAGCAGTTTCTACTTTTTCTGAAATATACCATGTGAAGGTTATTGGATTAGATTTGGCTTATCCAGGTAAAAGGAAAAATTAACATGTCTTTGATCTTAGTCAAAAGGCTGAGATACTCATCAGCAGGGAGGAGTGACCACACTTGTTTTGCAGTCAGTAGAGAAAGCCAACCTGGAACTAACAATTTACATTAGATAATCAACATATGGGTGTGTAAAGTGGGCTCCAAGAAAACCTTCTCATCCCCAAGGCCTCTGCTGGCCCACCAAGGGACATCTGGTGGCCTGGACTGGGGAAGACCCTTCTGTCCTGTCAGATAGCACCAGCAGGGATAAAGGGCACCCCAACAATACCAGATAAACCAAAATAACACCACAAAGCCTCAAAAAATTAAGTTGCCATTGGAACTATGGCCCACAAAAGTAGGCCAGGAACTGCATGATAAACCTAAGCAGAGCGATCACCTGAGAAAATAAAGGATTTAAAATAGGACCCAGAGACTCCTAATATAATAGACAAAAAGTCCAGGATACAAGAAAGAAGAAAAAAAATCACCTGTCACACCAAAGTTGAATGAGAAAAGACAATCAACTGAGATGAAATACCAAGATCAATCATTGCCTTTTCCCACATTATCCAAATCATCAAGGATTTAAAAAGCAGCTGTCATAAATATACTTCAGCAATCAATTACAAATTCTCTGGAAACAAATGAAGAAGTAGAAAATAAACACAAATTATAAAAAAGTAAAAGAATCAAATGGAAGTTTTAGAATGGAAAGAATACAATTACAGAAGTAAAAATTTCCCTGGATGGGCTCTCATAGAGTAGAGATGACAAAGGATAGAATCCGTAAACTTCAGGATACCTCAATAGAATTCATCCAATCTGAAAAACAGAGAGAAACAGACTGAAAAAAGTAATCAGAACCATTAGCTATTACAAATTTAACTGGAATAAAAATATTACTTCCTACAGAAGAGGAGGTAGTCAAGCTTTAATCATTATATCCTAAGATTAAAGCTATTGGAATATATTTTTAAAATTTTATTGGGGATCAATGTATTTTTGGGGAGAACAGTGTGTTTTTTCCAGAACCCATCAGCTCCAAGTCAAGTTGTTGTCCTTCAATCTTAGTTGTGGAGGGCGCAGCTCAGCTCCAAGTCCAATAGTCATTTTCAATCTGGTTGCTGGAGGTGGGGGGGAGGAGCACAGCCCACCATCCCATGTGGGAGTCGAATCAGCAACCTTGTTGTTAAGAGCACACACTCGAACCAACTGAGCCATCTGGCCACCCACTGGCAGCTTAGCAGCAGATCAGCTCAAGTCATTGTCTTTAATCTCGTTGCAGAAGGCGCAGCTCACTGGCCCACGTGGGAATGGAACCGGCAACCCTGTTGCACAGAGCACGTGCTGTAACCAACTGAGCCACCCGGCCACCCCAGGAATATTTCTTAAATAAATCTTTTATTTTAGCATAATTTAAAATCTACAGAAAAGTTGCAAAGGTAGTACAGAAAGTTCCTGTATATCCTATACCCAGTGTCTCCAATTGTTAACATCATACATTATTATGGTACATTTGTCACAACTAATGAATCAATATTGATACATTAACTAAACTCCATACTTTATTCAGATTCCATTAGCTTTTGCTTAATGTCCTTTTTTCTGCTCCAATATTCTTTCCAGGATACGATATTTATAGGAGTTCTTAAAAATTAATTCTTAATGGCCAAGCTTCATACCTTGGAAGAGATTTTATGTTCAGAGATGGAGTTATTGTATTATTACATAGCAAATCTTGTTGGAAGGCTATCAGGGGACTTGCCTTGAAGCTGTTCTTGGGTAAAAAGTACTCTGTTGATTTTGAGCAGCTTTTATAGTATGGGTGCTGGTGGAGGTTATAGGTTGGCTAATGCTCCTCAGACTACCCCTTCTCAGTGTATTAATCCATAATCACCAGGGCATGTTTTCCTCAATCCATAGTAAATTCACATTACTATCCCAGGCCTTGTGCAATGGAGAAACCATGCTTGGTTGGCCGTGTACAGGGGGGAAAGTTGTAGGCATGACTATTAGTACATTCTCTTGGTATTGGGGTCTGCCTTCAAAATGTATCCAGAATCCAACCACTTTTGTCTCTCTACTGCTTCCTTCTGAGGTCTCCAATAAGTCATCATTTGCCTGAACATTAACAAGAGTTTCTTAACTCATCTCTCTGATTCTGCCCTGGCAGCTCTATAGTCTGTTCTCAACACAGTGGCCTGAGAGATTCTTTTAAAATTTAAGTAAGCTCACAGCACTCTGCTCAAAACCATCCAGTGATCCTCCCATCTCATGCTTTTTGTTGTTGATAATGGCGCCCCTTTACTTGCTTTTTAATCAAATTTTTTTGCAATATAACATACATGCACAAACATGTACGAATCATGTGTGTACTGCTCACTGACCACTCCCGTATAGCACCCCTCCACCCCCCCAGCCCAGGCAATAAAATAGACCAACTTTTGGGAAATCCCCTTGGTTACATCCAATCCTGACTCCTACTCTTTTCTACAAAAGCAACCACTAACCTGACTTCCGGATTCACCTGTTTTGCATTTTATATAAATGCAGTTACAGTTTGTCTTCTTTTGTGTCTGTGCCTTTTCCACTTTATGTTTGTGAGTTTTATCCATGCTGTTGTGCCACGTTATGCTTTTTAAAAGCTGAAGTCTTACAGGGACGCCCAAGATCCTATGCCACCTTGGCCCCCAATTCCCACCGTCTGTGGCATCTGATATAATTTCCTGCTCTTAGCCTCTCTCATGTCCTCTGTTGTGGTCTCACTGGCCTGCTTACTCTTCCTCTAACTCACCAGACATGGCCCATCCTCTGAGCCTTTGCACTAACTGTTTTCCACTGCCTAGAGAGCTCTTTTCCCAGACATCCTCAGGACCAGTTCTCTTGAGTCTGTCAGGTCTGCACTCAAGTGTTGTCTTCTCTGTGAAGCCTTACCGGACCATCCACACACTCCCTACCGCTTTTTTCTTGTTTGATGTTTCTCCACAGCATTTATCACCACACTATGTACGTATTAGTTTCCTGTTGTTGCAAAACAAAATACCATACTTTTAGTGGCTTAAACAACACAAACATTATCTCACAGTTATGTGGGTTGGAAGTCCAGTAGGCTTGGCTGCTTTCTGTGCTCTGGGTACCCCCAGGCTGAAATCAAACTGTCAGCTGTCTGGGAGTCTCTTATCTAAAGTCTCTGAGTGCGAATCCACTTCCAGGTTTATTCAGGTTATTGATAGAATTCAGAATTAAGACTGAGGTCACTATTTTCTTTCTGGCTGTTGCCTGAGGTTAGCTCTCAGCTTGTAGAGACCACCTGCATTGTCTGGCTTGTGGCCCCTTCACCTTCAAAGCCAGCAAAGGCAGGTAGAGTCCTTCACAGGCTGCCACATCTCATCTGCTTTCCTCTTCTGCTTTTAAGGACTTGTGTGATTACACTGGGCTCACTCAGATAATCCAGGATAATCTTCCTATTTCAAGGTCACCTGTTGAGCAAACAATTCCATCAGCAAAAGTCCCTTTTGCAATGTAATGTAACATAGTCACAGGTTTAACATGGGGCGGAGGGCAAAAATCATGGGGGACAATATTCTATCTACCACAATATATTTTCTTAGTTATTTTGTTTATTGTCAATCTCCTCCTTTTAGAATCTATGAGGGCAAGGATTTGTGACTTTTTGGTATTCCCAAAGCCTAGAACACTACTTGGCACATAGTAGGCTTTCAAATATTTGTTGAATGAATGAATGAATGAATGAATGCATACTAGGTAATTAGTATCATCATCTGCCTTCCCTTTGATAAACATCTCAGACTTTCTCTTCCTTTTTAAAAGATGGCCTTGACTTTTATTTTAACCTTGTTTTACCCAGTCAGTGTGGTTTCCCGCAGCCCCGCTGGTTAGAGCTCTGCTAGTTAAGGGATCGGCAGCATGATAATGTCATATTTTCATGGAACTTTTGGTACACAAGAGACACATCCAGGACATGGGATACAGAGGGGGCCCCAGAATGGAGTGACACTCAGAGGCTAGCACAGGCTATGAAGCTTCAGGCACTACCCAGTGGAGCTAAGTGTCCAATGATTTCTTGGAATAAAACTTTTCAGGGATAGTAGAGCTAGTCATGGAAATGTGTTAAGCATTGTTTTGCTCAGTAAAAGAAAAAAAAAGATTTAGTCTGCACATGTCAATTATCCAATGACAATTTTAGAAACTAATCATCTGGATGTTTCTAAAGACTCTGTTGCTTACTATTAATAGTATGTAGACAGCCTCAATCCTAGGATGATAAAGATCTGAGTTTTTGCAAAAAGTTTGAAGCACACACAAGTAACAGATTTGCCATTTGGGTTACAGTGTGGAAAAAATCTCTGGAAACAGATTTATGTATTAGTTTTTCACTTTGCCACCAGATGTCCTTCATGAGTAGGAAAATATGATGGCTCGAATGATATTTTGAAGTGTGAATGCCCAGCATTTTTGAATAGTTGACAGTGAAAGGAAAGTGTGAGTGAATGTAAATGTTACCACAGGCTTTTGGATGAGACACGTATTTTGAAGGCTGCCTTACAGGTGTAGCTTTCAGAAGCAATATTTATTTAACTCTCAAATTTTCTTTTCTCATACTCCACAAACATTTACTTAGCATATTTCCTTTTCACTCGACTTCAAATTGATATTTTAAAAATTTGAGCAAATTACATTTAGAAATTAATATTAAGAAATACTCAACTCCTTACTTAATATTAAGGATAAAAATGTAGTAATTTTAAATGGAGTTTCCCAAGGACTCAAGGCGACCAGACCTTAGGCTTTCCAATACAAGGACAGCATAGCTTATTAACAGTTGTACGTTAAATTAATTCTAAAAGCAGCTACTTATATCTTCAGGAAAGTCAGTTGAAAGGGGCTAAGGTGTGTTTTTTTGCATAAAATCAAAGGATGCAATTGCAGCTTATTGCTAATAATATAATTCAAAGGAGAGTAGAGAATATTTAACGTACTAATTAATAAACAGCATCTTTAAAAAATAGAAATTACTTGGTCATGTACGTTACAAATGTATAATAGAAACCCTCATGATATAAAAGGATCAAAGATAACTGCTGCTTCAGAGAATTTGTTGTGTGAATTACCCTGTGCACTAACGAATGCTTGGGGACTGGATTCTCACCCCATTCCCCGTATCACCAAACGCCTGGGACAAACCTGTGCTTTATGGTGAGGTTTCTCACTCCTTCATTCAGGAGGCAGGAGTGGGACAGGCAACCTATTTCCAGAAAACTGAAGGCCATCTGTGTGAAATGTCAGCCAAGCAACCAGATGTTTGATATGGATTGGCTCCCACATCCGGCTTCTTGACCGAATTCCTCCTCTTTCCACCCAGATGTTTTGGAGACACATACAGAGAATTTTACGAAGCTCATCCAGCGACCAGAGGAAGGGGCGGTAATATTTTGGTGTCCTGCAGGGGGCGAAGTTACCTCTGATTTTTCTCCAGTCGGGTCACACGTTCTAGCAAACTCCAAAGCCAGACCTGCCCCTGTCCCTTCCTGCCATCCCTCCTGAATCACAACTGGACTTTGCCCAGCTCCCTGTCCTAAGGCTTCTGGAGAGTGCCAGGGCTGTGTGATGGGGAGGGGTCAGAGAAGAGGGGAGTGGGTGAGGTGGTGGTTAGGGGTTCCTCATCCACTTGGAGTTCCTGTTGGCTTGGAAAAACAGTGGTTCCAGTTTCCAGGTTGTTAACATTTTAGAACCACATCTCTATCTACTTTGCCCCTACTGGAACCAAGTGCTATTCTGAGCATTTTCTGACAACCATGTGCATATGCTAGGACTGGTGGGGACATGAGGAGAGCACACCCTCTTTTGTGATCCTCAGTTGAATGTTAGTGTCCTTATGATCATTGTCATAACTCACTTCACATATTTTCCCCCCCTGGCTCTTGAGAGAGTTGTGTTCCCTTGTTTTCATCATCTGGTGGTAACTTCAGTACTACAAAATAGGAACTGAGAGGCCATCTTGGTGGAGATGGGGAGCCGATGGCAGACCTGAATCAGGCTTGCTGCTCAGATGTTTAATTCATAATTAATCACTAAGTGTCATTTTGTACCCATGTCATACAGGTCCATCTACCTCTAAAAAGTATCTAAGAAAAGGGAAAGATGGTGTGTGTGTGTGTGTGTGTGTGTGTGTGTGTGTGTGTGTGTCTCCACTGGATCATATATGCATTTATAAGAGGTACATATACAATAGATGGGTCCCAACCTGCTTTTGTGTTTTAAATGGCATAGCTCTACCTAGGTTCCCTTGTCTAAGCTCAGGGTTTTTACAGTTTTCTAGTGCTTTTCCCACTACTCTTATAGGTTGCAACTGCTTTTACTCTGCTTGTCTCTCGCTAGAAGTCTTAAGGAGAAGATGTGATTGGTTTGAGAAAGGAGGAGCCCTTGGTTGCTGTGATTTTAAGCACCGCAAAAACTTTATGCTTGTAACAAGTCCCATACAGAGAAAGATGTGATGCAGGCTCTTGAATTCTAAGGATCCTGGCATCCTAGACCGAGTAGTGATGTCTTTTCTTTTCAGGTGAAAAGAATCCCTGCAGAGGGTGAAAGACTGGCCTCCAGTGTTGCTGAAATTGTCAATGGCTTTGGGACATTTGTAGAATCAAAAGCTGTCCTAAGTGACCACTGTGTCTGAGCTAAGACAGAGTGAGAAAGAGCTATTCAGTGGAGGATGGGATGCTGGGAGGTAAAAAACCTTACCCAATCAAAACAGATTACCGGTATTTGAAATAAGATAAAAATGCTTATTGGCTTTGGATCAGCAGAAACCCCATGATCTTATAAGTCCCTGAATGCCATACTGTGGCTCTCAAATGGCCTGGACTATGTGAACTAAGGCTGCCAGGTTCAGCAAACTACAGTTTTGTTTTCTAACCCACACACGTTCCCCAGGTAAAAGATCCTAATGTTTTAAATGAATTTGCCCAGGATCCATAGATTACTGGGCATTCTTAGATGGTGTAAGCTAAATATATTCACATCCAGAAAGGCAGCTGGTGGTGGTGGTGGTGTTTGGTAGAGAGGGCAGTGTCTTGGAGAATGTTCATGCCATGAAAGTGGAACATGTGTTTTACATGCTTGCTCTTGCCTAATGCTCACAGCAATCTGAGTTTCAGGGCCCTGTGTGCCATCCTGAATGGGAACATGCCAAGCCCCTACCCTAACTGGGATTAGCTTTACTGCCTTGCTTCAAGTTTTATTTATCTTGCATCATGTATCTTGCATCTATTGTGTTTCAATACATTAAAATACAATGTTAACAAACAAACTGGAGAAGCATTGAAACATTTCCAAGAAGGCAGGGGTGGTTTTTCTCTTGTATTATCTGATTACACCTCTTTCTTTAGGACACAAACTTAAGAGGCCAAACCAAAGCCCAAATGAAGAGATAAGTAAAAATATTTGGCCGGAACCCTCAGGAGGACGGGTCTGGCTTACATTTAGTCCTCTCTGTGGCCAGTTTGTGAGCAGCTTCTGGGAGGGTGTTTCCCAATTTACGGAAGCTGCCTTTGAAAGCCACGTGTCCGCTAAATGCCTATATTATATCAATAAGAGAAACTAAAGAAGGAATGGAAAACTGTCACTTTTCTGTTCTTCTTAAATCCAAGCAGCCTTGATTTAACTGGATTTTGCTTTTATCTAGTTAAAGCATCAATCGAGGAGTTTCATGTGATCGGTTGACATTGGGTTGTTGATTAGATCATTCTTACTAGTGATGACTTAACTTCTTTGCATTTGCTACCTCACAGCTCCTTGTGTGCCTCCAAGAATTCTCTGTGTACTTGAAAACTACGCGCCGCCCAGGCGACGCCTCCCGGGAGAGGGAGGGTGAAAGAAGGGGGCGGGCCTATTTAAATACAGGAGAGACGGGCCTCTCCATTGGTTGCCCGCTTGTCCGTTACCCGGCAGGGCGGGGAGTCCCGGGGGCTGGAGTGCGGTACCTGAGCGAGAAGCGCACCAGAAAGCCCACGTTGGCTGCTGCGGGGAGCGCAGCGCTGGGAGGCGGGAGACTGCGAATTCCGGCGCAGACGCTGCTGCCACTGCTCCGCGCACCGGCCCCTTTCATTCTCATCCCTTCTGCGAGCGGGGTTTGCAGGGCAGCCGAGAGAGCACTGAACGGAAAGAAAGATCCTTGCCGCCTCCCCTTGGGGAGTCAAGCAGCGCGCGGAGATTTTGAGGGGGAGCGACAGTGCTCGAGGGCGGAGGGGCGCGGAGTTTGTGAGCGAGAAGGGAGTTAAGCCTCGCGGAGAAGCTTGGCATCTCGGGACTTCTTGTCGCCACGGCCTGAACCCTACCGCTGGGTAAACTTCACAGCGGCAGTGCGAGCCTGCGAGAGGCGTGCATGGGGATGCTGCCTGGCATCCCCCCCAGCTGGTGAGCGGCCCGGCTCCCCAGCCGCCCCCGGTCCCACTCAACCGCCTGGGAGGGCGCGGGGCCTCGCACGTGCGCGGGCAGCGAGTCCGAAGAGCGACTGTGCGGTGACTTGACCAGGGGCGAGGGCACCGGCTGCAGCGCTGCCCAGACTCCGACGCACCTGGCCTGGACCTTGCGCTTCTAGAGACCTGCGCGGGAGTGTGGGGACCCTTCGTCCTCTCCTCCAAGTGGTTCTGCGGCTGATTGGCCCCTTCTGCTCCCCTGCAGCCTGGGCAATTGGGGGCGCCCCACTGGACCATGAGAGATAAGGACTGAGGGCCAGGAAGGGGAAGCGAGCCCTCCGAGAGGTGGCGGGGGCTGTTCACGCCAAGGGCCACAGCGGCCGCGCTCCGGCCTCGCTCCGCTGCTCCACGCCTCGCGGAGCCCACGGGGCCAGCCCGGCCAGGCGGGGATGCCGGGGCTGGGGCGGAGGGCGCAGTGGCTGTGCTGGTGGTGGGGGCTGCTGTGCAGCTGCTGTGGGCCCCCGCCGCTGCGTCCGCCCCTGCCAGCCGCCGCCGCCGCCGGGGGGGCGTTGCTGGGGGACGGCGGGAGCCCGGGCCACGCGGAGCAGCCGCCGCTGTCCTCCTCCTCCGGCTTCCTCTACCGCCGGCTCAAGACGCACGAGAAGCGGGAGATGCAGAAGGAGATCCTCTCCGTGCTGGGGCTCCCGCACCGGCCCCGGCCCTTGCACGGCCTCCAACAACCGCAGCCCCCTGCGCTCCCGCACCAGCAACCTCGCGGGGAGCCCCCTCCCGGGCGGCTAAAGTCTGCACCCCTCTTCATGCTGGATCTGTACAACGCCCTGTCCAACGACGACGATGTGGACCCGTCGTCGGGCGAAGAGAAGAGACAGCCCGGGCCCCGCGGAGGGGCCAGCGCGTCCCAGCTTCGGCAGCCGCCCCCCGGAGCTAGGAACCCCCTCAACCGCAAGAGCCTCCTTGCCCCCGGACCTGGCGGCGGCGGAGCGTCCTCACTGACCAGCGCCCAGGACAGCGCCTTTCTCAACGACGCGGACATGGTCATGAGCTTTGTGAACCTGGGTAAGGATTTGGGGTAGCGTAACGACCAGAACATTGCCCCCTTTCCAGTTTCCCGGGCCTGGTACGGTGCAGGGTGAGAGGGTGGAGGCGCCCTTGGAGCGCAAGTCCCAGATGGTGAGGTGGGGACGCACACACAGGCAGGCTGCGCTCCCACCACCTGTGCGGCCGCACGTGCGGTACCCGGCGTCCCCGGCCGGGCTGCGGGCTGCGCGCTGCGGCCGCGGAGGCGGCGGACTGGCAGAGGCCTCAGTCACCGAAGTGCGGCGCCCCGCAGGCGCGTCTTTGTGGGCGTCCGGCGCACGTTCTGCGCTTTCCCCAAGAGTGCCCCGCTCCGGCCGAGTTAACTCGACTGTGGCAGAAAAGTCCGGCTTGAGTGTAGCCAGCTGGAAAGGAGAAGGCTTCACTACACTTTTTCTCCTAATTGTTTTCTTTTGCATCCTTAACGCGCTGAATGCCAGTTTTCCCACCGGGACTTTTAGGGAAGCCGACAGTAGCTGAGAAATTTGGAAACTTGACGTGACTGTGTTAAGTGGTATCCATGGAAGTGGGGGAGGAGGGTTGCAGAAGAAGGTGCCTAAAGGACCGCGGAAGGCGCGTTAGTCCCGGCCTGGCGGGGCTGGCGCGGGTTTGGGGCTGGAACCCGAACCCAACTGGGATAGCCAGTCCAGCACCCTCGCTCACATGCCTTTTGCTAGTGACCCCGAATGCTGAACTTCTGATCAATGCTGCCCGAGCTTCATGGGCAGAGAAAGGGTGCGGGTTAGGGGCAGGGGTTGGGCGCTGAGCTGGTCTGAACCGGTTGCCAGGCAACAGAATGGAAATTCAAGGGCGGCTAAATCGGGCTCCGCCACAAATGTTCTGTGGCAAACCCGGACGCAGTCACATAGCCTTCACCCTCCCCTCTGAGTTTTCTCATCTGTAAATGAGAACGGTGTAAGGAAGCCCTTTTTATTATTGTTGTGTCATCAATGCCTCCGATTAGTTCTACTCTTCATTCATAAACGGACTTAGCTTGGCGTACACAAAGGGATGTTGGGGACGCGTTCTTGGCGGGGAGAAAATGGGGGTGAAATAGCCACGCCCGAAGTGGGTGCAGCGGCATTGTTAGGTGCGTCTCGGCGGACTAGCTTACTCGTGGGACGTGTGGCCCTGCCCAGGCCCTAAAGTGGGTTAGCAGACACTTGCCAAAGTAGCATGTAAGTCGCCAAGCCACGTCAAAGACCTCCGTCCGTCACTTCAGGATACTATTTACTTGAATGACTCCCATATAAAATATTTTGGCGAGTTCTTTACAAGTTTATCTATGGGATGATTCTTAACTCCGCAGAGTTTAGGGGGAAGAAAGGAGGAGTGGGGGTGAAGAGGGGCGGATGTGGAGCAGGACGGTTGGCATCCAAGTGGCGCAGAAATCCTCCTGGGAAATTCATGAAACCGAATCTCACAGGGAGTGGAGGCTCAAGGCCTGCCAATCTTGCTACTTGCAGTGCCAGGGGTTCTGATTGGACAAGAATTTTCACAATTTATTGGACCCAAATCCAAGGTTGAGCTACTTCCAAGAAGCATTCTAAGGAAATTCTCCTGCCAGTCAATAAAGTTGGGGGAGGAGGGTGCAGAGAACCAGCGCTACTCCTTATTCTGACATCTCTGCTGCTTCTGGCTTAGTAAATTCCACCACTTGCCCTCTCCCTCACCACCCCCACCCAAGCTTCCTAACAACCATGGGGGAAATGTTGTACTGCCTCTTGGGGGTAGTTTCACCTGAACAAAGTGGAGGGAAAATGGCACTTCTGGCTCCTTCACAGAGAATCATGTTCAAGTATCCGGGAAAACAGTTCCTGGGCTTGGACCAAGATTCTCCACCTTCGCTGCCCACTAGCATCACCTGAGGACACTTAAAGAACTCAGGGATGCTGGGGCAGTTACGCAAGAATCTTTGAGGGTGGTCTCTGGTATTTCTTTTCTTTTCTTTCTTTTTTAAAGTGCCTTAGGTTTTTCTAATGTACCACCAAGGTTAAGCAGTACTGGCACAGGACATCCTGATGTCTGAAGGAAATCAATAAATCATCCTGGTAAGAGGTTAAGAGCAATGCTTCCTTGTCAGTGGCTCCCAAACATTGTGCACATTAGAATTACGTGGGGGCTTTTAAAAATCCAGATGCCTAGGTGGTACCCATATCAATTAATTCTGAATGTGTGGGGTAGAAGCCAGGTATCAGTATTTTTAAAGGTCCCGAGGTGATTCCAGTGTTTGAGAATCACTGCCTTACATGGTTTTTGAAATTGTTGAGAGTTGGCTTGAGGCAAGTTTGTAAAGTACTGTGACATTTACTATGTTTAATGACCTCCAAATTCTCATTCCTTACTTTTCTGACCTTTCCTGGTCTACAGGTACACACTGCTTCTGAGTCACACTGCTTGAAGCTGGTTGTCAACTAATCCTGCTAAAGTGATGCTTTAACATAGTATCTCCCTAGGGGTATTTTCACTTTTCATAAAGAATTGTTAACACACACACACACACCACGGAACCATTTTAAGAGAATTCAACAATACCAGTGTTAATTTCAGGCCTGGGACAGCCTGATAAAGAACTGAAAGAGATTCCTGATTAAGAAACTCTGCCTCAAGCCCCTCCTGTCAAACCACTGGACTTTCTGACTATAGGTTATAGCTATTAACCTGTAGGTCCAGTCCTGGATTCCAGATGGGTACTTAGAGGAGAAAACCTTTTCCAGAAAAGTAGACTTCAAGTCACAAAGCCATGCCACCTGCCAGTCAAGCAATTCTATTTAATCTTAATTCATTTAGCAGTAGGAAAGGGGGATTTCATATAAGAGGCTAAAATGGCTCTAAGCAGGACAGTTCATTTGAAGAAAGTAATTGTTTAGCAATGTGGATTCTCTAAATAAGGATGCTGGGAGAATTCCATAGATTTCCTAATCCATGTCAATGGCATGTTAGCTGCTCAATTACATGACTCAACTATTAAAGAAGCTACAGAAAGATACAAGTTGTAGTACTATGTTATAAAGTACTCTTACATCCACTGAGTTAGATAAGTTATAAGCAAAGTATAAGGGAAAGCGTTACATAGTTTTAAGCAACATTTTTTCTTGGGACTAGGGAATAATTTACTCATGAAATACATTTAAAAACCCCGAGCCTTGTCAGCCATAGTGGCTATCAGGAAGTATGAATCAACAGGATAAATTTCTCTGGCATATCCCAAATGCTGGTCATTGGACCAGAAACTCACTGTTGTTTTATGCTGACTGTTTTAAACTCCCTCTGGGTGAATAGGCTGGGGGTGTGTTACCTCCTGAGTGCTAACTGGCTAGTGTGCAGAGTGCCCCAGGGAAACTGCTGTACTCATGAACCTGCATTCAATCAGGGCCACAGATGCCATTTTCTCCTTGTTTTCTAATGCTAAAAATGTCTTGGCAGCCTAATAAGCAAGCCTGCCAATTTGGTGACCTTGGAGAAGTATCTCGAAATATCCTTCAGGTCTTGGCTTAAAATTCACCTTCTTAGAGAAGCCTTCTCTAACCATTCTACAGAAATCCATGCTGCCCCCACCCCCACTCACTTCATTACCATCACACCACCCTGTTTATTTCCTTAGTTGCACTTATCACAAGCAGTATATTTTTTTCTTTTACAATTTGCTTACTCATTTATTTGTCACTCCTCTATGATATGGAGCTTAAAAGGCAACCAGGCTTATCTACTACTGTAACTTGAGTCCCTAACATAATTCTGAGCACGTAGAAGTTGCTTAATAAAAATTGAATTAATGAAAATATACACATATCCCTCATTTAAAATTTATATTTCACTAATCTGGTGATCATTTAGAAATGGTATACCTGTAAGTAAGTGAAGACATTTAGGACATTGAGATACATGGTATTTGATGTGTATCATAATGCTTTATTAATAAACCTCTTTTGTATTATCCATATGTATATTAATTTGTAATTAATTTGCATCACATTTGAGAGTAGCTCAAAGGTTTCTTTAAATCGCTGCATTTCAGACTTCATTTATTTATTTTGAGTTAATGATGTGTTGATCTCCAGGTTCTAGGATAAAACGGAATAAACTCAAATTATGCTCAGAAAAGGGAATCAGTATGTATTAGTACAAGAAATAAGAAACTTGTACTAAAAATACTGGCAATCTGACAAAATTACTCTCGGGAATCATAAATTAGAAGAAAAATGGAATTATTTTCTACTTGTATTTGTAACCAGATGCACTGTACTGTCTTTTTCTCAGAAACACGGGATCAGTGATACTATTTTTCATTTAAGCTGCCTGTACTTACGAAGATTTTTGTTAGCAGAAAATAAATGCATGCTTGCAAAGCTACTCACAGCAAAAATAGTTTGGAGAATGTGGTTCAAAGAAGCAACAGATTTTCTCCTAAAGAGATTTAAAATAGTAAATGTGAAATTCAGTGATATTTCAACAAAAAGTTGTACAAAGTGTTCTTAAACTCAGATCAAAGGGCAAGCAGATATCATTGTTTAGACCTCAGATGGTGTTTCCTCTGGTTGTCCTTCTAAGAATGGGTATAGATCCTTTTTTAAATATGCTGAATCATGCTTAGTTCCTCTACTTAAGAGCTTACCTCTGATTAGCATGGAGGAAGGATTCCCCGTGATATAACTGGGTAAGTGAAAAAAAACTCAATGTTCAGCACTTTTTTCAACATGTAATAATTACGTTCCATCACCGTGTTTTCACAGTTTAGCTACTTTAAATACCGGATTTCAAATTAATATTTTACTTGCATATGGGGGCGAGTGGGTAGGTGGGTGAATAACGGATACCAAAGGTAGTATAACAAACTCTTAAAGATAACAGCTCTGTTATCTTTGCCTCCCCTTCATTTGTTTAAGAGCTGAGTTAGAAAAGGAAATTGAAGAGGGTAAAATTTCTTGGATAATTAACTAGCTTTCTGTAACTTTTTCACAAGTCAGTCCTCCACTGCCTGTTTCCCATCCTGTATTTAAAAATGAATTATTTCATGGAATGTGGTTTTTTTCCCCTTAATATAAAGCCATTACAGTTTTTTTTTTAAATTTTTCTATTTTGAGTCTTACTCTGCTCCCCCCACCCCATCCTCTTGTCTGAATTTTAGTCACCTTACCCCTGCTGCTTCCAGCAGTGGGAAGGAAAGTAGGCAAGAGATAATTGTGTTTCTGACTAGAAGCTTCCATCAGAGTCAATGGAGTAGAAATTAGTGTAAAAACTTCATAAGATATAAACAGTTTGCCGAGTCCCCAGGCATATAAACAGCCATTGAACATTAACCCTTTTATCTCACCCTCCCCTGAGACCATTGTTCAACCCAGTCAGGAGGAGGGCAACATGGGGTGGTGTGGTGGACAGCTGGCTTTGTTTCATCTTTTGTGTTCCCCACAGAGATCTAGTGCTTTCTGTTGTTCTTCTTTCTCTGTTTTCATCATGACAGAGAAGTTGCTTTTATTCAGACATATTTCTCCTCTCATAATACCCTCACCTCTTCTTCAACACCCTGGCTCCCTTCTCTCGTTCTACTCTTGCCCTCTGGAAACTTGTGAGCCAGAAAGTGGCCCCAATCTCAATATATGGAAGTGAGCCAGAAATTCTTAGAACCTCAGAGTTATACCTGCTGATCTTCTACCACAAGTACTCGACATAAATGACATTGTAGTTCACTGAAGTTGATTGGATTTTTTTTGTTCAGTTACTAATGTATTGAAAATCCTGTTCTCTACATTTATTTCCCCACTGTAATTATATAGTATTTCAGCTCCCGTATGGATAGACTCTGGAGCTGGCTGTGGTCACAGCTACCTTCCATAACATTGTTTTTCTGGGGAAACATACCCAGCAACAGACAACCCATTTTTATGTAGGGTATTCTCTATTATCAATAAGAAGTTTGGGGTTATGGGTACAATTTGTGTTATCCATAGATCATAGAATTTAGAGCTTTAAAGATTCTTGCATATCATCTAGTCTCTTATGTTTGCAGTTAAATGTGTTCAGTTTATTCAGGATCATTTCCTCTTTGCTGCTGGTACATCTTAAGGCTGAGGGGCCACCAACAGAGCCACAGAGATCCTAATGCACAGGGGAATAGGGCCATAGGGTTGTTGGTCAGGCCTGAGGGGATAATTAAGGTGAAGTTACAAAAGAACGCAAGAGCACAGCCTGGGACAAGAGGTGGGTTTGCCCAAATCTGGAAGTTTGAGTTTTCTTAGGGGACAGCATTCTCTCCTAGAACTCTGCTTTTAGAAAAGAAAAAGTTATGCACATCTATAAATATCCCCTTGTTTGGTATGTGGAAGGACTGTTGACCCCAAAGAATTGTTTTCTGCTCTGAAAGTGAGTTGAAAACCACGTTGCTCAGAGCCACATTGTTCCTCTGATGCCTGCAGGCTCTTCCTGCCCTTCCCATGTCTATTATTAAAGAGATTGGGTCCATAATAGAGATGATATCTAAATTACATCAGGTCATTCCTTGATAGGTCCCTGTGGTCTTGTTATCTCTAACCCAGTCCCAGATGACTGGGCTGAAGACTCCCCTTCAAACGTTTTTGCAGAATGAGGTTCTGGTTCTGAGAGGGAGAGCCTTCCTGACTTCCAGGTTCATGGGCATACGCCCTTGATTACTAATCCTGCTAGATAGGTTGGGATTGTCCTAGGCCTGAAACATCCTTGCTCCATGGTGCTGATTTTATGTTCAGATTGTTTTCTCATCATCAGAGAGCCCTGTGGGGGGAGGAGTGGTGTACGGCTTCACAGCAGGCAGAAAACAGCGCCCCGGCTGGTGCGCCCGTTGGGGCCTTGCCACGCTGAACTTTGATATCCGCCTGGCCCCTTATTATGACTCTCCTGCCTCTTACCCTTTTCACCTTGTCCAGAATGTGACTTCCAGCCTCAAACATCTGCGTTTGTTGATTGTTGTTCCTGTGTTTACAGTCTTGTTGGTTTCCTGTACATGAACATGGGCTGGCAAAAAGTTCTGATTCATGTATCTGCAGAGCATGAACTAACCATATCGTTGGTGTGAGCTACTTTATGTGCTGATTAGGCCAGGAGGTTTTTCTAATTGGCTTGGCTTTATCTCTGAGACCAGTTATTTTCTCTCTCTTCTTTTAAATCTATGAATTGTATTTAAATATTCTAAAGACAGAGCATTGTAAACTGCAAAATTAAGCACTAAAAGTTTCACTTGACTTTGTTTTTTCCCCCAGATTTTATTTGAACACTCAAATCAGAATAGATTAATAACAGAGAAGCTGTATATTTTTTTAATAGGCTTTATTGGGGGTGCGGGGGTGGGGGTGGGGTGGCGGGCAGTTTTAGGTCTACAGCAAAATTGAGTGGGAGATGCAGAGATTTCCCAGATATTCCCCATCTGACACATGCATGGCCTCCCCCACTATCGACATCCTTGAGCTGAGTTATGGTACATTTGTTACTATTGATTCACCTACATTAATACATCATTATCACCCCAAATCCATAGTTTATGTTACAGTTTGCTCTTGGTATGGGACATTCTATAGGTTTGGACAAATGTATAATGACATGTACCTACCATTATAGTATACAGAGTAGCTTCAGTGTCCTAAAAATCCTCTGTGGAGAAGCTGTATATTTAACCAGGAAACCAAATCAATAAAAATCTTAAAAATCAAAATATACAATTTGGGAGACTAGAAATAAAATGCCTTTGTTGAATATTATTTTGTTTCTGGTGTTTTACCACATCGGTGCATAAATAAGTAATTTTGATTGACTCTGTGGGCTTCAGTTTGTATGTCTGTGTGTTGACACCAAGTCCATTAGAAATCTCTCTCTCTGTCTCTCCCTCTCTCTCTCGTCCAGGAGTTTAAAAATCTTTTTTCTTCCACATACTTTCAGTGAGGTGTCTGTCACCATAGTACCTAGACAATCCCTCAGGGCAGAGATATGAGCGATTAAATTTCTTCCTGCCTTGTGCCCTGTTTGATCCGTGCTCTGCAGGATTTGGGGGAGTAAAAGAAGCCTGAAGAATGGACAAGAATTATAGGAATTCTGTGCTTATAAATTATTGAAATTTGGGGGGTTGTTAGGGGAGGGGCTAAATAGTTTTCCTTACTTTATGAAAATGTATATTAAAACTCAGTGTGACTTTTGGATTGAGAAACTCACAAAAATATCTTTTATTGGCCCTAGAGGCAGGATCAGGGGACTTTCAAAGGTTTCCTCAGGAGAGACTGCTTAGAGGAGATTAAAACTAAATTAATAGAGACTCCATAAATCCAGTGGTCTTTGTAAGTGATATGTAGATTAAGCTCATTTGCTTTGAACTATTTTCTATGAGAAAAGGCTACACAGATTCATGATAAATAAATAAGAAAATACTATAATATAAATAAGCAACATACGAGGTCTGACAATTAAGTTCGAGAACTTATTGCAATGATGTTGCTAACCTTTTTGGTATCAGAGAGATTATTCATTATGAATTTGTACCAACTGGACAGTTAACCAAGTTTACTATTTGGAAGTGCTGAAAAGGCTGCGTGAAAAAGTTAGACGACCTAAACTTTTCGCCATCAATTCATGGCTCTTGCTTCATGACAATGCACCAGCTCACAGCACACTGTCTGGGAGGGAGTTTTTAGCCAGTAAACAAATAACTGTATTGGAACACCCTCCCTACTCACCTGATCTGGCCCCTAATGACTTCTTTCTTTCTCCGAATATAAAGGAAATATTGAAAGGGAGACATTTTGATGACATTCAGGACATCAAGGGTAATACAATGACAGCTCTGATGGCCATTCCAGAAAAAGTTCCAAAATTGCTTTGAAGGGTGGACTAGGCGCTGGTATTGGTGCATAGCTTCCCAAGGGGAGTACTTCGAAGGTGACTAGTAATATTCAGCAATGAGGTTTGTAGCACTTTTTCTAGGATGAGTTAGCAAACTGAATTGTCAGTCCTCGTAACCCTAAAGAGTGCTATTGAACAAATAGTAGTTCATTTGAGATATTTTGGGAACTTGTGAGCATTTCTTTACAAATAATGTACAGGTGAGACATTTCATGAATTCTCCCCATGTCTCCTCATTTCAACTATCCATTTTCTCACTGAATTCTAGTTAAACGACCCACCTCTTATCCTCGCCCTCCCTACCCCTGTCCCCAGAGATGAAACCTCTCAAAAAGAGGGAAGAGCTTGAGGCCATGGCGGTATCAGTGGGCTTGAGAAATTCAGCTTTGTTCCATAACATCTGACTTAGTATGTGCTGTGGTTTAACTACCATTCTGGTAGGATAGACATTTACCTGAGCAAGAAGTGAAATGATGCTGAAAGGTAGTGCTAAGACTTACAGAGGGTAATACTGAGGAGGACACCTGAAGATATTTGGAGCATTGTGTTTCTCCCAGGGGGCCATGGCACAGGCTTTTGCAGTTGTAAGGGGGTCTATTTAGGGCAGAATTCTTTAACACCAGCTTTGGGAGCCGGTCCCACAAATCTGGCACCTTGGTTATTTCATCTCCTCAGTTGAGGTTGTTTGACCCTATTGTTATACACGCAGACATGTGTAGTCATTATAAGACGTGGACACCAACACCGCTGCAGGAACGTAGGTGGTCCCCAGTGGAGGTTAGTTTCCCTCTTTCGCTCTTGCTTTTCTCGCCCTTCTTCTCTTTTTTTCCTCCCATTAATAAGTTTGGCAATGCCATTGCATTTATGTCAATTATATCTGTTCTTTCCCCATAGTGTTGGTGACTTCAGTTACTCTTAACCTAGCAGAGTGGATTATACTCATCTCCGTGGACCCCAGTTTCTTCCACCGAAATGACTCATTGCTCACTCACTACAGGTTAAGTAGCTGGTGCTAGGAAGTGCTTAAGGCCTGTTCCATACAGAGTTGAGGAAAGAGCCCTTGATTAAGATTCAGGAAGCTTGAATCTAGCCTCTGGTCTTAGTATTATCCCTTTTTATAATACCTTGCTCAAGCCACTTAACCAAATTTCTTTCCTTTTCTGTAAAATGTGAGTATGCGGCTAGATGAGCATTTTCCAAATAGTGTTTCATAGGACGATAATACTTTTCCAACATGTTCTGTAACAGAAGATCACAGAAGGACTTTATATCATATTCCTCTGTTTGAGATTTACAAGTCTATTAGCATATGAAAGCCCCGACAAGCCCAGCGGTAAAGAAGTCTGCTAACTTGTTTTAATAGTTTTTTGAACTTACTCTACTTAGTAACCCTTTTTTTCTGAAACACTCTTGTGTCAGACCTGGGCCTCTCTGTCCCCAGATCCACTCCTGCCCCTTTCTTTTTTCTTCTCTGTAGGTTGGGGATGGGGCCCCAGGAGCCTACATTTCCAGCTGCTACTTCTCTTCTGTGGCCCCAGCTTTCTCTGGAAGGGCTGCCTCCTTCCACCTTCTGGCCCTAGGCTCTCTCCTCCTTCCTGTGGGTGGGAGAGGCTTCCCGCTGCTGCTAGGCCATAGGTTGTCTCACCATGACCTGCTTGGCCGCTTAGCTCTCCCTCTGCTCTGCCACCAGCTAGCTCCCTGCGTTACATTTTCTGTTGTGAACACTTGCAGGGGTTCTCTTTCTCTGGTGGGACCCTGATTGGTATGGCCTCTTAATTCCCTGGAACACAGTAGGGAAACCCCAGACTGGATGGTACTCAGAAATCAGGAGTGTTCCCTGTTGTGTATCTCTGAGTGATGATTTTCTTAAACAGCTGTTTTTTTTTTTTGAGGTATAATTGACATACAATAAACTGCTTATTTAAAGTGTACAATATGATAGCCGTTGGTAGATATGTATACTTGTGAAACCACCACCACAGTCAAGTTAATGAACACATCCAGAGTTATTCTTTTAAACAGTTGCCTAAGCCAGGAAATGAAATAATCAATCCTAACACACAGGAAGCGCAGTGAAAATTCCCATCTTTCACTGATGCCATTGCTCTTCATGTTTTTATCTTATATGCTTTGAACATCCTTAAGAACAGAATTTGCTGAAGATGTTTGTGAATGGTTTTCTTGGATCAGAGACCTGTAGGCTCAAGCCCCGGCTCTTAGCACTTGTGACTGGCCTGTGTCATACCTCACCTCCCATATTTATTTTAGGAAATAATAAAAATAGGCAGATATTTTTTCTAATTTTGAGATCAAGCATCTAGGGTATTTTGGGGTTGTCAGTGATCCTATTGGCATCTTGTTTCTAGATTCTCCAGTTTAAAAGATTTGATACTTTTGGAAAAATCACAGAGATGCTTCCCTGTGTTTTTGTTTTAAACCCTGGCAATTTAGGTAGGGCAAAAATTCAAGAAATTTATGAAAGTAGACTCCAGTTTACCCTCAACTTTCCCCCTATGCTTATCCTTCTCCAAATGTTCTGTAAGCTTAAGTAGAAACTGCATTTTTTTTTTTTGCAAGAAAACATAAGTATATCTGTATGGCCTTTTGCCTTAAAGAATGACTGATGCCACTTATTCTATGTTATCAGGCAAAAACTGAGACTTTTATAGCAGCAAATTTATGTTAACCATTAGTAGATAGTAAGACGGGAGAATTTGGAGATTTTGGGAGAAAATTATTATTTAGAGTAGTAGCATTAAGATTCTGCATAACATGCAATCACGTAATAGAACAGTTTTTTGAGGTTAATTAACACCCCCACCCCTGCCTTCAGAGAAGCTGCAGCTTCCTGCTTGCTTTCTCCTCTCCCCTTAGTCTGATTTCTGTTCCCATCACATTGCTGAAATTCTTCTATCAGAGGCAACTCATGACTCAGCCTTGAGTCTTCATCCTCCTTTCTGCAAGCCTTTATCATGTTGACATCCCTTTTCCCATGCTGTACAGTCCTTCTGAGAAATTCTCTCCTTGGCTTCTGTAATGCTGTTTGTTCACTCTTAGTTCTTTTTCTAACCCACAGACCGCTGCTGTGTTTTGGGACATTTCCTGAAAAACAGCAAAAGGTTCGGAAGGGTTGGCACTACCCCTACCCGTGGGGCTGAGATAGCCGTGGGTTAGGGGTGGAGGGAGCACATTGAGCCTTAGGAGTGAGGAGATAGGAAGTGTCCACAGGGCATGATGGTGGGCGGGAGCCAGGCTGTCAGGGGAACCGCCATGGACGCTTGTGGCCTGGTGGGAGAGCAAACCACCGTGATGGGGAACCCAGCAGCTGGTGGATTCAGAAGGCCACCTGTCAGCTACAGGGGGGTCTCGCTTCTGAACACCTCCTCCTGTATTTCCTTCCCTTTCACTAACCCACATATTCAAAGCGTGGCCCTGCCCCGGAATCATATGGTGAGTGCCGCCCTTCTCAAGCTGTCTTGAACCACTTGTGCAAGAACCACTTTGGCTTTTAAAAAAATTTTTAATTTCTGTGGACCTATACTTTTGTAAAATTCACTAAACATGAATTACTAGAAAAGCGAAATGGGAAAAACAGAAAACGCATATGAAGTCAAGCCTCAATTTTTAATTATTAGAATCCATTGATATAAAATTATCAGTCAAACTGCTATCAAACTGTGTAGGTAATCTCCATTTCTGTACTTAGCTCATTGCAGGCCAGTCACAAAGAGTTTGTGGGATCAGCACAGACCTGGCCTATTATTCACATGCAGCTTCTTGGACCCTCCCTGACTCAGGGGATCTGGTGTGAGGATCTACATTTTAACAAACTCACTTGGAGATGAGAGTGGTGACTAAGGTTTGAGAACCAGCGTGCTAGTTACTCAGGTTCAGCCTCAATCTCTGCTCTCACTCCCTACACCCAGTCAGTTTCCAGACTTACTGTTTCTGCTTCTAAGCTATCTCACTCCCATCTTCCAATCTTTCTTCTCCACTCTGTCCCCAAATTCCCTAGATGAGAACTTTATGATCTTGGGCTTGACTTCTATGCTGGTCTCCTCTAATGCCAATCTATCCTTGCACAACACTAGCTCGGTTTTTCCATAGCACAGATGTGATCTGTTATCCCTGCATCACCTTCATTGGATTCTCATGGTCTACTGAATAAAGCCATCTTGATTTCCATTCCCTTTCAATTTCAGCTTCTCCACTCATCTCTGTATACATATCATTCAGCCAACTAACTCTGCTCCGTGATTTCCTTCTTCTGGCTTTTTGTCATGATTTCTCCCATTTACATGGTGCAATTGCCCACTTCCATGTTCTCAGCTCTATCCTTCAAACCTCAGCTCAAGTGCCATCTCATCAAGGAAACATTTCTGAAATTTGCTTACCATGTGCCATGACTCTTTGGAAGAATACTGGGGGCCTAGTGACTTTCCCTAGTGCTGAACACCACAGAGTGGCATTCTAATTTCAGACATATGTTAGCAGACGAGTTCGGTGTGGCTTAGAGGAGAGTTGGGAGCCTTGAGTTCCACTGTTGGCTCTGCCACCCAGCAGCTGTGTGGATTTGGGCAAATCACCTTCAACACCAACTTCTCTGGTTCTCTGATGCTTTATTTATCTTGATGCTTCCTCACCCCACCAAGTACGTAGCATGGTGCCTTACTTAAGTTGATGGTTTCTCTAAAATAAGATAAAGTACAATAAAATAAAACTGGTGTGTGCTGTCTTTCTTTCTCTCATCAGTAATAACATCAAACATTTAAATGAGAGAATTATAAGCTGTGAAACAGTATGCAGATATTAGGAATCTTAACTTCCATTCGCAGCAGTGGTTATAAAAAGAGATGTTGCCTTCTTTCAGGGTTCATGTTCTGTGACTCTCTAGATGGTTTAGGGAAAAAAGCCCTCAGGAAGAAGAAATATTATTTTCCCTCTACCTGATGTCATGACTTTAATAAGTATTACTAGGAGTCAGAAAGAAGTGCCGTTGAGTCTAAATTTAAATACACTAGTTGTGCCTAGCAAGCTTTCATGCGAGGAGGAACGATTCCTCCTGCAGGTGCCGATGCAAAATACTTATCTTGTCAGCTTCTACTTCAGGCCGGCTGGCTTGGCTTACATGGTGAAGGTGTTAGACACTCTGTTTACATAAGGGCTGAGGGGGTGACATAATGTCTATTGAAGCAAAGTCACTTAGTTCCCCACTAGGCAACAGGGAGCATTTAAAAACCGAAAACAGATCAAAGCCATGGGCAGGGTTGAGATACCCCTACCCAGGAGCAGAACAGTCTGGCCAGGGAGGGGGTGGTCTCTTGGTTGGTTGCCCGGAACAGACGTGCATTATTGCCTCACTGTATTTCTAGACCATTGGTGAAATGAATCAGGAGGAATTAAACTCTGAGCAGCCAATCCAGAGAGACTGCTTAAGTAGGCAGAAGTGTGTCCAAATAGGCTGGAAAAAATGTCAACTGAGAGTAAGCACATACAAGATGTGATGTTTCTCTTTTTATAGACTGTTATAAAAGTTGTTTAAAATTAAACAACTCTTCAGTGCTTAAATTATGTATAATGAGACAGGTAGGTCCTGGAACAGAGAGCTTTTTTCCCTCCCTTATCCCACTTAAATTTTGCTCCCTCTACCAGAGTATGCAAGACATAAACACTTTCATTTCCAGGATATAAGCCTTAGCATGTAGGGAAGGGAGGAAGATGGAGTTGACACAGGCCACAGAAGTAGCAAATCTAGTTCTCTTTTACATTTTATTTGATGAACTTCAAGGCTGTAGCCAAGGGAAATATGAAAATAATTTGAGACTCGTATCTGTAAGTCCCGTCAAGTGATAATGTTTTCTATTTTATACTTTTTAAATATATGTAGATACAGAAAAAAGTATACTATACAGTATATACTCCCTTTATGACCCCCCAACCCCAAATAAGTAGAATATTGTTATTTCTTTCAGTTTTATTCAGGTATAATAATTGACAAATAGACATATTTAAGGTGTACATCATTATGATTTGATATATTGTGAAATATCCACATTCAAGCTAATTAACATATCCATCATCTCACATGGTTACCATTTTCTTTCTGTTTTTTTTTGTGTGTGTGTGCTGAGGACACTTAAGATCTATCCTGTTAGCAAATTTCGAGTATACAGTACAGAATTGCTAATTATATTTACATTGTTGTACATTAGATTTCCAGAACTCATTCATCTTATAGAACTGAAGCCTTGTACCCTTTGACCAACGTTTTCCTATTTTTCTCTCCCCCACCCCCCAGCCCTTGCAACCACCATTCTACTCTTTGCTTCTACAAATTTAACTATTTTAGATTCTACATATAAGTGAGATCATACAGTATTTGTCTTTCTGTGACTGGCTTATCTAATTTAGCATAACATCCTTCAGGTTCATCCATGTTGTTGTAAAGGGTAGGATTTCCTTCTTTGTTAAGGCTGAATAATAATAATCCATTGTATGTGAAAGTGTGTGTGTGTGTGTGTGTGTGTGTGTGTGTACATACACATACACACATGACACATTTTCTTTATCCATTCATCCGTCAATGGAAGACACTTAGGTTGTTTCCATATCTTGGGTAATTTCCTGTTTTATGTTTATTTTTTTGCCATATTTAAGAACAAGTAATATTGTGTACTGATGCATTATTCAGGACTCATAAGGTTAAGGTGTCTTGGCTATTGTAATATCTATCCCTTCCTTAGTATTATTTTGTTTCTGTTTGGCTGGATCTTGTTAGAATCACAGTTTATCTTGTGTCTGTAGGATGGCATCTAACCACAGGCCTTCTACCTCCCTCTCAGTGTCGGGTGACACTCTTTTCTGAAGCAAATGGGTCATCCTTTGTTTTCAGGGCAGTAGGAATGTTTGTCATTCTCATGCCCTTGGTCTCTCTCTGTCTCTGTCATTGGGCATTATATTTTCGTGGTCCTTCTGGTGCCTGGGGCCTGGCTCATAGGAAGCTGAGCTCAGAATTGAAACATCTGAAGTGCCACCTTGCATCACTAAAACCACAGAGACAACTGGGATAGCCCTATTAACACTACAAAAATAAAATATGTCACCAGAACATTTCACTAGAATGAGGAATTTATTTCCATGGGTCCCTAAGGTCAACTGCGGTACATGCTTTTTCCTACTGGGCAGCAAACATGTTTTACCAAACTCTTACCTAAGTGCTTTTCGTTTACACTTCCACAATGAATTCTTGGCTGACTCCATGTTGATTCCTGCAAATATTGTGATTGACTTCCACACCTTTTTGAGGAAGCAAATTCCAAGTTGCCATTCGTCTTTTAATTGTTGCCAATGTTTATTGTGAAAATTTTCAAACATAAAGAAAGGTGGAAAGATTTTGCCGTGAGCATCTGTATACCCTCCACAGCATGCGAAAAAGATCTGTTTATAAGAGGATTACGTGTAGCATATGAAGATAAAAGTATGTAAGTTCTATTGTCGCATCATTTTATGTTCTGGAAGATATGGTGACGGTGTGCCTTTAACCAAAAGGAATCCGACACTGGGCAACACACCCTGAAAAAAAGGTTCCTTAAACTCAGAAGCGTCTTCAGTATTAGAAATGACAGATTTAATGTGGTTGTCCAGTGTTTGTGGAGCCTTTTTTAAGGCCAGGCTAAGTGCTGACTACAGTGGGAGGGGAGAGATGTAGTTGCTGACTCCAGGGAAGGCAGATGCATGGACACCTAACCCTGGCCCTGAACAGAGTATGGTGCTATGACCGAGGTCAACACAGGATATTATGGGAGCACGAAGGAGGATGTGATTAATTTATGAGGGCCATGGCATTCAGGCTGAGTGTAGACAGAAGAGCTGGATTTCTGCTATTGGATGTGGAAGGCACGGGCATTCCTGACTGAGGAACGCAGAAGGTAAATGGTGATGGGGCTTTGGGCTTGGGGAGAGGCCTGGGGTGCTAGGTCCAAGGGTGAGTGGGTCCTGAGGATGGTATGGGACTCAGGTAGGGAGGAGGTTGGGAAGATAGGCTAAGACCAGATTGTGAGGGGTAGTGAAGCTATTCTAAGGAATTTAGACTTTATTTTACAGGCCGCGAGGAACTATTTACAACTTTTCATTAAGGCTACGGAATGACTGACGTGTGTTTTAGGAAGACATTTTTGGTAGCGGTGCAGAGGAGGCCAGGAACAGAGGCTGGACATGGGGAGACCAGCTAGGACATTTCTGCAGCGTTTGAGGGTCTCTTTGAAATTTTAAAAGCATTTTGCATTTTTCCTTTCCTCCCATTAAGTTTAGAATGTTTAATAAAGAGGGGAAATTAGGTGACAAATTCATGAATAGCACCTAAGAGATTTTAACTTGTGGAAAAAGTGCTACTTCCAGTAACCAAAATCTGAAGGGTTGTGATTTAAATAGACATTTAAATAGACTTAACCTGGTCTTCCTGGAACTCTCTCCCTCATTTCTCCTTAACGATTAAAAACAGCCATTTGTGAGCTTAGACTTGTGGTCAAGGTGCAGAGAACGTTTTGGTCTCTGAAACTAATTGGCTCAGGGGGAGCCTGCGGCAGTGACCTAAGCCTCCTTCACAGGCGACTCAGCCCAACCGAACTGACCGGATTGAGATTCAGCTTCCTTTTCCACCTGCTTTGTCTGCACTCTGTTGGCCAAACCACACCTGTGACAGGTAGTGTGAGATAGGTGTCATCTCCTGGAGCTGGAATTAGCCAGTGCCAATTCAAGCCGTTGACACACTCTTCTCCTTTCTACCTCTCCAGTTAATCACATGAGGACCCACTCCTAAGAAAATTTTGTTTATAGTATGCAGCTCAAAAAGCGTCATGACCTTGGTCCACATAAACCAGGACAACCATGTGTATGAGAGAGAGATGGTTTAGACGTGTAGACATTCAGTGTTGGTATTTGCAGAAGGCGGGATTCCGGCCCCTACAGTATTCGCCCCCTGCTACCCTGTGAGTGTGTTACCTTACATGGCAAAAGGGAATTAAGGTTGCTAGACGGCTGACCTTAAAATAGGGAGATTATCCTGGATGATCATTCACAAGGGCCCTTAGAAACAGAAGAGGAAGGCAGAAGGGCACGAGAGATACAATGCAAGAAGAGCAGAGAGAGTCAAAGGGGGGCAGGGACTTAACCAGCTGTTGCTGTCTTTGAAGATGGAGGAATAAGCCTCAAGCTAATGACCACAGTGGCCTCTAGAAACTGGGAACAGCCCTCAGCCGACAGCCAGCAGGGAAACAGGGACACCGGTTCTACAACCACAAGGAACTATATTCTGCCAACAGCGCCAATGAGCAAAGAAACAGATTGTCCGGAGAGCCTCCAGAAACGAAAGCAGTTCTTCCCACACCTTGATTTGAGCCCAGTGAGACCCATGTTGGACTTCTGACCCACGTAACTGTGAGAAAACAAATTCATGCCGTTCTAAGCCACTAAATGAGCGGTAACTTGTGAAGTCAGAAAAAAAAAAAAAGAATACAATGTTATTTATGCAGGGCTTTGATACTCCTCTTGGTCCCTTGGAATCCTCTGAATTAGAGCAATCAGAATGGTGGCATTCTGAGGGGTTAGACCTGCAGGTGCTGGATGCGGACTGCCTGTGTTTGAAGAGGGGTTTTACCCCTTACTTGTGTGGCTTTAGGTCATGGGTTCTCTCTGTGCCCCAGTCCTATCACCTGTAAGACTAGGAAATAAGAGTTGCTTTTGGTTCTTAGGGTGCTTGTGAGAGTTGAGGTACTACGTGTAACGAGTTTAGCATGGTGCCTGGTACATCTTAAGTGCTCCATAGTTACAAGCTATTGTTAGATTTGTTTGCAGTAAGGAGCCATTTAAAAAAACCATTGCCTGCCGTGCTATTTAACATGTCATCTTATGCTGAGGGTAGGAAACCATCAAAAAAGAAAACTGGAAAACTTCATGCAGTGCCTATTTATTAAGTTCTTCTGAAACACACATGGATTACATACTCTCTGGAACTTGAGGAGATAATGTTTATGAGAGACATTTATAAAACTAAAGCACTATGTCAACTTAAGGTAAAATAAAGCAGGATGTTTGGGGGCTACATCAGTTGTGGGAACCACAAATAATACCCTGGGAATAAGTTTAGTGCCTACAGCCAGCTTGGACTGGGTGGAGACATTTGTCGTTAATAAGCCTTCCAAAGCTGAACCATCCAAGGTTCATCGTCAATGTCCAAATAATCATCCTACTGAGAAGTATTCTAATTCCATAGGCTTATAATTTTGGAATTTCATAGTCCCCATAATTTCCATAGTCCTGTAATTTTCTTGCATCCTGTGATGGCCTTAGTTTCTAGGGTTGCAAGTGTGCTGCTATGTTATGATATCCTATTCCTGGAATCAATAGGGGATAAACCTGTCAGTTTTTTTTGTTTGTTTTTTTTTTTGCAAATTCCTACGTCGTTTAGCTAAGTCAGGTATCCTAGTAAAATGGGAAAAAATTTTAGTACTGCCATTTTGAACTCTCACATCAATGCCACTGGTTTTCTATCCTTCAGGATAAGTGCTTAGAACTTTCCTGTAGATATTCATGGTCTATGTGTGTTTCTTCTACAGAGGCAACCGCTGATGAACCACTGCACCTCCAGTGGGGAGGGATGGGCATAGGTATTCCATGTTATTGATAATGCTTGTCAAAACATGAAACGGCTTAGCTCAGATTTCCAGTATCAGAGAAGTTCAGGATGTTTTTCTAACCAACTTTTGTTTTATGTTATGAATATTGAAAATATTGTGGATAATCATGTTTCCATTTTCATTTGTCACTAGGAAACTCAGCATTCTATTTATTGTATGGTATTTATTTTTCTTTATTAACCTTGTTATTTTCTTTCTTCTTTCTTTCTTTCTTTCTTTCTTTCTTCTTAAAGATTTTATTGGGGCATTGGGTAAGGGGAACAGTATTGGGGAATTGGGGAAGGGGAACAGCCAAGTTGTTGTCCTTCAGTCTTAGTTGTGGAGGGCACAGCTAGCTCAGCTCCAAGTCCAGTCGCCACCCGGCTGCCCATCAACAGCTTGCGGCTGCTCAGCTCAAGGTGCCATGTTCAATCTTAGTTGCGGGTGGGCGTAGCCCACCATCCCATGAGGGAGCCGAACTGGCAACCTTGTTAGGAGCATGTGCTCTCACCTGCTGAGCCATCCTGCCACCTGTTGGCAGCTCAGCCACAGCTGAGCTCTGGTGTAGCTCACTGGCCCATGTGGGAATTGAACCGGTGATGCTGTTGCTCAGAGCTCAGGCTCTTAATCAACTGAGCCACTCGGCCAGCCCCAACTTGTTATTTTCTTGCCCTATTTTTCTTTCATTTCTAATTCCACATCTGCGTAACGTTTATTCTGTAGACTGTATTTCTTTAAATTGTCTCAGATCTATTGGGTTGTCGGAAAAGTCATGACGCATTTTTCACTGAAAAACATAGAAAAAATACGTCATGACTTTTCTGACAACCCAATATTTCAGAATGGGGCAGGGAAGATACAAATTCCCACTCAAGATCAATAATAAATTTTCAAGGAAACCATTGTCTGTTGTCATGAGAGCCAGTGGGTCCCACCCCCTGCTTGATGGCCATGCCCGTGGGACTCTTCTCTGAAGAAATGGCCTATACCCTGTGTCATGTCAGCATGTTTGTAGGGCTGGAATCTTTTGCCAAGTAGTTATGTGTCATACACAGTTCCCAGTGCAGATGGGATGATGTGACATCGCCTGGTTGATTAACTCTTAAAGCAGGTTTGACTTGACATTGAACATTCTTAGAGTGTGGTCCGTGGATAATGGGCATTAGAATCAGTTGAGGAGCTTGTTTAAAATTCACAATCCTTGAACGCGCGCTCAGGACTTATTGTCCATCTCCACATGTGAACTTTGCCCACACTTTTTCGAGAAAAATGCCCAAATTCACGGAGGCCCGCGGGGCCGGGGCTCAGGAAAAACACACGCCGCTACCCGAGCAGATTCTGATTGTGGACACAGTGCAGGCAGGGGCCCGAGAAAAGCGGCGGGGTCGTGGAACCAGAAAAGAGGAAGCGTATGTGGGGCCCCGGCTGACCTGACGGATTTTGCAGCAAGCGCGGCAGCCACAGGAGGAACTCGAAGCGGAGCATGGGGCTAGGGGTATGCCCGCGGCGCCGCGGGAGCGCATCACACGGCTGGGTCCAGGAGTGCCACAGGATGAGTCAGATGAGGAGGATGAGGAAAGGCCCACCCTGGAGGAAAAGGCTGCCATAATGACAGGGGCGGACCACCATGCCGAGGTGGTCGTGAATCCCGAGGATGAGCATGCCATTGAGATGGTCATCAATAAGAACCCTCCTGTCAGGCGCACCCCGGCTGACATCACCATGGAGAAGCTGACTGAGAAGCAGACATAAGGTGAGAAGGTCATGTCCGAGGTGTCAGGGTTCCCCTAGCCCCAGCTGGACCCCCGGGCCCTGGAGGTCTACAGAGGGGTCCGGGAGGTGTCATCTAAGCACCGCAGTGGGAAGCTGCCCAAGGCCTTCAAGATCATCCCTGCACTCTCCAACTGGCAGCAGATCCTCTACGTCACAGAGCCTGAGACCTGGACGGCCGCGGCCATGTACCAAGTCACGAGGATTTTCGCCTCTAACCTGAAGGAACGCCTGGCCCAGCGCTTCTACAACCGGGTCCTGCTCCCCCATGGTACAAGATGACATCGCTGAATATAAACGACTCAACTTCCACCTCTACATGGCACTCAAGAAGGCACTGTGCAAGCCCTGGAGCTTGGTTTAAAGGGATCCTGACCCCACTGGGTGAGTCGGGCACCTGTACCCTCCGGAAGCCATCATCGTGGGTAGCAGCATCACCAAGTGCTCCACACCCCTGTGCTGCACTCCAGCGCGGCCATGCTGAAAATCGCCCAGATGGAATATAGCGGTGCCAACAGCATCTTCCTGCGACTGCTGCTGGATAAGAAGTATGCGCTGCCCAACAGGGTGCTGGACACCAGGGTGCTGGGGTTCCGGAAGGAGAAGCGCGAACTGCCCATGCTCAGGCACCAGTGCCTCCTGATTTTGGTCCAGCGCTACAAGGCAGACCTGGCCGCAGAGCAGAAGGAGGCCCTCCTGGAACTGCTCCGGCTGCAGTCCCATCCACAACTCCCCAGAAATCAGGCATGAGCTTCAGAGAGCAGTACCCCGGGATGTAGAAGATGTTCCCATCACCATGGAGTGAGGAAACACTCATCCTGGTCTGAGGGGTGTTGGTGACTGAAAGTGACACTGACCCTTTACAGCTGAAGACCCAAAGCTCGGCAGTGAGAGCTCATGGGTACCTGACAGGGAGGACTGACTGTCTGGCTGGCTGCCTTTTCCATCCTAGGCCATCGTTCCTGCTCGGTTCTGGCACCTGTTTGAGACCCCACACCCTAGCATTCCCACTCCCCTCCTGGGGCTTGGAATAAGTATTTTCTCTCAGGCTGTTGTGTCAAGTAACTAGAATGTGGATAAAAAGGCAGGTATTTATTGAATAAATAAATAAATAAAATTCACAATCTTTGGCCTCCTTCCCAGAGGTTTTCATTCAATATATCTGCCATGGGACCAAAGAATCTACATTTTAAGAAGCATCCTAAATGGTTTTTAATCAAGTGGTTCATGGACCAGACTTTGAAAAGCCCTGCCTTAGAGGGTGGCTAGGATTTAAAGAGGCAAGGAATAGTGCACTCTAGATGATAGAACTAGCAGACGCAAAGGCACAAATTATGATAATGGGCAAGAATGGATGACACACAGGGAGACAAAAGGGTAGATCCATGTATGTTGGGGGGCACTTTTCCTCCTGTCAATGCCATTTGTATATCCATCCAGTTAAACATTGGAGTGTCTACTATGTGCCAGCTGCTTTGCCAAGTGCTAAGGATACCAAAATATACAGACTACATTCTTCTAGCAGCAGGTTTTGAGGAGGGAGAGGCTGGAGTATAGACATACAGGACTTCTGGAGTGTTGCAGGCACTCCGATAGAAATATAGTTGGGGTATATCAACTAGGGAATGATGGCTGGACAAGGAAGCGGAGGGGTTCTGAAACTGAAATTTGAGCAGATGGTTTCTTCTTTTGAGTTTTGGAAATCGTACAATGCAGTGATTTAGCCTGAGATTTCCCTCAGTGACTTTTACAATAACTCATTATTTTTATTGGATGGTCTGCTTGTGTTCTACCTGTCTTTTTGATGCTTAATTAAATGACCTATATAAATATAGGGACCTCCACTAGGTGTAGCTTGAGATTTTTCCAGCTGGTTCTGGAATTTGAAAAATAAATAAATAAATAAATAAAAACCTCTTTGAGTTTTAAATTCTCTATTCTTTAAAAACAAAGTGAACATTCTCTATTTGAAAGACAGACTTAATAAATGCTAAGATTTTTAATAACTTGGCTACTATTTATTTCTTTTTAAGCCTGGTTTCCATGGTTTCAAACACTTTGAGGTTAAATGTCAGGTAACCTCTTCACTCAGCTACACTTCTGCCCCAGTTCTGTGGTGTTCGAGCTCTAGTTCTTGCCACCTTGAGTGTCGACTTGAACTGTGTGAGCTATGATGGTGGATGGATCAATCTTAGGATGCTGCTTAAGTCACTCTTAATCTAGAGCCAGAGCGAAAATTCTTAACCTACTTGTCCTTGGCTAGAACCCAAAGCTTTGAACGTTGTTGGATTCCTCTGGACTCAGTCACATTAAGCTCAGCGCCTTTGATGTAGCTTGACGGCAGACTGGACCAAGTGGCATTGCCTCCTGCTGATATTAAGGTGAAAGCCAACACCATAAAAATGAACGTTTTACTGAGAGTGCTCGCTCTCCTACCTGCGAGCCCAGCCAGTCACACTGCCAAATTGGTTAAAGAAAGAACTGGCTTGAGAATTGCAAAGTGTGTTCCTCTCGCAGAGGAATGGAGTCCAGATCAACCTCCGGAGGCTCCCTAACTAAAATGTAGTAGACATGTCAAACACTTTAATTGGAAACTTAAAAAAAAAAAAAAAAGAACCCTCTTAATTTGCTATATTAAAGCAATTTGGCTAAGAAATGGAAAAACAATGATGAATCTTTGACTTTTAAGACTTACCTTATTTCTCCATTAGCCCACCCTCCTTGGTTTCTAGAAAACAATATTTCCTGTTGTTGTACAAGAGCCCAACGGTGCAGCAGATATTTCAGAGTATATAATTGAGTCGACAACTACATTCTCTGCCTAAGAGTAAGATTGCAGAAAGATCTGGCAATCTGGGTTACACAGAGACATCATTAAATTATACATACAGATCTCTGCGGAACAATCACAGCATGTTAAGAGCTATAATGGTTACAGAATTAGACATGGCTTCTGTCCAGTGGAGTCACTTCTGTGGGCCAATTACAGACAAACTGGCCAGCAGAAGATACCCAGGGCTCTCCTTTTCAAGGTACATGTTATTTTTAGATTTGCTTAGCTTTAAGGTAAGATATTTTTCTTTGTGAGTCAAATGAGACTATTTTTCAAGAAATCTAACGTGGACCTCTGTGCAATTGATAGTATAAAATGATGTGGAATCTCAGAAGTGGTTTAAGAAACCGACTCTTTGAATGGTACACACATTCCCTATCCCACAGCTCTAAGGTGGTGATCATCTAAAAGCTGCTTGGGCCCTTCCAGTTATAGGAAACTCACTGCTTCACAAAGACACTTCATTTAAATTTTTTAGTGCAGTGGTTGATACCTTTCTGCTCAGTAAAATAATTTTCCACCTCCTGAAAACTTCCTGGTCCTTACCCATTCTTCTAGAGCATGGTTGGAAAATTTTTTTTTAAAGGGCCAGAGAGTAAATATTTTTGGCTTTGCAGGCATAGTCTTTGTCACAACTCCTCAACTCTGCTGCAGTTGTGCAGGAGCAGTCCTTCAACAAATGGGAGTTGCTGTATTTAAATTAAACGTTATTTGCAAAACTAGAGGGCTGGCTTGTGGGCTGTAGTTTTCTGGCTTCAGCGCTAGAGCTATATAATCTAGGTCCTGAATATGAATTACTCAAACTTTTAATTCCAGGCTGGTTGCCCAGCATATATAGAGACCTTTACTCTCCACCTCCCTTGCTTGATGAATTAATTAGGGAAGTCTATCTAAGTCATTCCATAAATCTGACGAAAGTCTTTAAGTCCTAATAGAAATGAATTTGTAACTGGAATTATCTGCTGTTCTAAATGTGAATAATATTATTATGAAATCCAAGATAGTTTTCCTTCTGTTTTTAAAGGGTGAAATTTTCATACTATATAATTTTTCATGCCAGGAAGCAATAACTTCAAGAAAGTGCTCTTAGTGCTCTGCCATTGAGCTTTCTTGGCTGGAAACTGCCATTGGAGATGATGACGATACAGGTGAAGAAAAATCTTTGCCTCCAAAGTGCAGAATCTTTTTATGGTTCTGAATACAACCACCCTTTCGGAGTTGTGGGTTGTGATTTAGATGGATGCACAGAAGAGCGACATGGAGCATTGCTCACATAGTTTTCCCCCTTCCCTCTTGCCCTTTGCATTTTTCTCCTTACAGGTTAGCCTCTTCTGTAGTGCCATGGCAGGGCATAATAAACACCTACACCTAGCTCAGGGGATCAAGAATGGGGTCAGCCAGGAGTCGTAGTAGTATATCACACTGCAGAAGCAGGTACTATTAAGCACAGAACCAGCCTCATTTTTAAGATTTCACATTATTATGGTAAGAGCACTGCTGTTGTTAAAAAAAAGAAAAAGAAAAATGCTGGTCTGAGTCCAAAGTATTTTAGGCATTAAAAAAAAATTTCAGAACATTTTAAGTAATGGTTATTAACGCCAGTGCTGATCTGAAAGAAGCACCTGCTACTTAATTGATCAAATGATCGGTGGTAAGCCCTGTTTCTTCCATATTAAGTAACTTTGCCTCCATCACCCATCCACCTTTTCCCAGCATTTTCTCCAGAGAGGGAGCGAGGACACAAGAGGAAGTGAGAAATCAGATTTGGTGGGAGAAATTGTTTCTGGTTAAAATGAGACTTATTCGTTGTTTGGAGGAGAGGGTTCTCATTCCCTGCTACTGAAAATGTGGTCTGCCACACCAGGGAGCTGGTTGAAAATGCATCTTCTCAGGCCTAACCCTATATCTTTTGATTCAGAATCTCAGTTTTACAAAACCCCTACATGATTTATAGGCACATTAAAGTTTGAGAGGCACTGATCTAGTTCGCGGCCTTCCTTCTTCACATAAGTAACATAGCAGGGCTATCTTTATTTCAGATATGCCCATATTTACAAAGAGCTTGAGTTTCTTTTTGGGAGATCAGGTTGGGGAGAGAAGTCATGCTTCCAGTGGTATTGAGACTTTGCCAGGAAATCTACAAAATAAAATTATTCTGAGTGCCAACATTATAAGTACTGTCACAGACCTTTGTTCTTTTCTAAATAAGCATTAAATGGTATAGATTTTCCAACCTTTTACTTTTAACATATCTGTGCCTATATGTAAAGTGGATTTCTTGTAAATAACATCTGTTTAGATCTTGTTTATTTTACAAAATGACCTGGCAATCTCTTCTATTTAATTGGAGTGTTTAGATCATTTACATTTAGTATGATTGTTGACACTGCTAAGTTTAAATCTACCGTATTTCTGCTTGTATTCTGTTTGTCCCATCTGTTCTTTGTTCTTTTTTTCTTTGCCTTCTTTTGGATTGTGCATTTTTTATGATTTTATTTTATCTCCATTATGGGTTTATACTTTTACATGTCATTATTTTTTTTAGTACTTGCTCTAGGTTTTACATTATACATATTGAATTAATCACAGTCTACTTTAAATAATGTTTTACTACTTTATATATATTGTAAGAACTTTACAAAGTATACTTCAATTTTCCCCTTCTGTCCTTTATACTATTGTTGTCATACATTTTACTTCTTCGTATGTTACAAAGTCCTTAATGCTATGTTGTTGTTTTTTTTGAGCAACTATGTTTTAAAGAAATTGAAAAATGAGAAAAGTCTTTTATATTTGTCTACATATTTACGATTTCTTGTGTTGTTTATTCCTTTGTGTTGACCTAAATTTCCATTGAGAATCATTTTTATTCTGCTTGAAGAACTTTTTTTTTAACTTTTCCGATAATACAGGTTGATTGATGATAAATTCTCTTGGCTTTCATTTGTCTGAAAAAGTCTCTGCCTCCATTTTTGAAAGATTTTCACTTTCAATTTTTAATTCTTTCAAATTATAATTCTAGGTTGACAGCATATTTTTCTTTCTCCATTTTAAAAATAGTCTTCTATTAACATCTACTCTGAATGGCCTGATGAGAATCTGCTATCATTGTAATCTTTGTTCCTCTGTACATAATGTGTCTTCTTTTATCTGGCTGATTTTTAAGATTTTCACTTTATCACTTTTTTTTTAACAATTTTATTATCATATGCCATGGTGTTATTTTATGTTTCTTTTATTTGGAGTTTTTTGAGTTTCTTGGATCTGTGAGTTTATAGTTTTCTTCAAATTCAGAAAAATTTGGCTATTATTCTTTCAAATCACTTTTAAGTCTTTCTCTTTTCTTCCCCTCCTTTTGGACTCATTTGCAAAAATATCAGACTGCTCTATATTGTCCCACAGTTCACCAAACCCTGTTCACTTATTTTCAGTCTTTTTTCCTCTCCGTGCTATAGCATTTAGCATAGTTTCTATTGCTATGCCTTTAATTTTACAATATTTTCTTGTTCAATATGTAAGCTGCTGTTAATCTCATCTAGTGTATTTTTAAATCTGATTTCTAGAAGTTTTATTTGCATATTTTATAGCTTCCATGTATTTCTCCTCATGATGATGGGTTTTATTTTATTTTTTTTATCCGTGAGCATATGTTTTAGGATTATAATAGCTATGTAAGGTCCTTGCCTACTAACTTTATTATGTCTTTCATTTCTGAGTCTGCTTCCATTGATTGATTTTTCTTTTGGTTGTGAGTTGATTTTTCCTGTGTCTTTGCATGCCCACTAATTTTTGATTTGATGCTGTGTGCTGGATTTTGTTATATTCCTTTAAGGAAGGTTAGATTTTACTCTCATGTGCACTTAAATAACTTGCAAATCTGTTTGAAGATCCTTTTAAGCTTTGTTATGGTGTATCCAGATCTGCCTTGAATTTAGGAATAATTTATCCCACTACTGACGCACATTTTTTTGAGGATTTTACCCAATACTCCATATATTGTGAATTCTCTACACTTTGGTTCTTGGGCACACAATCCTTTCCAGCCTTGTGTGAGTTCTGGTCACTGTGTGTGTGTGTGTGTGTGTGTGTGTGTGTGTGTGTGTGTGTTTGTGTGATCTCAGTGAAGGCTCTAGGAGAGGGTCTGTTCTATGTTCTTCTCTTAGCAGTGATCTGGGGCAATTGTAGGGCTTACATTATTTGTTTCATAACCTTTGTCCAGTTTTCTATTTATTTTATGGTGGGAGGGTAATTCTGTAGCAGTTAATCCTTCATGGACAGAAGGGCAAGTCCCACTGTGTGGTATAATGTAGTAAAATTAAAGGCTATACTAGTTATATTATTTCATTTGCAAAATGCATAGTATGGTGTATTGACATCCTAGGGCTTCCATAACAAAGTAGCACAAATTGGGTGGCTTTAAACAGCAGAAATTTATTCTCTCACAGTTCAGGAGGCTAAAAGTCTGAGATCAAGGTGTCAGCAGGGTTGTACTCTGAAGTTTCTAGGAGAGAGTCTGTTCCATGCTCTTCTCTTAGCTTCTGGTGTTACTGGCAGTCCTTGACATTCCTTGACTTGTAAAAGCATCACTCCAGTCTCTGCCTCTGTCATCACATAACATCCTCTCTATGTCTGTTTTTGTTTCTCTTTACATCTTCTTCTAAGGACATTAATCATATTGGATTAAGGGTCCACCCTACTCCAGTGTGACCTCATCTTAACTAATTATATCAGCAAAGACTCTATTTTCAAATAAAGTCACATTCTGAGGTCTGGGAGTAATATGAATTTTGGGGGGATACTATCCAACCCAATATATATGGCAAACTGGGAATCTCCAAATTTCTTTTGATCCCTTGAAGCTCTGAGATGTTTCTATTTACTTCATTCTCCCTCCAAGAAAAGATAAGGAATTCTTTATGCTGAAATAAGAGTAGTTTCAGAGATGCTGCCTGCTTCATTCACAGACCTTTCCTCTTATGTCTCCCACCCCACCCAGCAATCCATTGGTGTTCTTTTGGAGTTTACAGGGTACCTAGAGCTTCATCTTCAAAGATATTGTTGCACTCTCTCCCTTTGAGAGCTCACTGCACTGCAGAACCGAGAGGAAATCCCAATTAGCATTTCTCTTCATTCTTTCCGTAGTCCTCAGTCATAACTGCTGGTTACTACTCTGTACCCTGCTAAAATGGCCATCCTGCTAAAATGGCCACTCTCTGAAAGTTCATGTATTTCAGAGTCCTGTCTCAAATTATCTTCATAAGTTCCCTTTGTGACACATTTTCCTTAGAAGTGGCTCCTTTTCTAGATCAAAGTTCTGCAGATGAGAAACAGAATCGTGGCAAATTATTCTTTCTGGTCAGAGAAGAACACTCATGCGTAGGGAAAACACAAACCAAATATATACCATTTTCCACAAACAATTCACATATTGCCTTACAGAGTTCTAGCTCAGCTTCTTTTTGGAAAGATGATAATCTGTGGAGGTGCCAGAATCCTTCTGAATTCATAAAGAGATTGTGAATGCAGGTTGAATAGCCACCATACTTAGATAAGTGATATGCCTACTCTGCAGACAGGGAGCTGAACAAAGCAACAAAGATTGTCACTCAAGGCGAGAAATTACTGGCAGAATCATCAGTAGACCTAGTGAATTTGGGCTAAATATTCACCACCAGACATTTTTTAAAGACTAAGACATTCATCTGGGTTTATACTAGGTCCTTGCAGGGTCTTACTAGGTTTGTGTTTTGGAAGATGGCCATACCTACAACTGTGGTTTGCAACCAAGCTTATTTAAAACAAGATGAACAAAAGCTCTACAGTGACTTGTGATTGTTGTGTGTCAATTTTGACTTATTTTGCATAGCTGTGGTGGTAGTAGGGAACAGGTGAAGCATTAGGATGCTTTAGAGGGATTGGTCCCAGGAAGCCAGTTGCCAAACCTGACATATTAGAAAAATGCAGCCTTTGGGTCAGGCTGGGCCCAGCAATGTTGGTGTCTAGTCTTTTCTTTGACCTAACCACAAACACCCTCACCCTGTCTCCACCTACGTTCTGCATGCTCATGTGCACAACAGAACGTGGAGCCAATGTTCTCTTCTCTGCTTGCTCACCTTGTACACAGGTGCACCTGTGGTTTGAGGAAAGGCCATGTGGCGATGGTGGAGAAGTAGCTCATGTCAGACCAATGAGTGGTCTGTTTACTTATCGTGCTTCCCCTAGACCAGAGCTCTAAGAGCAGGGCTTGTCTTATTCCTGTGTATCTTCAAGCAGAACCTGGCACATGCTAGACAGTGAATTATCTTCTGAATGGTTAAATGGTACAAGGAAGTCTTCCTTTTTTCAGAATATCATTCTTACTGCTGATTTTGGGACTCAGGAGCTGTTCCTTAAAGTTACACGTACTTTAAGTCCTTCATGACCATGTAAGTGTTCTCAATATTGTCAGTCTTACCAGGACACTTAACAGCGCCCCTAGGAAGGTCATATATCGCCACAGAATAATTCCATCAGATGTGAGTTTTGCCAGATGTTTCCTTGGGCAGCTCGAGGTAGAGGAGACGTGTCAGAGCATGGGTGAAAAAAATGCAAGCAATATGCAGTTAGAACTCGTTTTTTTTCTGAGGCCCTCAGCCACCACTGAGCATGCTGAAATCCAAAACACTTTGTTTCTAGTCTTGGTTCTGCCACTAACTAGATGGTGACTTTGGAGTCACTTAACCTTTCTAGATCTCAGTTGCCTTGTCAGTAACATACATGCTCTTTCAGGCCTTTCTAACACTAAACTCTTGCCTTGAACTGGCTTTGAATTTTAAACACAGGACTTGTTATATGGGATCAAACCAGATCTCACAAGTTTGAGTGAAGTAAAAGAACAAAGAAGTAAATTTTAAATACCTGCTGATTTCATTCTTATTTTTAAGAAACCAAAATTCCAGAATTTTTTGAGCTGGTGTGATAAATTGAGACGAGTGAAGTAGAAACAGAAAATGCAGGATTATAATTTATGTGGCCCTTTTCCTGAGTATCTTTGTCAGTTTGCGTGTGGATTAAAGGCAGTGAATCAGAGTCTAGTGAAGAGCACCATCTTCCCACCCTGACTTGGCCACTGGGTGGCTTTGGGCAAGTCACTTAACTCTCCTAGACCATAGTGTTTTAACGTGTAAAAACAGAGGCCCAGTGAATAAAATGTAAAAATCAAAGTAAACGTCTTGAATGGATCAAAAAGTTCTCTGTGAAATCAGCATTATCTTACAGGGCCTCCCAAGTGAATTTTCTGTGCCTAGTGCTGAAATGAGCGGGTGGAAAGTCTCCAGTTAATTTTGTAAAATAATATAAGCCTATACATATTTTTTTCTCCCTAGATCAGCAATGCCAGCAGATCTGAACGCAAATGGTACATTTTGTTTGCATTCGATTTGGCCCTTGCCTTATAGTGAACATTAAAGTTACAGTGCAAAATGGTATTCTCTTCAAGGTTCAGAATTTCTCCTCTCATTTTATGCTTTTCTCTGTAACATTTCTGAAGGACCATCTTTGGATTACTTATACACACAGCTGTTTTATGAGACTACGTTGGAGCTTATGAGTCAGATTACTGTTACCAAAATGTTTGTGAAATCACTTCTTAAGTCATATATTTGCATCATGTACAACCTGTTTGACAATCAAAACATTATGCCCTTCAGCACTTGGCTGGTCATTATAGTAAGTTTTCCAGTAGAGCGTTCCAACATAATATAATTGGGCAGTAGACAGAAGGAGCACAGTATATTATTTTAACATAGAATTCCAAGTCCATTTCTCTTTTTGTAAGATTGAGAAGGACATCTGATATTTGGTAATAGACTCAGTGTGATCAGTTAGTAGCATAGAAAATTCCAGTACAGCTGAGGGGTAACCAGGCCTAGCCATGGTTGCCGTTTTGTGGAGGCAGCAGGGGTGGAAGCATGGGCAGGACCAGGGCATGAGAGTCAGCCCCAGCCACTGAAGTGGTGAGCCAGGAGCACCCCTGTTTCCTCTCTCTCAGCTCTGTCTTGGGTGCCCACGGATGCGGCTCTCTTAGTCAACCATCAAGGCCCATCTCAAACTGTAGCTCCTTCATTAATGTCTTCACCAGCCTCTTCTAAGTAGACTCAACTCCCTTTCCTTGAAGTCTTCATAGCATTTTATTTGCACTTCCTGATGGCTCACTTGTTATTTGTTAACTCTACTGCCCCTCTATGTTTGTAACCTCCTTAAAGACAACGACGTGTCTCACTCACCTTTGATTTGTTATAGGAAAGCGGTTGTGTTTTCATTAAGACGTGAGTAGCCATGTGTTAATGAAATGTTATGTGCTATTTATCAAAGGACATGTCCAGGCCTGGCCAGTGACTTCCTGGGTTGACATTTCATTCAGACTTTAAAGATTGCTTTAATTTTATCCTTCTCAGTGTAACTGGGCACCTACTCTTGCTAAGGCACTGTGTGGGGGACTCAAACCCTTATGCAGTAGTTCTTACCCTTTTGGAGTTCACAATGTATCAGGGGAGATAAGATAAATATGTAACAAAAAGGTACGACCTACGTGTGTTCTACGTGCTAATTGAGTAGAACAGTCAATAAATACTATAGAAATGTAAACTTAATCTTAATCCATGGTTTGCTAAATATTCTTTCTAGCTATAAACATTATAGCATCTATAACAAAACATATTCTGACTTAATAGAAGGATACAACTTGGAGTGCATGTCTGAGTGTGTGTGCACAGTACGTGTTTTTTTCAATGGACCTATCAAAACATTGACTGTACACTCATAGTCTCACATTTCTCCTTTAGGGACTAAGTAGTAAGATGGCAGAGGGAATCCTGATCGTTGGCTTTGTGTTTAAGCTGTCTGGCGACACAAATGTGCCACCAGCTGAAGTCTGTTTTGCAGTTATGGTATCTTGGGAGTCTAGAAGAGAGGCCTTTTAACAACTGTGAGGTGTAGCCACAGCCCATAAAATGTGGCCGTGGTTTCCACCTGACCTCTAACCTCCTGTGTGTGTTTGCATCCCACACTCTGCTTTGCAGATACTCCTGTGGATACCACAAGTCTTGGGTAAAATAGGTTAGCCTTTAGAAACCTGTATTTTGAAGTACAAAGCATTTATCTCATCTCAGAAGAGAATTTTGAACTTGGAAAATGTTTGCCAGTATTTTCAGCCTCCACTCTCTGCAGCCAACCCCAGGGGAGGAATAATATAAAAGAGATCTCAAAGAAATGAAAGCACAGGACACCCCTTTTCTTTGGAAAAAGAGGGCTGTTAAGTATTCATTTCAAAAAAAGAACAATGTTAAGTTCTGTAGTTTTACAGAAAATAATGATCCTCTTCTAGATGATTTTATTTTAAAAAGTTGAGGGAACATTCTTATGGGAATAAAAAAACACCAAAAACAAAAAGTATTTTCCTGAACAGAAAAAGTTTCAAGAAAACATCTGCATTTTCTTTTATGTCCCAGACTTTACCCTCACCCCTTTAAAACACTACTTAAAAAAAGAGGCTAGTGGGTTTCATCCAAAAAGCTATTTGCTACAGGGGACAATTTGCCAGATATGAGAGTGTGGTTTGTGGTTTTTGACAGCCAAGTTGGCTCTATTGCGCTTGGGCAGAACCTCTGATGTAGGGCTACTTACTGGGCCATCTATCCTCTTGTGTCTGAAAAGAGGGGACCCCGTACCTCTGTTGTAAGGAAATGGCAGGTTCAGTGGACATGCAGGTGCGGCCTCTTGGCCCTGCTTAAAGGAAAAGTCTATGTCTGCCTGTCTATAGAACGTGGAGCCGATAATACAAGGTTCCTCTGCTTGGCGACTCTCTCTACCCACCCTTTTGGCTCCCACCAATGGCAAATTATAATTGGACGACAAGGTTGAATATACTGTGTAGTCTGGAGGGGGAGATGCCAAAAGAAAAACTCTGCTGGATCAAGCGTGTGTATCCTGCGTTCATTTCTAGTCCTGTAAACAAACACAGCTGTTGAGTGAAGGATCTGTCCTCAGAAATGGTGAAAAAAAAAACCAAACAAACCAGTGGTGCCCTGCCAGAGAGACCACAGCAGGGGAGAGAAGTTATGTGACAGGGCTTTGGAGGAGCAGGCTGCCCTCGGCAGGGCTGGGACCCGGAATCTGCTGTGTATTCCAGGACAAGCTGGGTGTGAGGGGAGGCAATTCTGTGTTTTCAGAGGAGGCAGTTGAAGTATTTAGAATGACTGGTGTGGGAAGGCTTTGGGGGGAAAGGAGTCTGAAATTTCATCTGCTTTCTTCAAATTAAACCTCTGTTTAATATACAAGCCCTTAGCTGTGCTCTTTTCTGCAAGTGAGGGAAGGGAACTTTTATCTCTCTTCACTTATTCTTGTTTTAAAATAATCTACAACTTTGAGACAAAGGCATTAGAAATTCATGGGCCCAGCAGCCTGGATTTATAGCTCTTCCCACTAACAATAAGTCTTGGACCACAGTCCTGTTTCTTTCCTCTTTACCGCAAAAAGTAGATTTATAGTATACATGCAGTGTATAGGGAACCTGCTGTTACGATGGGACAGCCCTTTGCAAGTCAGTTGTCTGTTCTAAGATATTATGTGGAGGTTAGATTTCTGCTTCCTGGTGAACTCTGGGTCTGGTTGCCCCCACATTCTCATTGCTGGAACTGCAGTATCCACAGTAGTAGGGAGGCCCAGGGGAGACCAGGAGAGTGAAACCAACAAGGGATTTATTTTGTGCATGGAGATCTTGTCACCTTGGCAATTGACAGCTTGAGGGGTTCTAGTCATGCCTTCGTTGATTTAATAGACATTTATTAAATACTGTGTGCAGCAAATTAGTTGATTTTAAGACCAAGTCTTCTCTCAGTAGTGGGAGACTTGTGATAAGTTTGAATTTTGTCTCCTTCCAACCGTCTTCCTCTCCTCTCCCTATCTGCAATATCATTTTCAATGAGTCACTGTCCTCGGCTCTTGGTTTTCAAGAGAGATCAGAGATAGAACTTTTTTTTTTTTAATTAAAGTTTATTGGGGTGACTACAATGAGATATCACCTCACACCAGTTTGAATGGCTAGCATCAACAAGACTGAATGATTAGAATGTTTGACTTAAATAATTTGAGTCCCCTCCAGAATGCACATCTAGTCTTATTCCTTAACAGTTCCCTAGAATTGTTAAGACTGATCACTTGGTGTTTCGTGACTGGTTTTGCGGAGACCCACACTGAGTGCACACTGCAGTGGCCAGCTGGACCACTCAACAGGGAAACGCTGTGAGCTCCGAGGACTGGGAGAGGCTCTTTCACCTGGTGCTCCATCTTCATAATGAAGGTTTGGTTAGATAGAGACACTCTCACACAACGCTCTGTTTTACACAGTGGAATGTAGCTCATTTCGTTTCATTATAATAAAACTGTGTTCTTCCAACAAAGGGTGGCATATAAAATGTTCCTGGAATGGACATGTCTTGAGACTTGAGAACCTTGACTTTCCCGGTGATTGGTTTATACATCTGCCTCCTACTTCGTTAAGTTAGTTGGATGTCTGGAGTTGTGGGTTTGTTTTTCAAAAAGGCCAACCTGGTTTCCCAGAGAGGGGAAAGCCCAATTCATTCAATCATACTCATTGTTTTACCTGCTTCTCAGGATTGTAGGCAGGACAGGAGAAAATTGTGTCAACTCTCACCATTAGAGGTTCAGAGAAAAAGAATCTCCTTCCCCTCCCAGAAAACAAACAGTTTGATTGGTCAATCCTTGCTTGGTTCATCTAGGTTAACTCTGTCCTATGAGTCCACCTAACCTTAACAAGGAAGTACATCAAAGCACACGGTAACCAAAGTACCTTTCTCACCTTGTCTGCACCAGTACCTCCCAAGGTAGGGACCCAGATACGTGTTCTCCCATTGACTCCCTGACCTGACACCCTTTCCGTGCACGCTGGTAGATGCCAAATGTGTTTCCTGTTGCTGCTGTAATAAATTTCCACCAAGATTGGTGGCTTACAACAGCATAAGCTTATTTTCTTACAGTTCTGTAGATCAGAGGTCTGACACAGGTCTCACGGGGTTAACTTCAGGGTGTTAGCCAGGTTGCATTTCTTCAGGAGATTCCAGGGGAAAAGACATTTCCTGGCCTTTTCCAGCTTTTAGAAGCTGCCTGCCTTCCTTGGCTCATGGCCCCTTTCTCCATGTTCACACCCAGCAGTGCAGCACCTTTCAATTTCTCTCTACCTCTCACCCATCTTCATCACATCTCCCTCTCTGCCTCTCCAGCCTCTCTTATAAGAGCCCTTGTGGTTACATTGAGCCCAGCTGGATAAGTCAGGATATCCCCCCATCTCAAAATCTTTAACTTAATTACATCTGCAAAATCCCTTTGGCCATATAAGGTAACATATTCCCTGGTTCCAGGGAGTAGGACGTGGGCACCATTGGGGGGGAGATAGTCTGCCCTCCACAGGAAGTTTGATGTCTTGCCCACAACTTAACAATTTTTAAGTGGGAGATTCTTTCTGCGTTTAGTGTGTGCTTCCAGTTGGTCTTTTAGCAGGAGGAAGGAAGATCCTGTGCAGTTTTGAGGATTGTATCTCATCTGCAGATTTTCGGAGTGGATTTCCAATTTACCTCTAATGATGAGCTAAATAAAATGGATTATTAGAATCTATTAATTAGAAGGTATGGGATGGTAGACTACTTCCTGGTGCCTAAATGTAAGCTTGCTGTCTTTGGAATAATGTACACAATTAAATAAAATCAGTATATATTTTGAAGGCATGTCCTCTGTGCAGGAGACTTTGCAGGATGACACGTATTTTCTTTTTTCTTTTTCTTTTTTTTTATGGATAAATGTTTTCAGGTTTATTGGGTAGATACCAAAGAAAGGGATTGCTGGGTCATATGGTAATTCTATTTTTAATTTTTTAAATTAGTTTCAGGTGTACAAAACAATGCAATAGTTATACTTTTCACCCCTCATAAAGTGACAACCCCCTTCCCCCAATCCACCACTCCCCACCCCCCGATATCATACATATCTATTACAATTCCATTGACTCCACTCCCCACACTATACTCCACATTCCATGACTATATATATATTAAATTATAGTTGACATACAATGTTGTTCAACGTCAGCTTCAGGTGTACAGTGCAATGATCAAACGTCTACCCCAACCATGAAGGGGTCTCCCTAACAAGACACATGTTCATCTGACACCCGACAAAATATTTACATTATTAATTATATTCCCCAAACTGTCTTTCATATCCCTGTGGCAATATTGTAGTTACCAATTAAAGTTGTTTAGTCCCTTCCCGTTCTCTCTCATCCCCACCCTTCTCCCATCTAGCAGCCATCAGTTTTTCCTCTGTGTCTCTGAGACTATTTCTGTTTACATTTCTCATTTATTCATTTCTTTAGATTCCGCATATAAGTGAGATTATGTGGTATTTGTCTTTCTCTGACTGACTTATTTCACTTAGCATAATGCTCTCTAGGTCCATCCATATCGTTGCAAATGGTAAGATTTCATTCTTCTTTATAGCTGAATATACTCCATTGTATAAATGTATCACAGTTCTTAATCTAGTCGTCTACCGATGGTCATTTCGGTTATTTCCAAGTCTTGGCTATTGTAAATAGCGCTGCAATAAACATAGGGGTGCATATATTTTTTCGAATTAGTGTCTTGGGTTTCTCTGGATAGATACCTAAGAGTGGAATTGCTGGGTCATAAGGTAGTTCCATTTTCAGTTTTTTGAGATACCTCCATACTGATTTCCATAATGGCTGCACCAATCTGCAGTCCCACCAACAGTGCACCAGGGTTCCCTTTTCTCCACAACCTCGCCAGCACTTGTTGTTTGTTGATTTATTGATGATAGCCACAGGATGACATGTATTTTCGATACCATCCCTAGCCTACTGGTGAGCTTATAGCCCCCCTTTGAAGACTATTTTTTTAAAAAGTCAAACAAGAGCAAAAAAGAATTAAATACCTTCAGGCAATTAGAAATGCCCCAGTAAAGAACAAACCAAAAGGGTGTGTAAATAGCATAATATTTTGAAGATGTTTTATGCTTATCGTGCTTATTATAGAAGACAATGAACTTGCAAGTAAGTCATTCACTTCCATTTTGGGAGTTATAAAGCATGCCTTTGGATTGGTTTCTTTTTGGCACAGAACAGTTTCCAAACTGCCTGATCAACAAGGTGTCATGGTCCCTTCGTAAAGTGTAGAGTTCTGAGTCCTGCCTTGAAGACATGATTCAGTAGCTTGGGGGGCAGTGCTCAGGAGACTCAGTTCTTAGCTGTTTTTCTCCCAGATACAAAGCTGTAGTTTTTATTTGTTATCTTAGGTGAAAATTTAATACTGGTAGTATATTCAAGCCAGAGATAATTCTTATTCAGGTACCAGCTGGCAAAACTTTTGCACCTGACAATGGTAGTTATTTTAATTTCTTGATCTCATAATTCCAACATGACTGCCATATCTGAGTCTGGTTCTGATGCTTGCTCTGATTCTGCAAACTGTGTCTTGTTTTTGTTTTTTGTCTTTTAGCATGCCTTGTAATTTTTTTGTTGAGAGACAGACATGGTGCACTGGGTGAAAGAAACTTTAGTAAATAAGCCCTTGGTAATGTGGTGGTGAGGTGTGAGGGAGGGGAGCGTTCTAGATCCTGTGATTAGGTCTTATTCTTCAGTGAGCCTGTGCCCTTGGACTATGAACTTCACCAGTGCTTCTCTGTTTTCCCCCACTTATTTGGGACCGGATGGCTAGAGGGTGCTGGAGTTGGGTATTTCCTTTCCCCCAGGTTAGTTAGACTCTAGTGAAATAATTTCTCATGAGTGCAGGCCTTGCTAAGAAGAACAGAGTGCTCTGGTATATTTCAAAATGGCTACTTTCCCCCTCCTCCTGTCGATTCACAAGGGAATTTTTCACTGTGAGAACCTGGTCAAGTTCCTGAAGGTAAAACTCACAAAAGTATGGGGCCTCCCTGGTGTTTTTAATTCTCAGACTTGTGCACACTGAGCCTCCAGCAATTCGTCACTTACAGTTCAGACTTTCCTTCCCTGGTACTGGTTCCCAGAGAGGTTTCTGCTTTGGCAAATTACAATTTTCTTTATCTGCCCATATGCCCCTCCAATTTGTGGGGTGGTAGCTTGCCCTGTGACCTTACTTCTCTGAAGGATCTAAGAAGAGTTGTTGGTTTTCAACTTGTTTTGTTTTTTACTTGTTGTTAGGATGGACTGCTGACTTCCAAGATCCTTACATGCCAAACTGGAAACCAGAAGTGAAAATTTCTTGTTTTACTTGCTTTTGGTAACCTGCCTTAGTCAGAGCTGGGTCCCCTGAGCTTTTCCAGACATCCTAACCTCGGCTCCTTTTACATCTGCTTCTCCAGGAAGTCTTCTGGTATTGACTACCGGCTTCTGAACCTGCTGCGTCTCCAGCCCCTGTGAGGCCTCACCTCGCTTCCTTGCCACATGTGCTCACCGATTCCTTTTGTTCTCCTGTTCTTGCTGATTGTTGTGGCTCCTCTGAGAAGTAGTCACTCCACATCACCTTATCATGCCTCTCCATCCTGCTCAGGGGCCTACGAGTTTTTTTATCTTTCATATTTCAGCAACCCTCTATGATTGGCTGCTTTTTCCTATCTCATCGTTTTTGTGGAGTAAAGGAATATTTCTCTCTCCCTTGAATTCCCATAACTTTAAAAAAATTTTTTTCTTTTTGTTGGGGAGTTGGGGGAGGGGAACAGTCAAGTTGTCCTTCAATCTTAGTTGTGGAGGGTGCAGCTAACTCAGCTCCAAGTCCAGTCGCCATCTGGCTGCCCATCAGCAGCTCGCAGCTGCTCAGCTCAAGGTGCCGTGTTCAATCTTAGTTGCAGGGAGGCACAGCCCACTATCCCATGTGGGAGTTAAACCGGCAACCTTGTTGTTAGGAGCACATGGTCTCACCAGCTGAGCCATCCTGCTACCTGTTGGCAGCTCAGCTGCAGCTCAGCTCTGGTGCAGCTCACTGGCCCATGTGGGAATCAAACCGGCGACCCTGTTACTCAGAGCTTGTGCCCTTAACCAACTGAGCACTCGACTGGCCCCCTATAACATGTTATTTGTGCCTTTCTTGTCCTCATTACAGCCATGTGTTATGATGACTTGTGTTCTTTTTCTACCACATTGTAAACCGTGAACACCAGGGGGCCTATTCATTGCTGTTACCCCACAACACTGGCACAGTAGGAAGTCACTAAATATGATGGAAGCATTATTATACTGACTAGATAAAGCAGTTCTAAAGGGGTATGCACTTTCCCCCCAAAATCAAAGTGATTTCGTAGTACATAATGTGTTGGTACAGTGATGCAGATAGGAAAAAGAAAACCAAGCAAACAAGGTATTCAAATGTCACAGGTAATTTCTGAATTAGAAAAGAGACTGGTTGCAGGTAAAGGGAACTGAGCTAGCTGTTGAAAAGGACAAAGCAAACTCTGCTGACCAGCTCTTTGCAGCCCAGACTTGCCCAAATGACGAGCAACCTGAGAACTTAAGCAAGCAGCTCCCAAACTTCGTTCTGCATTCGAATCACTTGGGGAGCTTGTATAAACCTGATGCCCAGGTTGTACCCAGTCCCATTTCAATCACAGTATATGGGGGTGGGAACTGGGCATCAGACTCTTAAAGATACCCCAGGTGATTCCAGTGTGCGGAAGAGTTTGAGAGCCACAGGCTTATGCATCAACTGTGCTGAGCTGGGGTCAAGTTCAGCGCAGGTGTATGTGATCTTCACATCCTGATTAACATGACCTCTGCAGGGTTTTTGTTTTTCTGCATTTTTCTGGTCTTTGAATTTAAAACCTGAAAAACTCATCTGGTAGGATCACAAAGAAATCAAGCATGGGAAAATATTTAAGGTAGTTGCCGGAGAGTTTGGGAATGTCAGGGAAAAAGACATTTGGAAAAGTATTCTTATAATTTGTAAATTGTAATTTATAATTACAGTTATGTTTTTAAAAAGTCACTGATATGTGGGATATAAAACTGAAAGCAACAAAGGAACAAGACAAACAAAGAAACAAAAACATAGACACAGACAACAACAGTTCAGTGGTTATCAGAGGGTAAGGGGGTGGTAGAAGAAGGTAAATGGGGTCACATGTATGATGATGGAAGGAGAACTAACTCTGGTGGTGAACACAATGTGATATATAGATGGTGTATTATAGAAATGTATACTGGAAACCTATGTAATTTTACTAACCATTGTCACCCCAATACATTTTAATTAAAAAAAGTCAAACAAGAGAAATACAATGTAAAGAGGTTGATTTTCTTGGATTTCTGAGGTAGTCCCTCATAGCATCCGCAAATAAAAATAACTTCATATTTTTCTTCCAATATTCCTGTCTTTTTCTCATCTTTCATTATCTAGGACCTCTGGGAGGTCCTAAAAATAATTTTATTATTATGAAAAGTATATAATGATAGCAACAATGGGTATCCTTCAAAGTAGTGACTTATGTAAACAGATTTTGTAATGTTGAATCATTCTTGCATCCTGGAATAAACCCTTTTTATATATAATTATTTTAATAGACTACTGTTTTCAGATCTTCAGACACAGTCAAATGAGATTGCTATGTATTTCATTTTTTTCTATCCTTGTTCACTTATAAGTGGGTATATAGTCACTTATATTATGAACTTAAAGAATGAACGTGAAAATCTTCTGCCTTATTTTAAAAAATATGAGGAACACTTTAAATAATATAGTATAAAGCATTTAAAGTAAAAAAATAAGCCACATCCTGTTTTTAGACAATTAAACATATTTTCAAGTGAATTGATATCTAAGTGCTTATTCAGTGATGGGTATATAGCTTACATCATTGTTAAATTGGTTCAAATAATAGTGAAGAAAAAAATGATCCCTTAAGGAAAGACAGGAATGACATGTAACAATTGGCTCTCCTGTCTCTGATCCTCTGGCCCACTGAGTAAGGTTCGAGTGTCTGAAGCGAGGGGAGTTTTTTTCACGTTTTGTCTGTTGGCTAAATCCTGAACACAGATTGTGATTGGAACCAAACCCCACGGGGAAGGATTCTGGATTCATGGATATAAGTACGTATACTTAGAGTCGTTATTCTTCCCTGTTGATTTTATGATATCACCCACAACCTTTCCTATGATTGCACTTTGTTTTCTGAACCTCCCTGAATATATACACCACCTTGTGCTTGTAAGCATGCAGGCTTCTGAGCCCTGTCCCAGATTTACTACTCGGAAATCCTAGGGAAGGGATCTGGAGAATCTATGCAGGTAACAGTTATCCCCGGTTGTCTCTATTATTAGGAAAGTTTGGGGGACATCCTATGTGGAAATAGATTAAAATTCATTATAGCAGTGGGTCTCAACCTTGACTACACATTAGAATCAACTGGGGAGCTTTAAAAATTCTTATGACCATGTTTCACTCGTCAAGGGATCCCTTCTCTGGGGGTGGGGCCTGGGCATCTGTATTTTTTAAATGTTCAACACTAGCACTGAGAGTCATTGACCTTCAACATTCTGGAGAACTGAGTGGAATTCTTTGAGATCATTGTAGATTCCTTGTCTTGTTGGAAAATCAAGACTGGGTATAACTGAGTAGATTCTGTGTATTTGCATAACAGGAATAAGACTGAGGCCTTCCTTCTGCTCTGATGTTCTTTCCCTCCTCCTGTCTCATTGATTTATAATTCTTTTTAACATCATACTGGTCAACCAAGTTAAACCTCTGCAGAAAAAATGGATGAGTACCTGATGTTCAATAAATGTTCATTACTATTAGTAGAATCGAGATGTCATCTGGGCTCATCCAGCTCCTGAAGCTCTCGACCTGATTGCATTGAGTCTCCACTCTATGTCCTCTGCAAGCATTCTGCTGCCTTGGTGTTTGTGTGGTTCTGTTGGCCACAGCCTCTGAGTGTCTGCTTCTGTGCCTAGAGGTTTTGTTCTGCACTGAGTTGACCCAGCTGTGAAATCAACCCTCCCTCATGATAGTGCCATACACACATAGATAGGTATTATAGTTGCTGTCATTACCCCACTTTCCAGATGAGGGAGCTGAGGCAGAGAGATTATATAACTTTTGCTGGAATCATGCAATAAGTACTGTATTTGCCGGCGTATAAGACGACTGGGTGTATAAGACGACCCCCTAACATTTCCACTCAAAATACAGAGTTTGTTATATACTCGCCGTATAAGACTACCCCCTCTTCCGCACACCTTCCACACACCAAATAAAAGGTAAAACAATATCAGATTTGATTTGGCCCACTGAAGTGCAAACAAGCGTATTGTATTTCGTGTCACCACATAACCGTTTTGGCGATGTTGAGCCACCATGTCTGCTACATGTTTTTCGAGTTCTGGCCAGTGTGGGGTGCCTCTTCTTAATGCACACTTACCCCTTGGCATACTCTTTAATGCTTTCTCATTTGATTTCCAGTCCCGAACCATCTTTTCTGTTACTCCATATTGTCTTGCAGCAGCACAATTATTATTTTCCTTAGCAAAGTTTATAACTTTCAGTTTAAAATTTGCATCATACTTCTTTCTTTTGGCTGGTGCCATGATAGGGATGATAGGGGTTTGACTGGTCGACATTTTCTATGCTGTACTGTACAATGGTGCAGTATTGTGGTTGGCTGTTGGCTGTATACAAAGCCTGATTTGATTGGTCCCTGCTCCCTGTTTGCCCGCCCTGTCACTATAGCAGTCTGGTCCACCCTTGCATCAGCATCTCCCTGGGACCTCACTAGTGCGCAAGTGCGAGCTCTTCAACATTCTAACAGGCACCATGATAGCGCAAAATCGCAAATCTTCAATGCATATGTAAAGAAATATACGGTAACCCGAATTTACCACACTTGCAAAATCGCATAACAGCCGAGCATACACCCAGCAGCGCTGCTGATGCCTGAACGGTATGTGGAATGAAGTGGGCGGGCATCGGGAGGCCACTATGGCACAGGGCAAGCACTATGGGCAGTCTATCTGAAGTGTACCTGGCGTATAAGACGACCCCCCACTTGGAGGCATATTTTTCAGGGCCAAAAAATCGTCTTATACGCCGGCAAATACGGTAAGTGGTGGAGCCAGACACGGAGCCCAGGCATCCTAGCTCCAGAGTCTGATTTGATGCTTTTTATAGTCATACAACCTTGCCTCTCAGTGGTAGGTTTTACTGAAGACTTTGGATGGGTGGCTGAGAGGTGTCACAGAGAGTGATGGCTTAGCAGGCTGCACAGCGGAAACCGGGAACTGCACATCAGTCATTCCTTTTATTAAAAGTCCCTTGGTCTGCATCTCTGGCAGTGCCATTAGTTACCTCCCAACCTCCCCTTTCAGAATTACCCCTGGGAACTCCACATTCTTCTTCCTCTACTTTACAGAACACTTCCGCTCTCACCTTGCAGAACCATACTCATCCAGGTCCTAAGCCCACAGAGAGGCCTCCAGTTAATGGAGACACCCTCCATTTTATTGTCACTATTCATTGCAAAGGTATGTTCCCGTGTGTCATTTTCCTCACTCTTTCATGTGCAGAATCACATCTGCTGGGGATTCTTTTTCTTGGTAAATTTAGATCCTGTCCCATAGTTGTAAAGGCCCACAACCCGTTCTGTCAGTAATGAATTTATTGATTTATGATGTGATTGTAAGTACTTAGGGGACTAGACAAATATATCAAAGAGCAAAACATTCTTGCTCTGTAGGCTAGGACTGTAACAAGCCCAATTCTGAGCGTGTTGACAGTTCATTGATTTACAGTGAGCATGGAAACTGCCAATGGGACCAAGTACTTGCGTCCTCCTCTGCCAGTATGTTCTCTCCTGGAGGGCTAATGCCACAGAGCCAAATTATAACCAGGACCTAGTTAGGCAAAACCAGAACTAGCATGCAGTGAATTAGACTTGCAAAATCAGGATTCTGCTCCGACTCCCTGAGGTTAAGGCTCCCTTACCTCTGAACAGCACTTGGGTACAACCTATCTGTCTTAATTTGTGGACCTTTCTTTTCTAAGGTCTAGTGACAGCACCTCTCCCCATGCTTACCTCTGATTAGCTGCATATTCTTACATTTTTTTCTTTAAATATTTTATAGAACATTTGTTCTGATTACTTTCATGCCTTGCAAGCTTGGGAGTCAGTCTTTCTCTTTATGGTCGCTTAATTGGATTCATTATGGGCTGATTCGAAAATTTCATTTTCCAAGGACAATTTTCTCTTGTTTTCAGATTCCTGGAGGGGGTTCCTCACTATAGCCCTTATATGCTGTTCACAATCAGGAAAATGACAGAAGAAAGATACTTAGAAGAGCCAAGATTCACTATTTTCATAGAATGCTGCGCACCTGATGTCCAGTACTGCTTCTGTAGTTTCCACTTACACATGTTCTCAGGTGGTGCACAGAAAACCCAGGGCAACCTCCCTCTGCCCTTCAGCTCCTTTCACACACATGTATGCAGCCTGATAGACCTAGTTTTATTGTTGTTTGTGGCATTTTTGGCAAAGCCAGATGTGTTCCCATAATCCAAAGGGAATTAGGGAAGGAATGGGAGAACAGAGAACATCTGCTATTAATTGTGTTCATTCATCACAATGCATTTTCCTAGTGAATGTGGTTGGGCAAAATGTGGTTACTTTAGGGAGTAACAGAAAGCTGAGGTCACTGTGGAGAGTATCCTATAGACAAGAGCAGGAACGGGGAAAGGATAGGTAAGCCACAGGCCCACACTATGCATAAACATAAGCTCCTAATGAATATGTAAATTATTCAAATGAATTTAGAATGTGTACCCTTATTCTATTTCCATTAATATGTATGTGCATTTGTCGACTTTCAAAAGAGCATCATCCTAAAGCCAAAGTTTTTAAAGGAATAGGGATAAAGGGACGTGAACAATGGGCAGAGTTAAGCATAGGACTTAAAAATTTAAATATTAGGTAATTTTAAGCTGAGTCTTCCAGTTTCATTAATCTATGTGCAGGTGATGTTTTCTGAGGCTGCTGAGTAGATCATTTGGAGTTTCCATGTGTTTGCTTTCCTACTTTTGGTCTTCATATTTGGGCTAGAGTTAATGGCATAGGTTCTCTCCCTCCATTTCTCCTTCTCCTGGGAGAGACCCTTTCTTGAGCCTACTTGGAATTTTTGGGTAATGGCATATTAACCAGTTTGCAGTGATTTCTTGGGAGCAGATGGAAGGGCCAGCAGCCCTGAATGTCTTTGACCATCACCTCTGTTATTTCCAGAGGGGCCTACGTCATTCCAGCCTTGCTGGCTCAGGGAAGGCTCGTTGTGGGCCAAGTTTGAGGAGTGGATGACAATTAGTGGTGGAACCTGGATTTTGCCAAAGAGTCTTACAGGCTAGAATAAGGCTCCCTGAAGAAATTGTATTTTAATGAAGAGATACACATGGTGCACAGGGCACCCCAGGATTTGGGTGGCTCCTTGAGGTCTGCGGCAGAGAGAATTCTCAGCTCGCTAGCTTCCATTCTGACTCCTTCCTTTCTACCCAAGAGAGCACATCAAAATGCATGGAGGTGAGTGAGATTAGGGACAGCCCTGAATTAATCTCATTTATAAAAAATGTGAATCTTTTGCAGACTATAGTATTTTATTACATCTGGTTATGACTCAATGTGGTTGAAAGCCACCAGGCTCAAAAGCGGCATCAGGACAGAGCTGCAGACCAGGATGTTGTCAGCAGACAGTCAGAGGAAGTCCAGAGAGGTGGGCAGTTGATGTCAGGTGTGCACTGGTCATCCCCAAGCACATGGGGGCAAGAAAGGTGGGGAAAAGCAATAGGCAGCAAACAAAACCCCATCAAAAAATGAAGGACGATTTGAGTGCTTACCATGAACCTGGCCCACCAGGCACTTTAGGATAAAGTCTTGTCTCATTTTGTGTGTGTATGTGTATGTATTGGGTTGTCGGAAAAGTCATGGTGTATTTTTTCTATGGTTTTCTTTGCAAAAATGCTTCACGACTTTCCCAACAACCCAATATATAAAATCACATTTTCTATAGTCATTTGTCCATTGATGGATACTTAGGTTGTTTCCATATCTAGGCTATTGTAAATAATGCTGCAGTGAACATGGGATACAGATATCTTTTCAAGATAGTGTTTTCAGGGCTGGCCGAGTGGTTAGAGCGCATGGGCCGATTCCCACATGGGCCTGTGAGCTGTGCTCGAGCTGAGCTGCCGCTGAGCTGCCAGTGGGCAGCTGGATGGCTCAGCTGGTAAGAGTGTGTGCTCTTAACAACAAGGTTGCCAATTCGACTCCTGCATGGGATGGGGGACTGTGCCTCCCTCCCCCACAACTAGATTGAAAGCGGCGGCTGGACGTGGAGCTGAACTTGCGCCCTCCACCACTAAGATTGAAGGACGACAACTTGACTTGGAGCTGATGGGTCCTGGAAAAACACAATGTGCCCCTTCCCTGATTCCCCCAACACTGTTCCCTTCCTCAATACCCCAATAAAAATCTTTAAAAAAAAAAATGTTTTTGTTTCCTTCAACTATATACCCAGAAGTAGAATTACTGAGTCATATGGTAGTTCTTTTTTTGTTTGTTTTTACACAGAACAAGAAACTTTAATATTTCAAATGTTGGTGCATAACCAATAACAAGCTTAATTAGAGGAGGAGACAGAGGGAAACTTCAGAAACTTCAGGTGGATTTCTGGACAGGTATAAAACCTTTAAAGGTTGATGGCATAAATGTTCATAAAGTCTTTTTTAGATGTAGGGCTTTCCTTTTGCTTGACAATTTTTACTAAACAGTTTCTTACGTTATGAAGTTCAACCTGTCTTGCCTATAAAGTTAAATGAAAACCAGAGAATGAGTAAAACAGAGAATTTCTCTAGTCTATAAGGGTGTTAGAAAGTTTTTCTTTGTACTTTCACATGTATTTTAATGTCTAAATTTGAAAATTTAGCTAGGACTCTTTCATTTTTGACTTTTAAAAATGGTCAAGACAATAAATTGTCTTAAATTACAGATCACAGTAGCTTTATAAATGATCAAGATGCATGTACAAACAAAATTTCAGGTGTTCTTGGAAATATTTTAAGATACAGCACACATGACATATTTTTGGGCGGTTTGCTTATGCTTCTGGGATACTAAGAATACTCAATTTATCGGACATTAAAAATTTAGCCTTTGATAGATCACAAAGTGGAATCTTCAGTTTTCTTAACAGGCGTTTAGTCCAAATAACTAAAAAACATCTCATTTCCTAAGCTGGATATGTTACTTTTTCTCATGTAATTAGTATCGGTGGGCTTTTGTACTGGCAGTTTGTCTTGGTCATGATTTATTCTTGCATAACCATCCTGCACAGTGAAATAGGAAAGTAATTCCCCTCAGTGCAAAGAAAATAATCCAGATCAATAACAAAGTAAAAACCATATGTGTTTCAGGACATTCTTGAAAACAGGTTTGTACAGTCCTAAAATCCTTTTTCTTTTTTCTTTTTCACAACTGTACAGTCACTGTCCTATTCTATTCTGAAAAACAAACAAACAAAAAAAAACAAAAAAAAATTTTTTTTTGAACACCAAGCTTTTCATTGGCACAGAACTATTTGGAATAATCCCAAGAGACAGTGGAATGTTGGGTTTCTCCTCAAGTAGCTTCCTCCTCTTTTAACTGTATTTAACTACCTTCTATCAATAATCTCATCACAGCAGAGTTCTTTGGTCAGATGGCTGACAACCATAAGTGAAAAAAGCTCTTTGATTAAAGCCAACTGATCAAATGGGGTCTTCTTTGTAATGCATCTGAAAAGCACATCCAGGGTTGCTTCTCTTGCTCTGGATGTTCTCAGAAACATCTTGTTGGCGTCTGCAAGGGTTGTGATTACCCTGGGGCCTGCACCACTCAGTTGCTCCTCTTCCGGATAGGACAGTCGTAGTTGTCCTTCCAGTCATCAAATTCTTCACCCTTGCCCTCATGCTTGCTCTGGAAATCAGGGCCTGCGAGCTGGCCTGGCTGCTCCCCAGGGCTGGGCTGATTAGCAAGGCCTCGCTAACCCCTCTGGCTCCACTATTGGCTGGGCCACCTCCTCCTCCATTGGGCCTTCCTCCTGGAGCTGCGGTGGGCCGGTTGGAGGCAGGGGTGTGGGGATGGCTCCCAGCTCCCTGCCTACCTCCATCTGCGGAAGGTAACGCTCGCCAGGCACCACCTCCATCTGAAGGTTGTTGCTCTTCATACGGCTCGGACAGCTCATTCATTTCTGACATTGTACAAGAGGCTCAACCTCTTGCAAGGTGTTTTACTGGTAGTTCTGTTTTTAATTTTGAGGAATCCCCATAGTGGTTTCCATAGCAGCTGCACCAATTTGCAATCCCACCAGCAGTGCACATCTTTGCCAATACTTGTTATTTCTTGTCTTTAAAAAAATAATACTCACTCTAAAAGGTGTGAGGCGTTCCCTCATTGGGGTTTTGACTTGCCTTGCCCTGCTGATCAGAGGGAGGATGGTTCAGAGTGAGGAGGAACCTCCAGCTCCCCGCCTGCTGAGGTATTTGCTCTGTAGAAGGAGAGCTTCCTATGGCTGGCAGGTTGATGTAGGATGTACAGTTTGTGGGCCGGGCCGGCATCTGCTGCACCCTCCTGGCGTGCCTTGCTGTACCGCAGAAGCTGGGATGCTAAACGTACCATTTCCCAGACCCAGTGCCAGCCAGTATGAGTTCAAGATGTGACGTACATTCCCCCAGTCAGCTATACCATGGAGGACTGAAGTGGAACCAATTGAGAGGGTGGGAGGCAGGTGCCTGAGGGCCCTGTTTTCTGGTTGGTGCTGGTTCTCAGGCCCAGTGTGCCTCCAGGGCCAGCCAGTCCCGCAGCGACTTCCATTTCTCTGATGGTGGCTGACATGGTGAGTGGTCCTGGGGCCAGCATGGGGCAGTGGCTTTCGGACTGACCACTGACAGCACTTCTGGCAGGCCAGTTCTGGAGTGTTCTAGGCCTCAGTTTTGGAGGTCCAGCTCAGAGTCTGTGCCTCCAGCTCTTACACCAAATTTCCTGAATTAAGGTCCTTTCTGCTTCAAGTGGCTCAGTTGGTTTTTGTTATCTGCAACTGTACCCTGACTACCTGGGTGAGTCACTGCATGGTGGCACCCAAGTACTCGCCCTGCGCAGATGGCAAAGCAAGCCAGGCCTTGTGGTCATGGGACTATTTCCATTTTCCCTCCTCCTTTTCTCCCCTTCTTTCTTCCTGCCTTCTTCCATCCTTTTCTTAAAAAATATTATTTTTTTAAACTTTTTACTTTGAAATAAGTTTAGACTTGTAGAAAAGCAGTGAAGTTATGTCTGTTAAATGATTTGAATGAATTGGAGGAAATAATTTATAACAACATACACGTTTGCAACTGCAAAACCTGAAACACATGCAGTATGATAAAAAAATACGGTGAATGTTTAAATAAAAAAATTTATTACAGTAAAAGACATCTTGCCATTAATCCCCTTCAAAATACTCATCCTCTTTTTGAACACACTTATCTTATCATTCTTGCCACTTTCTGAAGCAGTTCTGGAAGTCCTCTTTTGTGAGTGTCTTTAGTTATGCTGTCGTGGCTGCCTTAATGTCCTGAATTGATTCAAAATGTTTGCTTTTCATGGTTATTTTGACTTTGGGGAAGAGCCAGAAGTTGCACGGTGCCAGATTCAGTGAATAAGATGGATAAGGACACACCATAATATTTTATTTGACAGAAATTGCCATACCAGAAACAATGTGTGACAGGGAGTGTTGTCATGATGGAGGATAAAGACACTCATGAAAGAGAACTTCTAGAACTGCTTCAGAAAGTGGCAAGAACCATGGGATAGGCATGCTCAAAGCAAGGGGGGTTAATGGCATTGTGTCTTTCACTGTAATTAATTTTCTTTTTAATGTAAACATTCACCATATTTTTCGATCACACCTCATATATCTTTCTTTCCATCTTTTCCCACCAAAAGAAAAGCATTTCTGAAGTACTAGGGCAAGAAATAAAATTCACTTAAGGAACCGTGGGCTGGTGTCTTGCTTAGTGGATGTATGTGCTGCCTGATGAGCATATACTAGGAGGAGCAGGGATGTGTCCTTGGTTTATGTTCCTGCTACCTCGCCTCCCCCAGATCCCATGAGTGAAACTATATTTAGTAACAATGTATCTTTGAAATAATTGTATATGCAGACAGGGATGAGGTTGGTGCTGATGTTATCATTTAGCAATATTGGATCTGATGTCCTGATAGAGATGAGTAATTGCAACAGGACATGAAGAATCAGTAACCTTGTGCGTGTGGTCGGGTGAATTGCACATGGATTCTGCTGTTGTTCTGTTCCGGATCCTCTGACAACTTGAAAGAATGTAAGCAGATGTTTCCAAGAATTTCTGAAAACAATTTCAAAACATTTGTGTTAAAAGCTTCAGTGACAAGTCTAAGGCTTGAGCGAGGCCCCAGCAGAGTGGTGTCACAGGAAACATACTGGACTTGAAACCAGAAGGTCTGGGTTTAAATCCTAGCTCTGAAATCTTGAACTTCGGTTGAGTTGTTTAACAACTCTTGGTCTAGTTTCCTTATTTGTAGAATGATAAGTGTTGAATGGACTGTTCTGCAGTTCTTTCTGGCTTTAAATGTGTATATCTGTAATGTACTCATATTACTGGCCCCCATGGTTGCCCCTGTAATAGTGTTGGTAGCCTGATTTATTCTTGGGCAGTTGAGGGGCAGATCCATTGCACACTATAGGTGGGATGTCCCCCTGTGTCTGCTGAATCTAGATTTAGAGCCTGATGACTCCCCCATCCCTGCTCTGATGACAAGAAGATTCCTCACTTGTTTCAGTTCAAGCTGTAGCTTACAAGTTTTAAATTTGGTCCCAATCCACTGTATACTGTACAGTGTATGCTTCGTGCATTCCCCAGAGCCTAGGAGGCTATTAATTTCTTGTTTTTGTCATGAACCAAGAGTTTGGGATCCATAGAGAGAAATGCTCTATAATGGGTTCTCACCATAATTGCCAGGAGCCTCTCAGATTGAAGTTCATACTATGGAAAGTTCCAATATTTCAAGTGCTGCTTTGCACTTTAATTCATTCATTTACCTATTCTACAGGTATTTATTGGGTGCTTTTTATGTGCTAGGCACTATGCTAGGGGATATCGGATGGACAAGCTTTTGGACCATAGGCCAGAGGACAAGATAAAGTATAATATCAGCCCTGACCAGTAGGCACATCCTAGTGGGGTGTGGGTCAAGGATAAATTATCCTGAATCCAATAGGTGAATTTAGGATCAACTGAAAACCAAAGGCAAGTGGAAGGTATTAAAGCGAGGCATAGATCCACCCTTGTTACTGCCTTGGTAACAGAGAAAGAGAGGCACCAGGGATAATTATAAGATGGAAAGTTCATAACATTTTTCTCAGTAAGAATTGAGCCACCGACTTCCCTCTGTATGGCCACCTGAATGAATCACGAGTTAGTTACCTAGTGTCTGCATTACTAGGGCGGCAGGTGGGGAGAAAGACGCCAATGTATGGGACCAATTTCTAATTTGCCGTTTTTCTAAAACATGTGCTGAACTATTGTGGTAGTATTAAGAGACACTATATTTTATTTTTTAAAAAAGGATTCCAAGCAGTTCAAGAGATTTATTTACTGCAAGATTTAAAGTCTTTTCACATTAAGCTACATTGTGAAATTCTAAGAAATGTTGTATTTTTTTCTAATCATGGAGTTTCCCCCTACGCCATTAATACTAACTCTAGGGCTACACACCAGAAGAGCTAGGAGCAAAGTATGCCCCATAAGTAAGTGCCAGTTACTTTTAGAATTTGAGTGGGGGAGAGGGCAAATAAAAAACATTGAATGCGTTTTGATTCCAATTATAATACTTTGGAGGTGGTGGAGATTTAGAGCTTGTATTAATCAGGGTTCTCCAGAGAAATAAAACCAACAGGGTGTGTGTGTGTGTGTGTTTGTGTGTGTATAAATTACTATAAGGAATTGACTCATGTGATTATGGAGGCTAGCAAGTCCAAAATCTGTAGAAACAGTGTTCCAAGGCTAGAAACTGTTGTAGAACCAGGAACAACCACTGTCCCCATTTATCAGACAGGAAGAGCTGATGTTTCAATCTGAAGACATCAGGCAGAACAGATTTCTCCCTTACTTGTGGGGAGAGTCAGACTTTCGTTCTATTCAGGCCTTCTACTGGTTGGGTGAGGCCCACCCACACTAGGGAGTGCAGTCTACTTGCCTCAGTCTACCGATCCAAATGTTAATCTCATCCAAATACACGCTCACAGAAACACCCAGAATAATGTTTGACTGAATATCTGGGCACCCCATGGTCCAGTCAAGTTGACACATCAAATCAACCACCACAGAGCTTATCTGGTTCAAAAAGGTAGTGACTGGCCTAGGGTCCCACAGCTGCCTCGTGTTAGGACCTGGCATAGAGCCCAGGTCTTCCAACTTCTTGGTTAGGGTTCTTCCCACCTGTTGCTTTACAGGAGAATATGTCCTTGGAGGTATAAGCAGCTAACATAGCATGTCTTCCTGGACCCTCAGTTTTCCTCAGTGATAAAGACCTTAAGACAGTATTTCTTTATGAAAACAAACATGGATATATTGTAGAACATTGGCAATTCACATGGGTGTGTTAGAGAAATGGTGGACCTTTAGCTAAGCTGGAGGTATCTGGGTCATAAAACTTCTCTCTCCTCTGCTCCAAGGATGACCTTGGTGGGAAATTTTGAGAATCACAGGGCTGCTGAAGCAGCCTCAGTGGCTGTGGAGACCCAGCTTGGATTCTGGAAAGGTCTGGAGCACCCACAGCCACCACCTAGAGCCTATAAGGTTTTTTCACATTTTTTACGTTCTCTTGAAAAATCACGCAGATTTTCCTCTCTGTCCATAAAACACCTTGTTTATTTTTAATGTAAAATAATATTTTAAATGATCTCTTAACGAGTAAGATGGACTCCAGGAAGATGTATCCTTAGCCTATGAAACTGACTGCCCGTTGGTAGGGTCAAGGGACCTGGGGCTTCTGTCCCTCAGTTGGAGGAATGTGGCACGGTCAGCTCTCTGATTCTGTCACCCTCCCACTACCTTGCTTCCCAAACCAAAGATGACTTTCTTTGCTTGACATTTCAGGTCAGATTAGGTTCTCTTCGTTATTGGAAATGAATTTACTAATGTTCGTCATCAATTCCAATAACTTAGCTCGGTGTTTATAACCTGTCCTCCATGATTCTAAAACTAAACATGTGGGGTAGTAAAGGAGGCATCATTCTACATCACCTCATGAGAAGAAATTATTTATTTTTTGTAACTTACTTTCAACCCATTCTCCTCACGTTAGGATGAAATAGCACTTACATATAAGACTGCCTATATTTTCTTTAATTAAAAAGCATTAATTAAAACATTAGACAATGCCACTAATTTGTTACATAACCAAGGGAGGGACTAAAAGGTAAGTTGTATAATGCTTGGAACTGAAATATTTTATTTTTGATGGGTGGTTACCCAAGTTGATTAAGCAAAAGTCAGAGCTGAAATAAGGAATTTAGTTATGGAAATTGTTGCCTGAATTATACATGAAAGCACTGACAGAACTTCTCACACTGCCCTTCATTGGTTCACTTTGGCCCAAAAGCTTTAACTAGCTGCAACTGGGCATTTAAAAGTGACTATTATAGAGTCTTTGATCTAATACAAGATATATTAACAGAGAAAGTGACAAGAAGTTAGTTCTCTGCCATATATAGATATATACCAGGGGTGCCAAAAAATGTATACAAGTGGACACTTTGGTCAACGTTGCTCAAGCAGTAGTTTGCCGTAATCAGAAGTGTCTGGACACTGATGGGAACCACTTTGAGCACCTCTTGTGATTGCAGAAGTCAAACATGACTTGTATTCATCTTTCGTTATTGGTATATATTGAGTATTACAATTTTAATACAGTTTTCCTTTCTTAAAATGTGTATACATTTTTTTGGCACCCTCGGTATATCTTGCTTTGTTGGGTCCCCAGGAAACAGGATGGCGCCCAAGAACCTCTCCTTTTTATTTAGCCAGTGAGTTCCCTGCCCATTTCCAGACTTCCAGGAGGAGGAATCTCACACTCAGTGTCAGTCAAACGTTTAGTCACTAGGGTTGTTTCCTCAGAGTGGTCTGCTCCCCGAAATTTGTTCTTATGTTTTGCCCCCCAACTTTACTATTGGTTCTGTCAAATTAAAAGCATATTAAGTACAATATATTTAGATAATGTATTTTACATTAACATTTTTATTGATATGGAAAGCTCCTTAGGACTGTACCCTAGTTTACCTTATAGTAGTAGGAGTGAAGGAAAGGGGAGAAGATACTAAGAAAGAAAGACATATAGTAGGGTGAGACTCAAGTTCTTAGGGATATAATCTGATCATAACTCGAATATCTAGTTCCAAACTTTTTTTTAGCAGGTCAAGCACCCACATTACCACCATATGAGGAGGTCATAATCAGAAACTCCTGTAAAGCTAGGAATGGCTGTAAGCTTTCTGACAGCCTCATCTGAGGTTTATAGCAGGGAAGTGTCCCTGATAAAGAAAGGATATCTTCCACCTGAGAAGGTCGCCCTCTAAACTGGCCTGCATCTTCCGGGTCAGAGTACATGGTGAGGTGAGGAGGACAGACGTTGGCTGAGTTGGCCAGATCAGCCCCGGGTGCTGGCAGGTGGTCCCTGAGTGCACTTCAGCCACCAGATCATTAGCACCTGTCTTGTGTGTGCACTACACAAGCTTTGTACACGCACATACACACACACACACACACACACACACACACACACACACTTCAAACAGGCAGCTATCAAGTTGAGAGAGTGGACTGGATACATTTTTACACACTGTCGTTTTAAAAAATTATACAAGTAATACATGAATACTTGCTTTATAAAAGCATGTTCTTTAAAACACTAAAGCTCCCACAGAGTGACTCTGTGTTAAATGAAGTATCCTCTCTCTCACTCTAGTACATGTGCTGGAAAATGGGAGATACACACAGTAAATTGAGCTCCCTTGAGGCCAGTTCCATGAGTAGGAAGTGCCTTGTTTCTTAGAAGACGTCTGGCCTTTGCAGGTTTGGGAAGGGAGGTGAGAGAGCGGAGCTGGGAAGAGAGAGAGGAACTTAGGCCACTATTAAAATAAAACAAAACAAACACAGACACCTAATGAAGACCTGTATCTTTCTGGCATCATTTCTTTTTAATAAACAGCTGAAAGTAAAGCATAAAACCCTAGTAAACACATCAGGACTACCAAATTAGTACACTATGCAAACACACCTTTCTATTTAGAGCTGGAACCACTCCGGGAGTGACCTTTCTCAGAGGTGGCTTGCTTGGGCCCCCGCCCGAAACACAGCTGTATACGTTCATGTTTTCTTTGGCTCACAGAACATTAAATAGTGATGGCGTTGCCCTTCTGTTTTTCCTGCTTTCCCAAAATGAGTGCTAATAACTTTTATATTAGGAACATTACCTGTCAGTTCAGAAGTCTGGTGACATGCTCCTGCTCAGAGGTGCATCTCCTCAGAGTGGGCAAGTGTGCCATTTGGAAATTATTTTGAATAACTGTTTACTGACTGTCGGCTGGCCTTTAGAGCACAATATGAAACTTTGTGGGGAGAGGTGTGTTATATAAGATGCAACGTGTCTTTTAGGCATCTTAATTTGAAAGCAGTGGAATACACAGATGATAAATACACATTATAGGGAAATAAACTGTGTGTGTGTGTGTGTGTGTGTGTGTGCATGCGCAACCTCAAAACACAAACATTATTAATAGCTAACATATATTGAGTACTGGCTATGTGCCAAACAGTGTACTCTGTTCTTTAAATGTGCTGTCTGATTTAATTTCTACAACAACCCACTGGTAATTGATGTTTTCCCCATTTTAGGATAAGGACACTAAAGTTTTCAAGAAGCTCAGTGCCTTGCTCAAGGTCACACAGGTAGCCACGGCAGAGTCCACGTGTGTCTGACTCCAGATCCTATCCCTTGACCCCTACAGGATTCTCTCTCTCTATAAATGCTCCAACATGAAGCTGTTTCCTAGACATGTGCCTGTGGCTGTACATTTACAAGTTTTTTTATTTTTTATTTTTTATTATTATTAGTTTCAGGTGTACAGAACAATGCAATAGTTATCCTTTTCACCCTTCACAAAGTAACAGCCCCCCTCCCCTCATCCACTGCCCTCACCCCCCCATATCATACATATCTATTACAATTCCATTGACTCCATTCCCACACTCTACTCCACGTCCCATGACTATATGTATATATAATTATAGTTGACATACAATATTATTCAACATCAGCTTCCACTTCATTTACAAGTTTCTTAAAATGAGGGGCAGGAAAAACTTGAAAGAAGTAGGGAAATCAGAACTGATGGTCCAGTCTTAGTAGCATCAGACCTAGAAAAGTTTGAGATGATCTTATCTTAACCCATTACAGTTTTACTGGAGTCTGGTTCTATGAAGTGACTTCCCAGATTCACTGAACAAGACAGCGGCAGGGCTTGTCTTGAGTCTGGGATGCCGGACTGTCCCCCTTATGCCATTTGGCCTTGATCCTGTCCACTCAAGGAGGGCTTTATCTATTGTTTTATTACCTCTGTCGTTCATCTGGTATTTAGTCATCATGCCTCACTGATTGTCTTTTTCTCTATTCGTGTCTTATTTCTCCAATAAGATTATAAACATTAAGGACTTCTTTATTTTTCCCATAGTCCAGTGCTTCAAACCTGTAGGTATTCAAATATTTGTGATTTTGTGCTCTCTTCGGCAGCACATATACTAAAATTGGAACGATACAGAGATAGCATGGTCCCTGCGCAAGGATGACACGCAAATATTTGTGATTTTAATGTAACACTAGGTACACCATACAACTGTGCTTCTTGGGAGTAGTATTTCCTGACTCGGGTGCCAGCTTTGGATCCTTGCGAGTCTCCCTAGGAGCTAAGCAAGAGGACACAATGCTGTGCCACGAGCCAGGTTACAGCCCAGCAGGTGTTTGTGGTGGGCACCCAGGTAACCAGCCACTATATTCAAGTGTGATGCCCAAAGTGCCTACTGACCAGGGTGCCCTCTGGGGGATGCTCAGGTCATTACCTCCGCTCCTCCCCTGGGTGGATTTACTCTGTGATGAGCTTTTAGTTTGCAAATAGTGTACTTATTAAGAATAAAAAATACGTTATTACTCCTGCATAGAGCTGTATCTTTTCCAAAGTGCTCTCAGCTGCACTGTTTTACTTCATCTGCAAGGTGTTCTCAGGAGGCCATTATTCCTATTTTAGAGATGGGACACCAAAGGAGGGAGGATACTTAAATAGCAAAGAGGTGCCGTCTGGGGTCAAAGCGGGATAGATGAGAAACAGCCTTTTACTGGTACCTTCTTGGTGCTCGCTGGGTCTTTTTGTGGTGTCCGGTGAGAGTGTTTGGGTGTGTAAGGTCTTTCCTCCCTGAAACCACAGGCTGCCTCTGGGAAACCAATTTGCAGCTCTGGTTCACCTCATCCTGCCTTCCTCCATAGGCTGTACGTGGTTGCATTAAGTAGAATGTAGATAGTGCACACATCCAGTCATTTATTTCTGTGCTTCTTCTATTTAACTGGAGTGCCAGTGTGTCATGACTAATTCTGGAAAAGCAAGATGCCCTCACCCTTGTGTTGTGTTTCTGTGACCAATTGAATTCTGCATCTCCTGGTGTGTGCTGCTGGTACCAGACTGTCTACCCACCACAATAGCATTTCTAATTCTTTTAAAAAAATAAGGAAGGCCCTTTAAACTTGTTTAGTTTTCTTTAATCCTTGAATTAATCCAAATCCATCTTCTATGTTCCAAACAGCTTCTACTTAGTAAGGGATCAATATATATACATGTATATATATATATATATATATATATATATATATATATAGAGAGAGAGAGAGAGAGAGAGAGAGAGAGAGAGAGAGAGTATAAATATATATATATATAAAATGTGAGTGAGACAATATATATATATATTTTTTATTATTTTATTTCTTTTTAGCTGTGTCATCCTGCCACCTGTTGGCAGCTCAGTGGCAGCTCAGCTCGGGCGGGGAATCAAACTGCTTGTTACTCAGAGCTTGCACTCTTGAGCGAGCTCTTACCAACTGAGCATCTTGGCTGGCCTGAGACAATTATATTTTTAACCTGTACCTCTTAGTAACTTTCTAACCCAAACGTGATAATACATTTTTTATTTGCCCTGAAACTATCACTAAAGATACTTCCACTGCTTCTTCTAGCCCCTTCTAATTGAAGGCTTAGTATTCAATAGCCAAGAAACTATTTGCACTCTATTTAATCTTCACCAAATTTCTATAAAGTAAGTAATATGGTTACTCTTATTATTAAGTAATAATATTATATTTAAAGTAATATAATATATTACTTTACAGATGAGGAAACTGAGGCACTGAAAAATTAAGTACTGTGCTAAAGTTCATGCACTGGCCAGTAAGTGGCAAAACCCATGCCCCTTCATACGTCACCTCTGGCAGCTTTCAGGCATGCTCCTTGGTGATGCAGACCAAGACTGTGGGAGCTAGTTTGCTGTTATTCTGTACGGATTCAGGTTCAACAAGCATACAGTGAACATTTGCTGTGAGAGGCACCATGGTGCAGCGGTAAGAGCATGACCGTTAGTGTTTGATAGGCCTGGCTCTGAATTCTGGTTCTGTCACCTACTGCCTTAGCACGCCTATTGAGTGCCTGTCAAGTGTTAGGAACTGTGCATGGGGTGCAATTAAATGAAAAACAGACATGCGTATCAATCAAGTAATTATAGTACTGATATAATGGCAAACTGAGGCAAGCGCTCTGAAGGAGCAAAAGCAATTAACCAAGCCTGGGAGGTCTGGGAAGATACCTTGGAATAAATGGTGCTTGGTCAAAGGCTGTGTCAGCAGGGTGTATGGAACATTCAAATAACTGAAAGATGGGGTGGTAAGTGCAAGGTCTTGCAGGGTATATTTGGGATTTTAACCTTTATCTCAAGAGTAAGGGGATAAAAGCATTAAGAGGTTTTTAGTGACTAGTGATAGGGAACTAACTTGATCAAATATGCATTTGAAAAAAAAATCACTGTGGTTTGTATAGAGAAGAGACAGAATGGAGAGGGTGGAGTGGCTGGGGATCCCATTTAGGAAGCTGTCTCAGTAGATAGGTTAAGCAATCGTGACTTGAGTGGCGGAGGAGATGGAAAGAAATGGATGAGTTTGAGAGAGATTTAGGAGGTAAATAGGCAGGACCTGGTGATGAATGGGACATGAAGGAGTGAGTGACAGGTGTAGAGGATGATGCACAAGTTTCGGGCCTGCAGATCTGGGTAGAGATAGTGTCACTCATTGTGATAGGGAACTCTGAAAGTTGGGGGGGAGTAGATTTTAATTTTGATCATGATCATGTTGAGTTTGAGGTGTCTTTGAGCCATCCGGGGGACTTGCTGAGTAGACATTGATAGAGTTCTGGAGTCTGAAGAAGAGATGTGGGGTAGATAGAACTTGGTTGCTGTCAGTGTGTGGAAGGTAACTGGAACAATGGGCATAGATGAACTTGGCCAGGAAAAGAGGACAGAGTAAGTGAGGAAAAGGCCCAGGATGGAACCTGTAAAAGAAACTGAGAAGGAGCAACCCAGGAAGGTAAGAGAAAAACCAGGAGCATTGAAGAGAGGCTATGTCAAGAAGGAGGGAGTGATTAAGTTTCAAATACTGCTGAGAGATCAGTAATGTGAGTAGTACAAGAACAGAAAATTGTTCATTGATTTTTGCAATGTGTAAGTCATTGATTACTGAAATTTGTTTAATGCAGAGATCCAGGCAAAAAGAATAAGAAGTAAGGAAATGCAGATGTAGAATCTAGACAACTTTCATGAAATCTGACTGTGAAGGGAAGGAGAGAGAAAAGATATGCACTGGAGATGATAGAAGGGCAAAGGGGAATGTGTGGTTACAGTAGGAAGAGATTCAAGCATGGTTAAGTTATCCTGGGAATGATCTAGTTGAAGGGAATGGTTAACTCTATAAGAGACAGAATAGGTGATTGAGAATATAAAATACAAATATCATTACCAGAAGATTATTATGAAAATTAAATAGCACATGAAATTCCCCAAACTGTTGATGTTTCCATCCTCTATGATGTATATTTTTATTGGATTCTTTCTAGCATTCCATCTTTCTGGTCTGAAAAGCCTTAATTAGTTTTATTCCTCATTACCACTTATTTATTTTACATAGAAAAATGATTTTTTTCGATTTTCTTTCTGTCTCATCTTTTTTCTTAAGTTCAATATTTTTTATTGTCTGGCAAGTTAATATAAACATTCTTTAGCAATTTGGGGAAATCATTTTATATATTATATAAACATTTAAGATGCCTTTATTTCTAACCTTTATACTGTGTAATACACATAGAAACCTAAAATGTTTCCTTCTTCCCAGTTTCCTTTTGTGATTCTTGACATATTTTTGCATTTCATCATTAAATTTATGACTCATCTTGCGCCTCCCCATGGTTATCTAAATTTATTTGATTTTTTCAAAAAGAAATATGAAAGTTAGTAATCTTTAATGCCAATCTTTTTTAAAATGAACTGGCCATCTTCAAGGTGGCCATCTTGATGGTCTGTGTGTATTTATTTGAGTGTGTATATTTATGTGATAGTAAAGTGTTCAGGGTGTTATCACTAGCGTTATTGCTAAATGAAGCTTTTCTCTGGTAGGATAAATTTTTTGAAATTTATACCTCAACTCCAATATTTTTTTCCAGAGTTTCTTTATTTTTTTAAATTAACATATTTGGCGAAATTCAATTTTTCTTACAAAATCCTTTGAACTTTAGAGGATAGTATTTGATATGACCATGGGGGAAGATCAAACACAAAAGAGAAGGAAGTGTAGTAAGTTGATCTTGGAAGAAGAAGTGTTAAGAATGCATCTTACTTCTCAGTAGGACTCTAACCCTGAGCTTATAGGAACAGCTGAGGGAAGAAGGGACCCCAGAGTGATCGGCTGCCCTCCCACCTTGGATTGCCAGTCACACAGCCACTTTCTCCTTCCTAGGGCTCCAGAGTGTGCTGGGGAAGTGAAAAGGGATTTTGTGTTTATTACAGTTTGACATGGACTTTTCAGTCCAGGAAAGGGAAGTCCCTAGAACCATCTGCCACCTACTTAGCAAGGGATAACTAATATTTCACTGGCCAATCAAGAAGAGTAGTCATGGAGGTGAGAAAGTTAAGGTGAATTCTAGAGAAAACAGATTTCCCCCCGGACACCTGTTCCAGGAAGCCAGAGGAGGGCTATCAATGTTTAAGTGTGGGATGGTATACCAGATAGCTTTTTGTGATGATCAACTTTTAGTATTTATAAAAGTAGTGCTTGCCTCCTACCCACCAATGCTATCGAGAGAAAGAAGATAACAGGTTTACTGAGTTTGGCACTCTTCAAATAAATGATGTTAAAAAATGCAAAGAATTAACGTGCTAGTTAATAAATACATAGTTGAAAGAGTAATGGTTAATTTGCTGTTTTTTCTTGATATCTTGTTATTAGCTTTCTCAGGAAGTGAGAAAAGGGTTCTTTGGTATTTGAAATTCAGAATTGTCAGACACTTAGTAAAACTGGTGTGTTTATTATGGTTTTCCATCAAGATTGTCTTTTTGAGTGGTGCGATAAGCTGAAAAAAAGGCCTTTTGAGCTGACACAATATGGAGCACCTTTGTTTCATTTTATCTTAAGCTATTTCATCTTAAGCTAGTAAAAGAATCAATGGAGGCATGCAACATGACGATCTTCTTGAACTCATACTATGCTTGCTGCTGGTAGGAGCACGAGGAATAGCCTAGTATTTTGTTGTGTCTTACAGACCTCTTTTGCCTCAATAAAGTCTGTTTATGGAGAGGGAGGACGTGGCTGAAAAAACACTTGTACATAAAACAGCTGTTAAGCGAATCTCCACACACTGAGATCAAGAGAACGTGAAGAAATATGTCCTTCCATGGACCTTTTTGCCAACTTGGAGCCTCCTCCAGAAAATAAATACAGCCACGCTACAAGTTTCTGGTAACTTAGTTACTGAAAAATAAATTGAGCTACTTAGACCCTTGAACCTTGATTTTTTTTTAAAGATCTCTGAATTCTATTGCAGTGATGCAAATGAAGCCTAAGAAACTGTGTAGAAAGATTTTGCCCTTCTATTAACTAATATACTGCAAAGAGTCCTGAAAATGCACAAAGCAGAAGCCCAGGCTTCCCAGTAGAGGGAGAGCAGGTCCATGTGTGTTTGGTTCTTTAAACTCCATAAGTTAAGTTTTCTTAACTGACTTAAGTTTCTGAATTCTCCTCTGAATGGTCCCTTCTTTGTGGCTTGGTATGGTAGAGGCCAGTTGTGCTCAGAGGCTGCCAGGAAAACTGGACTTTCCCCCAATATAGCACACTTGGGCACACCTTTTCTTTCCTACTAGGAACATGTCAAAGCATCAATTGCCTTTGGAGTCTGCCATGTCATTGGAGTGTTGTTTCTAAAAATGAGGTCCCTTTAAAATTTCATGCTCACACTTAGGCAATTCTGGTCGTGTGCTACAGATGTTTTATAGTTTATTTCCAAACAGCTGCTTTCCCCTTCTTTGGTCTGTTTTTCCTTTTTTTTTTTTTTTTTTGTTTAATAAAATCCCTCTGGAAACCTTTCAGCTCACATCCTTGGCAAAGCTTCCTTAGAGAAAGCCCTCAGATTCCATGCCATGCCATGCTCCCAACCAGCACCTGTTACAATAGGCAGGCCATTGATTTAGCAGGTTGCTGTTCTGTGAGTTAGAAGTAATTTTGTCTATGTGTATCAAAACTCTGTATATTCGATCAGCCTAGAAAAGACAGCCCTCAGGGACAAGCTAGCCCTACCTACCCTTTTATGAGACAATCCAGAAAGTAGAAAGAAAAACAGTGGTTTATCATTTGTAATGCTCACTTAGAGCATTAGGTAGACATGCAGGTGACCAAGTTCAGGGGTCAAAGGGAAGGATTTCCTTGAGGGTCTACCAACTTGACAGGTGTCCCACTTCATCAGCAGCCAGCTGTTCATCGTGCCTGTTCTTTCAAGGTAGAGAGAACAGGAGTTATTAAGATTCACAGACCATCCCCAAATCTCGGTCATGATTTTCACATCCTTCTCCCATGGTCTTTTTCCCTAGAGCAGCCATATGGAATTAAATTGACTAGTTTGAGTTCAGTCTGCTTTCGTTTCCTTTCCACTAATTCTCTGATGAAGATATTGGGTAGAAGGAAAAGTCCAATGGAAGTGGGCAGCATCGGGGAGGAAAGAGAAGGAGTTTGGGAAATCAGTCCTTGAATAGCTAAGTGAGGATCAGCTCTTAGAAAAAGGAAAAAAGTGTTTATTTGTCCTTTTGCCAGTTGTACATATGCAGATACACCATCTGTGCCGAAAACTGTGCATGATTTCTCTGCAAGAGCCTAAGTGAGTCACTGTCTGAAATGAAGTTCTACCTCTAAAACAGTTATCAAGTGTTTAGGGATGAGGTGCTACAGAGCCAAGAGAGTGAAAACAATCCATAAAGGCATGTTTGGCCAGCTCTCAAAAATCTTAGACACTTGCAACACAGTCCTTGGCTTCAATGTTGGATTTTTCCCATTCATGCACTTTTTTGACAGATGAATTGTTGCAGGCTGTGAAAGAGCTCTAGGAGAAATCTGTGCGACTCCTCACTCAGAGCAGGGATCTATTTGCTTACAACCATGTTAGCAAACCTAGGGTCCGTTCGCTTTGTGCGGTGTGCCACTGGCCGTTTCCTCAGCCAGGGCTGCTCTGTCTGAAAAGGTCAAGGCCACACTGGCCTCTGGCATATTTCTGTGTTAGTTTGGAATGAAAACTCTCAATTTAGTAAATCTTAGACACTGGTAGAACTTTTCTGGAATTCGTATTTCTCAACTCCTATGGAATATTTATTACTTTCATTATAGTAATCACAAGATTTCTTACACAGAAACCTATAAATCACTTGCTCTCGGCATTTCCCGTCTAGCGTTCTCCTTATTTCCCTCTGATTGGCAGGCTCACCTTTATACTTGGCATGGTTTGTCCACCTTTTGGATTGCTGACTGTGGTCTACTGACATTTTAAAATCAAAAGTCATTTTGATAAAATTATATCAGGCTGTGATGCGTGTTTCAAGCATAGCTTCACACCACATGTGATAAATGTAACCTGTTAGAAATAATAGAGACTGATGACTAACGTTTAGTTACAAGAATGGTTCAGCCTCTCATTTTGGGGCAGTCCTTGGGCAAGTCTGGAATATATTTCTTGAATTAGTGGAATAAGATAAGAGTCTTTGGCAGCATTTTGACAGAGCTCAATCAATTGAATTTAGACCTCTAAGTATTCTTGGGCAGAGCTTGGGTAATGATTAATTGAGGGCACTAGAGAAAGAAGAGGTATCATTTACATGAAGTATGGAAAGAATTGGGATGCATACATCAGTCTTTCTAGCTAGACGCCACATATACTCTGAATAACTTGAACTTAGTGGGAGAAAGACAAGTGTATATTGGTACAAAATGAATAAATGATTAGTCACGTGCCCCAAATACTGTCTTCCATGTATATGCTAAATAACTACTGATTCCTTCATGCATTTTTAAGCCAACAATTAAGATTTTTTACAAATTTGAATAATTTTAAAGGTACAATCTTCTTGTAATGCTGTGTATGTGCTTAAATATATTTTCGGGCTGGCCGAGTGGCTCAGTTGGTTAAGAGTTGGCTTAATGGGCCGGCCGAGTGGTGCGATGGTTAAGAACTGGCTTGGGATGCCAGAGGGCCCCGGTTCGGATCCCACATATGAGGGCCAGTGACACTG